>NC_141137.1:47200326-47542577 GCF_053477565.2 Lygodium microphyllum | reverse complement strand
AAACGAGCCACTGGCCACACCCCATTCAAATTAGTTTATGGGGAGGAGTGTGTTTTACCCTTAGAAATTGAGTTGCCGACCATTAGATTCGCAATCAATCATTCTCTGGGTGATGAAGATGCCCTATTTGAGCGGTTTACGACTATAGCCCACTTGGACGAGCTCAAATTTCAAAGTTTGTTGCACCAGGGGATAGCTAAACGACGGATGAAACGGTTGCATGATTTGAAAGTGAAGAAATATACTTTTAAAAGGGGCAGTTAGTTCTATATTACGATATGCGTAGGGAGCTATTTCCAAGAAAGTTGGAACCTCGATGGGATGGCCCTTACAAGATAGTTCGGATAGGTAAAAATAAGTCCACAGTTCTATTAGCTGATCTACAAGGAGTGGAATTTAAGAATAAGGTTAATCTTAATAAGATTAAACTTATTATTTCTAAGTATGCTAACACAGAAAAATGCATTGTAGGTCCATGCTAGGGCTGATTGAAGACTTGCATGAGAGCTTAAATTGGTTGATGGGGCGGTTAATTCCTTATTTGGAGCACCCATATCTCGAGCAAAGATATCATTAGGGGAGGCTTATCTGGTGGAGCAAGGGATATAAAGTGATTGAGCAAGAAGACGGTACCTTTGTGTGGGAGATTCAAGTTTTCTGCCATCACTGTTTATAAATCTTGACAAGCATCCCTCTTGAGTTTAATGGAGAAGGTGCGATGGAGCCGTCAATTCATCCTCTAAATATGTTGAACTTTGACTATCATAATTATGAATAGGGGAGTTCTTGATGGCTGGCTGTGTAAACCCATTATGAACGTATAGATTATATTTTGATGGAGTGTCCGGGGGCCCTAATAGGAAAGGAAGTGTTGGAGTAGTTATCCGAGATCCCCAACGTAGAGTTACAATGAAATTAGCTGCTTATCTCGGGGTGGGATTCACTAACAACATGGCCGAGTATAAAGCCCTCATTATGGGATTGAATATTGCTAAGAAAGGTGGCATTAGGCGGTTGTTAATAAAAGGGGATTCCCAACTGATCTTAAATCAACTCAATGGGACATACACAGTCCGGAATCCTCTCCTCCATATGTATCATCGCACTGCTATAACCCTACTTGATGAATTTGAGAGCATATCTCTTTAGGTGATTCCACGTTATTGGAATCAGTTTGCGGATTCCTTAGCTAATTTTGCTTATAAAGAGGACCTCTTTTTCAACTCTGGTCCTAGTCCGGGTGTTGTTATTGATAATGAGACAGGACCTGGTCGCTTGTGGGGGATGTTATCAGACCACGCATTATATGGCAGGCGATGGTTGATATGGGTAATGAGAAGAGTAGCTGCGACCCATCTACCATTATTATCTTGGACCCATAGATTGATCAGAAGACATGTTATGCGTACGTCTCTTGCTATATATGCAAGAGGTATGGGCCATAATTTGATGCATTTAGTTTAGGACTGAGAGCCCTATTTTTCCCCTTGGAATGGAGAGTATTTGTGTATATCTGCCTTCTTCAAAGGAGGGATCTCTATGAGCTTTTTTTTAACTCCGTTAGGCCAAGAGGGCCAGTAGCTTTAAATAGTTAATGTTTGATTTCTTTAGGCCAAGAGGGCCCTTTGTTTTCAAGTTTTAATAATCTATCTCTTTAGGCCAAGAGGGCCAGTTAGTTTGCAGTGAAATGCTTTATTTCATTAGGTCAAGAGGGCCAATTGTCTGTTTAGTACGGGTGCAGTTAATGGTTTCTTGTTTTAGTCCTGTGCTAGACAGGTTCAAAGAAGCGCTTGGAAGGAGCCTTTACGCGTGGAAGCTTCTCGTGGCCCTATCCAGGTGATATCTCTCCTTTACGAGTGCCTGTTCTTTCACATTATATGTATCTGTATACTTGAGGGGGTTTTCTTTCTTGTTCGGGACCAGCAATCAAGGCATGAAGTCCCAAGTTTAGGTTCTGTATGTTTGAGGGAGGTCTGAGTAGTTGTTGGCTCCTGCAAGGCATTGTTTGGCATTGAAAGTCCTGTTCTAGATGGGAGTTCTAAGTGACCCTGTTCTGCTGACCTGCTAGGTGGCTATTCTAGGAGTTTCTGCTAATTATGAGGCAGTTAGGGAAGCCTATTAAAATAATGATGGAAATAAACAAAACCCTAAAGATTTGAAAGACAATATATGAATATACGAAGGTGTGTAAAAAGGAGTTTTAACCCCTATAAAAATAAAAAAGGAAAGAAAAAAAATTCGTTGAGCTGTTGTTTATCACCTTGCGAAGGCCTGGTAGGTTCCTATGGACAAGTTAGACCCGGGGCCAATGCCTTGGCCTTCCTTGGGGTGACATCTTGCCATAAGATAAAGAAAATAAAAAGAAGGTTGGAGCGAAAATAAAAGTGAGTGTTAGAAAAGGATTAAGTGTCACCTCGCAAGGGCTTGGTAGGTTTTTGGGTATCGATATAGGACCTGCGGCTGATGTCATGTTCTCCTGGGGTCACTACGCTCAGGTCCCTCCTTTTTACACGCCCAAGTATGGAAAAATAAAAGCCTAAAAGAAGAAGAATTGTGCTAAAAGAAAATATTTCTTGATCAGGCTATAGGAGTCCTCGCCTAGTGGGAGCTCCTGGTTGAGTTGTCCTTAGTTAGGTAGGTAATTCAGACCACCACTTGGGATGACCTCTTTGATCGTTCTTTTTAGCATGGCTATGTTGGAGCAATTGGTTAGCGACTAGCTTCAAACTTTCTATTAGATTATGATAGGCCCACTCCTCGTGGATTTCATGCCTTGGTTTGTTAGGGGTAAGGGTATGAGCTATGATGTGTTGTGTTCTGTATTTTTTTGTAGGAGCTTGATGCTCCTTTTTGTTGTTTATGTGCAGCTCTATTCGTGGGATTCGACGGGCTAAGTCGCCCGATCCCGTGGTCGCCAATGACATGATTTTTTATGCCGAGGAGTGCTTAAAAATAGCCAAAATTTACGAATATCAGGGGAAAAATAGACTTCGTCAAAGGCGACAGTGGCAATCATTACGATTTTAAGTGGCAAGTCCCTAAAGCGTTAGTGCTAATTTTCATGAAATATCAATTGATGGTGGATGGCCGAGCTGGAGTTTTCCTAGATACAAAACGACGTCAGGAATCCAACGCAAGTCTCGAATCTCAATTCTGAGGTCGTTTGATTCCCCATTTAATCCTCGCAAGGTTCGGGGTTGTGAAGCGGCTACTAGATCTAGAAGTCGAGAAGAGGGTGATGGGGCCCAGCTTTGTAGATTTCGATGCCACGGAACCACCCGTCCAGACGGATCTCGAATCAATGTCGTTTGCCCCTCCAAAAGCGAAAAAACCACTTGCCGAAAGTGTGAAAGCAAAAGGCATGAACTAGATAATTTGATTAAGAGCTTAAAATCTCTTAACAAAGAGCTTAACAACCCAAGCAGCCATGAAATGAAACGTTGTGGGGGGAAGGGGGGGAACGTTGATTTTTTGCACCCCATTTTTTCCCCATTTTTTATGGATTTTTTGATAGAGGCAGGAGGAATTCTCTTGGCCTTGAGATGCTTCTATCCTTCGCCCTCCATCGCCATGAAAATGGATCAAGGAATGATGCACTAAGCAAAGATATAAAAAACCAGTCCTTCTCTCTCCTCCCTCTCTCTCCTGCATAGAGACAATTCATGTGCAAGAAATCAAGAAGAAGAGGGGCTGAAGGATGCTTGTTCGACTGTGATCGGATTGCTTCAAGATGAAGAGGAGGCTGAGGAAAGAGGTTCAACATTGAAGAATGGCTGATGGTCGACAGTTTGTGGGCTGCCCAGAATAATTATTAAAAAACTTGCAACACGCAAGTCATGCGGTATGCTCCAATTTTATGAAGAAATTTGCTTGTTTTTGTTGTTTCATGGTCCAAATGTTGTTCATATGCAATGAATTTTTGTTTGAATCTTGTTTGCATAATGTTTGAGGGCTGTAACTACAAAAATGCAGAACCCATAATGATTTAGAGTCGTTATTACGTCTTTAAAACCTGCAAAATGTCATTTTTCAATGGAAATTAGTGGTTTTTTTCGATTTTGAGTTGGGAAAAAGGAGTAGAAATAGAATAAAATCAAAGAAAATGTTAAGTTTTAGTCAAACTAATAAGCCAATACAAATAAATCAGAAAGTACCTATTTTCCATGAATAATAAATAGAAAAAAATAGTAAAAAATAGAGAAAATTGGAATTTTTGCGCTCAAAAAAATAAAAAAATAAGATTTATGTGCGTGAATGTTTGGCAAGGTTAAGGCATAAGGTTAAGCTTCAGTTTGCCCTCGTCCTTGGTGTCATAGTACCTGTTTATTGGTTTTTACATACAAAAATGATACAAAACAACCATTTACACCTATGCACCGCAGCAACACCTAAACGGTGAGGGAGGAAGGAAGTTTGTGCGACGATCTAATTGCTAAAAAGATACAAATTTTGATTTCCCTCTTTGTGCATAGCATTTAGGGATCATTCAAGAATTAAATATAAGCGACTAGTAGCACGGAAGTTCCAGTGCTAATCCCTAAAGCAACGCAACACGTAACGCTTAGTTAAAATTCATGAAAGGGCTATTTTTCGCACCTCACATAGCTAGTTTTTTAATCACAAAATGATTGTGCACAATCTTCATACACCTTGCATCAAGCATGCCACGTGGTATCTCCTGGAATGCATTGTAATTGATTGATAAACTTTGACCAACGCTGAGAGGACAGAAAACCTAAGTCATAGGTTAGACGGGCGCTTCCGTTGGGGAAAGTTTTATGAGGAAAATCAAAATCTCCTGGAATGCTGAATTATGAAAGAGTGGAGTTTGTGTGAATGTTATATGTGTTAGTGACACATCTTGGGGCTAATCCCCGAGGTGTAGGAGAGTCGCAGTGGAGCCGCGGCAATCAGTCGAGAGGTGCTTCCCTATGTGTGTATTACGAGGCATTATACCTATATGTTATGGGATCTCCCTTTGAGGAGAAGGGAAGATTAACGTTGGACTACATATTGGATACAAATGCAAAATCATCATAAGTATTTAGTGCAAAGCAAGTTTTAGATGTTCGTGGCCCGCGAGGCCGTGTGGTGGGGTTATCTTTTGTATGCATGAGGTCCAACTCGTGCCATAGCTAGTGCCGGCCCATTTTAGGTCCCATCAGAAGACTGAGATATGGAAAAATTGAGCTAACTCTCTCCCCTGCAGCCTCTCGGGGTAACTCCTCTCTCTCTCTCTCTCTCTCTCTCTCTCTCTCTCTCTCTCTCTCTCTCTCTCTCTCTCTCTCTCTCTCTCTCTCTCTCTCGCTCCTTTTCGCAATCTCTGGAGGGGTATCCTTCTACCTCCCTCTCTCTACCTCTTTCTCACAACCTCTGGAGGTATCCTTGTGCTTCTCTAACTACTCCCCATGTATCATATTTATAGCTAAACAAAAGAATAGTTGTGGCTGAGAAGAAGAGCTCTCTAAGGAGGGGATCTTGGAAAAATCAGTGATCTGATACTCAAATCATAAATTTGATGGTTCCATTGGCTCCGAAAAGGGGGTGAAACCCCAAGATGCTCCAAGACACTTGGTTAGAAATCTTCCAGATCGCTCCTTTTTCTTCTCCCTATTTGAAGTGATGTTTACTGCCTATAAATTGCGATCGCAGCGTGTGTGATTTCTTTAATCCTTCTTTTTTTGTATTAAATCTCCAAAACAAGCTAGAAAAACCACTTGCATTTTTTTACATGACATCATGTTCTAGAAATATCCATAGCTTTTTAGGATATTTACAATAAGTAATATCTAAAATATGCTAGTTTTACCCAAAATCTAATATTTTTTTACCATCCATACTATGCACATTAACACTAGTGATTAATATGGCTCATAACTCTCGTTCACATTGTAACTTCCGTGAAGGGTGGCTACAACCCTTGTCAATCCAAGAAAAATATCGAATTACAACTCTCGATTTTTTCAATATTTTTAATTAAATAATTTTTTTAAGTTATTAATGTTAGTTTTTACTTGAGTTAGTCTTTAGTTAGTAACCTTACTAACTTATTAATTGACTAACTAACTTTCGAAATCACCAACTAATTTTTGATTGCGTGGAAGTCTTACACATTCCACATTAAAATTACCAACCCCATCAACAACCAACATTTCTCCTTCACTTTGAGACTTAATAATGTTTGGAATACTTGTATGAGCAAACAACCATTTCAGTGTTTGATGATTCTCAATTGGTACTTGAGCTGCACCAACCTACCAAATCTCCATCTTAAACTAGAACTTATGCATTGTGCTTGACCCCCACCATTGTTGTAGTCTAATACCCTGTTCATGATGCAAATATTGACTCTTTCCATATTTTGTTCTTTTAAAATCTATGCTTCATCTAACTTCAAGGCAAACTTCAAAACACCATGACATTTCTCTAACGTGAGTCTATACATGTGAACCATTACAATCTGCACTCTTCTTAGATCAACTCATATATTGTTAAATGCATTGTATTCAAAACTAGATTTTCTTTTTGTCTTTTTGTATGGCATAGACACTTCAATATAAATGTATTTCCCAAAAACATGTGGAATCTTACGATTCATGGTAGTCCTTGCAATTGATATTGTAAGGGCTCAAGGCAACCCAAATGCAGTTATTCTATTACATTTAAGATTTTTAAATCATAATGCAGAGATAGCATGATAACCTTTTCGACTAATATCCACAATATCAACATGTCTCTACAATTTCGTTTGGTTTTACTGTGTCCTTTTAGTCCTTCACCAATTCTTTGAGAGTTGGGCCTCTCACATCCATATTCTGAGGTGACTTAAGAATCCTCAAAATATCATTCTTATTCATGGTCTCTTTTAAAAGACCAATTCTCACATCACTCTCTCAAATATTAATGCCCGATATGCTAGATACATATTTCTTTGCAAGATTCAATGTTCTTTTCTTTACTCTCTCACACAAGCTAGTTATATTTTTTAATGGTCTCTTTCTCTCTTTGAATCCTATTGGAGTTTTTTTAAAGTATGCTAGCTTGTCTTGTAATGACTTATTAGCATTTTTTAGAACGTCAATCTTATTTGTAAGCTCAGAAATGCTTGTATGTGCAATACATAATTTTTTTTCATTTCCTTCATTTGAGCCATGTATGTGTAAGATGCAGAATATAACCTTTTACAATAGCCAAACATCCCATTATAACCTTCCCCAACATATCTCACGTAGTCATGAATATTTTAAAAATTAGGAGGTTAACATGTTGAAGGATCCTTGGGATAAATATTTCCATCTACCTACAAATCTATATCTTTATTTCCTTGAGTTTGCAATCTGTTGCCCTCAATCTCATGTATTAGTACTCAACGATGTATACTTCTCCAAGATAAATAAATTGGATCTAGTTAGATTTTTGTACTTGCATGTGCTCGCATCTATATTACTTGCAAAGGTATTGCTAAACATTTTAGCATATGAATGACAAATGAATCTCCACAATGATAAGAAAGTGAGCACAAATAAGAGAATGGCTAAAGACAATGGCAAAAAAGCATGTGAAAAGAAGACGTGGAAGTAGACAAACATGATATAGGTGGACATCTCTTGAAAATACAAATTCTCCCAAGTTCCAAGACAAAAACGATCGAAAAGGTGACGCTAACATAAATTAAAGATAAGGGGCAATTAATAGCTGACCTCTTCAATGAATTCAATATTCTCTCATTAATCACATCTGAGAAACCAAATTTGACAGTTTCATTCTTCCAAAATCTCAACTAATTAGCAACTTAATCATTTTCTTACAAGTGCCTTTTTTGAATCATTTTTGGCCCTAACGAGCCTTGGTTTTTCTTACACTAGGCATTGAATCAACTAGAATACCAAATTCCTCATCCATACTTTGATTTGATCCATCAGACTCACATCTACATGTAGATTGATCTTCATTGTAGCATGGACAACTTGATGTGGGGTGTGAAATAAAGGGTACTTCTGCAAATAATAAGAAAACAAGTAAAACCCAACTACAAAGCATGATGAAGATAAACGTGGCTTCAATGAGTAAATTTGCCATTATTTTTGCTAAAATATCATTCATTTATTTGTGATATTGATGAGGTTTTGGTAGTATAAGAACAACCTTGATGCCATGTGTCTTTGTGTAAAACCCAATGAAGTGCTATGTGTAGTCACACACAAAAAGATTGGAGAGGCACCTTTGCACAACTTGCACATTGTTTTCTTTAGTTAAAATATGTTTGTTGGGTATAAAAGCATCCACCCATGTACCTCACTGTCTTAAGTACAAAGTAGTAATGCATTGCATTTGGTTTCCCTATGGCTCAACATAGCAAGGATATCTAACCCATAGGCTAGCCAAGTTTCATGAGACTGAGAGAAGTTTGTTACATTTTAATTAGAGATCGAATGGTTTGGAAGTGGGCCACTACCATGACCATAAAAGAATAGCTTATATGTCATAGAGAATAATCACATGTGGATTAACAGTGTGTGTATTCTCTTGTAGATAAGGATAGTGCAATTATGCCTTAGGCTACTTAAGTAGAAATTTAATTTATGTCTAGTGTCCCTCATTGTCATGAAGCCATGGAGGTGTGGTTAAAGGGACTTGGATAGTGCTATAATGCTATTTTTGGACCCATTTTAATCTCTATACCTTTTTTGAAAGTTCTTTCTTTTGTGGTATTAGAAGCTCACCCTAAGTGTCATAGCCCAATCATGTCAAAGGCATGATCACATGCAATATTTTAAGCATTGGATCTTAGTTCACGAAGAGCTTCTTCATGCAACCAAAAAGGCACTATGACAAATATGAGATGCTACAAGTCTCATTGTTCTTAATAGTATTAGCATCTTTTGAATTATGAGGACTATGTATTATGGGTTTTATTTTGTTGGTAAACTTTCTTGCATGTGTTATGGGTATTGTAATAATTTCATTTGGTATACAAATCATGCCATTATACCATATGCTTCTTCCTAGCAGCATCACATGAAATTGGTTCACATACACTTACATTTAAATCATATGAAACCTCACTCAATTCTCAATCTATTTCTTTCCAAAAAAATTGATCCTCATGGTCTTGGAGTAGAAAATTAGTATTTGAATATTGAAGAAGGTAGAGCATGTTGGTGTTAGTAAAAAAGAAAATGATGAATGATACAAACTCTGCTACGAAGCAGATGGTGTAGCAAACTAGCATCTCAAAACTTAAAAACATGTGGCTTCATAAAACATAAAAGTCCATAAATATGTTAACAAATCTATTCCATATTATAGTTGAAGGATCCACCTAGCCTATTCCCAAGGTCATCTGCCATAGCTCTTGCTTTTCTCTTGATTCTGTTGTTGTGCTTCCACTTATGCTCTACCTTTCAATGGATAGTCACTATAGATTACCATGCATGTCTAGTGTGTGGACCAAGGTTGGGACTCTAGGAGGTCAAAAATATGAAGAAGTAGTTTATCATGGACATGTGACGTTCTTGCTAGAGAGCCCTAATATGAGAGAAGGATTCCTTGGACAATATCTTGTAAGGATGAATGCACAAAGTTGGTATGAGTTGAAGATGGTCCATGAAGAGTTGCTTTCAAGTGGAATGTGATGGTTCACAATTTTCTATGAGTCATTAGGAGAAATATGGACTAAAAAAGGGCTCTGTAGCTTAGTAGTTACTGACTTTACTAATGATAAGAGATTTGAGGTGGGCCAATGGGAGAGAGGGTAGTGTGAATATCTTATCTAGTTTGAGAAAGGCCAGAGTGATTTTCTTGAAAGAGAAAAGTGGTTTTGGAATTAAAATTTCATTAAAATCTAATAAGTACCTTGCTTTTCAAGTAGGATTGTTGAGATCCTTAGAATCTGGGTTCAAAGTTCCTTTTAAAAAAATAAAAAACACACCTTAAAAGATTTTAAATTTGAATTTTGATACCCAAATGTGTGCTTGATATGTAGGATTCATCAAGTCTGTGAAATGTGTTTGCACTAGCACATAGCGCAATTATAACGAATTGTAGCCTTTCCATCATTTCAAAAATGGTCCCATCCACATGAGTGGGATTTGAACTCATAGCCCCATGGCAATAACTTATAGTACTTACCATGATGGGACCTAAAACGGGCCGGCACTAGCTCGTGCACTAGTCGGACCTCTATCATGCGCTCAACAACCCCACGGCCTCGCGGCCAGGAGCGTGGATGACACATATATCATCTTCTTAAACATCTTGCGTTTGTATCACGTCTCGTAGTCCAACTCTAACCCAATTAACACTCCTCAGAGGGAGTCCCTAGCACATTGTCAAATAGCACGAAGTACAAACATAGGAGGTCCTCCAATGGCTGAATGCCGCTACCTCAGTGCGACTCTCCTACACCTTGGGGATTGGCCCCTCGATACGTCGCTAAACATATATAACACATACGAACACAAACTTCTCTCTTTATGATTCGCGTATTTCCAGGAGATATACCATGCTTCCTCACTTTCTTTCCCCTAGACCCAATGCCTAGCCTACAGCTTGGACAACCTTATTCACTCAACGTTGGTCATGTCTCTAGAAAGCAATTGCTATGCATCCAGGAGGTATTGTCTAATACCCTTTTAAATTTCATGCTTCATGCAAATTGTGAATGTCCACGTGCTCAAACAATTAAGAAAATCAACATTTGTGCTTAGTGCAAAAGCATTCTTTCAATGAATTTAACTATCACTCATATACGGCGTTGCATGAACCTAGCACCGAGAAACCCTCGTGCTACTAGGTCCTTAATTTTTAATTATCACCCGATCTATATGATATGCATAAAAACTAGCAAGCTTTTCCTCATTTCATTCAACATTTACACGCTTTTTATACACTCCAACCCCTCATCCATTTAGGTTGTGCATATTGCATAGGTTTAGGGTTCATTTTCCACATTTTTATTGCATAAAAAGGGTTGGAGTATTTGTTTAGGCCTGTCTTCTCGCTGGGAATCATTTCCTTGCGCACGATGATTAACAGGCCCTGGTTGCCGACTACCTTGCTGGAGGGAACTAATCTTACTCCAGCAAGTGGCTGCTAAATGGCCGAATTTTCCACAAATGTCGCACTTGACATTTGGGCAATTTCGTGGATAATGTTGACCACCACACCATTTGCAGCTAAACCTCGAAGGTGCACCCTCATCCGAGTATCTACTTCCTATCAAATTTTGTTGTTTTTTAAGAAGTTGACATCAACGGCTATTTGTCGATACTGCTCCGTAATCATGTTGGTATAATGTCCTTAACCTCACCAAGAACATTGGAAGTGCTCGACTCGTAGCCTTGATCATTACCCTGTCGTTCCATTGGCCTAACAATTCGATTAGGCACTGGTTGTTGAACCACAGGCATAGTATTAGGGTTGACTACCTGGCCTCCACCATTTGGAGCCGTTTGACTACTCATAGGCATCGACAAGCTAGGGGGAGCTGGTAATAAAGGCACATTCTGCATCATGTTTCCTCTCCCATTAGGATTAGCCATCGCTGTCCCTTGGCTACCACTGCCATTGGTTGTTGCCATATTATTTCTCAATGCTAGACCCATATTCGAATTGCCTCGAGAGGCATAGGCTGCTTGTAGTCGGGATTCCACTTCTTGTGCTCGTGTAATGGCAGTATCTATATCCCCCAAAGGGACATACTCAACTGCAATTGGATGTTAAAGTCCAAACCATGTAGGAAATATTGCAATTGGGCAGCTGCAGGGATAGGAATAGAGGTGTCCAACTTACGAAAAACCTCTTTTATTTTCTTCGCATACGCACGAATATCCTCGTGTGGTTCTTGGCGGGTTACGTTGAGTACACGCAACCAATATTGCCCACCCCGTTCAAGGGCAAACTCCCTTCGAAAAGCTCCATAAAATGAATCAATATTCAATATGGTTCCGGCTTCTAAAGCATGATACCATATGGCAGCCCTTCCTTTGAGAGTCATGTTGAAGAACATCATTAAATGTCCTTCTTCTTGGATGCGACAGTTAAACATCAGCTTTTGGAACTCCCTGATATGGAGTTCCGCATCTTCCTCAAGTAGCCCATTAAAAATGGGTAGCGGGTAACCTAGAGCCGGCAAATCCGTCGTTCCTACAGGAATTGCAATAGGTTACGCCATGACGGAAATTGGATTTTCCCTAGGAATAGGGGACGGTGGGGTTACACCTCCCGCACTTGATGTAGACTGACTTATGGAAGAAAGGGGAGCACTAGGGCTTCCACCTTCTCCTAACTTACTGCTTGTGGCACCAAGACTACTAGATCCACTCCCTCGTAAGGGTTCAGCACCGCTATGCTTAGGGGAATATCTCCTAAAAATTTCAACACGCCGCTTAGCTCTTTCGTCTCTCTCTTGCTTTTGGATTTCGGCTAGACGATGCTTATCGATGAATAACGGATCAATCTCAATATCCTTTGCCATAAACTGCTAACTGGTCCCTAGACTACCAGGATTCAAGGACCGCCACTTCTAAGCGGCTCCCGGCAGATGCACCACTGATGGGACCTAAAATGGGCCGGCACTGGCTCATGCACTAGCCAGACCTCTATCATGTGCTCAACAACCCCACGGCCTCGCGGCCAGGAGCGTGGATGACACATACATCATCTTCTTAAACATCTTGCATTTGTATCACGTCTCTAGTCCAACTCTAACCCAATTAACACTCCTCAAAGGGAGTCCCTAGCACATTGCCAAATAGCACGAAGTACAAACATAGGAGGTCCTCCAACGGCTGAATGCCGCTACCTCACTGTGACTCTCCTACACCTTGGGGATTGGCCCCTCGATGTGTCGCTAAACATATATAACACATACGAACACAAACTTCTCTCTTTTATGATTCACGTATTTCCAGGAGATATACCATGCTTCCTAACTTTCTTTCCCCTAGACCCAACGCCTAGCCTACAGCTTGGACAACCTTACTCACTCAACGTTGGTCATGTCTCTAGAAAGCAATTGCTATGCATCCAAGAGGTATTGTCTGATACCCTTTTAAATTTCATGCTTCATGCAAATTGTGAATGTCCACGTGCTCAAACAATTAAGAAAATCAGCATTTATGCTTAGTGCAAAAGTATTCTTTCAATGAATTTAACTATCGCTCGTATACGACGTTGCATGAACCTAACACCAAGAAATCCTCGTGCTACTAGGTCCTTAATTTTTAATTATTACCCGATCTATATGATATGTATAAAAACCAGCAAGCTTTTCCTCATTTCATTCAACATTTACACACTTTTTATACACTCCAACCCCTCACCTGTTTAGATTGTGTATATTGCATAGGTTTAGGGTTCATTTTTCACATTTTTATTGCATAAAAAGCCATAAAAACTCACTGAAACATAGAGGTAGGGCTGAACTGAGGCTAAACCTCATACTCCAGACCCCCCATACATCCACAAACATGAATCTTATTTTTCCTTAATTTTCGACACTCAAAATCTATTTTTCCCCTAGTTTTCTCTTATTTTCCCTATTTTTCTCTTATTTTTTACAATAATTAATGACTGAAAATACAAAATGAGTTGTGGGCTATGGCCCTTAGGTTCATTTGCAGCAAAAAAACAAGTTTAGTTGGTGTGTCTTATGATATTTTCCATTGATATCTCAAAAACACCCAATTTTCCCATATTTTGCATATTTACGAGTTTTTCACTACTAATTTCATCCACAACACTTATGATTTTCTGATTTTATGAGCATAAGCAGTTGAAAGACATTGCAAACAACATTATAATGCATAATCATCTCATGGAAACAAGAATTCATGAAGCAAATTGCATAAAAACACCATTTTCATTTGTAAAAATGAGATTACCATTCTTTGTGGGTTGCGGGTTTTTATTTGCCATATCTCGGGACTGATTTCCAGCCACCATTAATACTCTTAACAGTCCACAATCAGCAATCTTCAATCTTCTTACACCATGGAGCAATCCGGTCTTCATTGGACAAGCATCCATCATCCATTCTTCTTCTTTCTCTTCACCACATGAATCTACCTTTAGGGAAGAGAGAGAGAGAGGAGAGAGAATGACTAGATTTCTATCTCAGCATTCATGCCACCATTTGATGGGCGAGAGGCAGCGATATGACCAGCAGGGAGAAGGAAGACAAGGCCAATGATCAGTTGGGTGGGTTGCTTGCAGCCCCCCATCACCCTCATCCTCCCACATGGCGTGATTTTCGGGCGCAGTCTTCTCTTCCTCTCTTCATGTTTTTTTTTTCCTTCTCTTTCATGCCATGATTTTTTGTGGCATAAAATGCCTCCCAAGACCCCAAGGGTCACTTACCATTTGGCCCAATTCATGTCCACCTTTTCAAATCTTAACCAATTCTTGGCCATTTCCTCGTCCGGTTGAGCTCTAAAAAATCCTGGCCGTCCGGCTTGGCATCCCACATTGGCCGGTGACTCGTGTCAACCTGCACGACTGTCTGAAAAATTATGAAAAATCAACAAGTGTCGCTCGAGCGCCTTTAAAGCACTTTGGCGCTTAAAATCGTCCTAGATCGAACCGGCGCCTTTGACGTTGAATATTTTTTCCTTGATATTCGTAATTTTTAGCTATTTTTAAGCACTTCTCGGCACCAAAATTCCGCTCTCATACCACTAGGCTAATAACCAATTAGTGTTAGACACATTAGATCACGCTCCAAATATTCATAGTCAATACTCTTTTTCTATTATCTTTGAGTCAAAACCACTATCAAATGATGAAGGGAAAACCACTATAGCAATAACACTACAAGATATAGGCCTTATACCGACGTTAAAAGCGTGCAAATAACAAAATTTACCCCCGTCGTCGCAAAAAGCATCGTTATTGGCAACGCCATAGAACCGTCGGTATCAGCGTCACTACCAGTGTCGGTATTGGCATCAGTATCAGCATCACATTTGATATCGACACCAATACCGACGTTGATAGCGACGGTTTGCGACAAAAATAACAATGCCAATAACAACGCGAGCAATAAAATTTGTGATGCTAATAGCGACGGTAACAGGGAAAAAAAAAATTGTGGCAAGCTGCCCTGCCACATATAGCACTGTGTGCTTTATTAGAGCCATAAAAAATAGTTTATGCACTATGTACAATGCGCTTGCAAACAAAAACAAAGTATACTGAAATCATAACACTAATACATGAAATAAATATATGATCGCATAATAATTGGTACAATCATGACAGTATATCACTAATACATAGAAAATGTCTACATAGATCAGGCGACCAAAAAATAAAGGTGTGTGAGCTCCAGGGATCCAAGGGCGAGCTATATATCCTCACCCTCCGAAAACTCGTCCCGCCCCGTAAAGGAGCATCGAACGAACTTTGCAAAAAAAGAAACAACAACACATCAGTCCACCATACAATAATGCATTCTAATTAAACATGGTAACTACGGACAAGAAAGATGAGTGACTTACAAAGCCGCCGTATCTATACAATTGGTCGATCAATGAAGTGAGACCGTGCCTCTCTGCATATCGAGTCTCAAGGCCGGTCAAATCACAATTTGTAATGGAGTGCTGCAAAGAAAATAAAATGCTAACTGCTAGAAACATAATTGTCAGTACAAAGGATATTGCAAAAAAATAAACAAGCAAAACAAAAGAAAAACTTACAAAGTCCTCTAAATATGTCCTGTGGCTGCCACTTCCAAGATGATGGACCACTTCGATCTCAAGTCGTGCCCTCGCCGCCTCGCGCTGCTGACTCTAATGTCCTAGAGAATCTATAGTCTCCTCCCTCAATTGGCACCAGTTGTCCGCATCTAACCACTCGGGCTTTGCAGCCCCACTCTTGATTGCCTTGCGTGCGTAGGATCGTCTGTGTGACATATATGCATGCATGCAATCCATCATCCAGCCCATAGAAAATCTATCTACTGAGGCTAGAATCGGAAACTCCTCATGCAAGGATGCTACTGTGTAGTCATTGCTCCCCTCTAGTATGTTCTTCCAATGATCTAAGACGTGCCGAAAAACTTGTTGGCATAACTCTCTCATGCGAACCATCACCCTCTTCCCCTCATCATTCATGATGATGGCTCCTGACCTATCATCGACTAGATATCCATATCCCCCTGGGGTCTGCCTAAGATGGATCCTCTTCCATCTGCGTCCATGCTCATGGGCATATCCAGGAGACCCCTGTGCATCCAGTGTACCGACCGGGGTAATATCTCTCGGAGTAGCACCCATAGGGGTGCCACCTACTGACGGCTGAGCAAAAGTCGGCGGAGTAACTGGAGTAGATGTCCCCACACGTGTGACAAATCCTGGAGGTGACGCAACTCTAGCTGAACGACGAGACAGAGACACCACATCCGTGCCTCCACAGCATCCACTTGAGCCTGAGCCACGCTCCATGGAACCGCCACGAGAGTGAGGAGTTGCACTTGTATCCTGTGTCGACCACGAGCTCACTGCATCTGTATCTCTGCAGCATCCTCCTAAACCCGAAGCACTCCCTCCCTCTGGCCCAAGTCTAGAGAGTCGAGCTCGTCTGCTCGAAGCTGAAGTAGATCTAGCAGAGTGCCCTGACAAAGACCAAGACAGCTCCTGGTCTGCCATATCTCTGAATCTTGCGATCTGGTCTGGAGACATGCGTGTGAAGATATCCTGTAACTCCTCATCACTCATCCCTCAACTCATCTTGAAAATGTCACCTGCACAGATAAAAAGTGATGTTAGAATAATCAATTTAAATCATACAAAGCACAGTAATATAAATCCTAAAAAAAGATCTCACTTAAAATGCATATCTTATGTACCCTTATAAGCGATTGGTCAACGAATTGAGTAAGTGGATACTCCAAGTATGAAGTATCGTATGGTCCCATGTCAATCTCCTGACACAACTCTGCATACACTAGAAGGTCGATAGACATGTTACCACAAAAGGATGAGTCCACCTCGTTCTTAAAGATTTCTTGGACTCCTATATTTCCATCATTGTATGCTGGCTCCAAGCTTTCGGTGGCCTCCACCCCTTGCAATGTCGACTCCTCTATTTGTATATTATCTTCATCTATGCTTGAAACATCGCTTTGATCATATACTCTCGCACTTCGGGAAGTTGAAGGTATAACATACCATCATTGAGGTTGTCGGGGGTTTGGATAGAAGATTACTTGTTCACAAACACGTACAAGAGAGTTTAAACTATTGTGACATAAACCATGTTGTAATACAATTAATAAACAAATGAGTCCATGCACCTGTTCACAATGGACCGGCAACACAAAGGTGTCACGCAAATCCGTCCATTTTTTTTCGGAATCTATTTCGAGAAATCTAGATGGACCTCGTCAAACTATTGCTCTAGCTCCTCCAAGTACCACTTTGAACCACTGCACATCGAATAGTATCATGGAGAAGCTACAATAATCCACCGTAACAATACTTTGCAAGTTTCCAAAATACTCCATCTCATCCACAACCGTGTTTGGATACATTGCTCATCGCCGGCTCTCTTGCTCGAACCTTGCCATGATACCATAGTCCATTGTGGAGCGCATTTTGTCAATACGCTCCACGCGAAAATACCATCCGCGTGACCACGCTACACTATATATTTTGTACTGTACATTGAAACACTCAAATTAGATGTAGCATATAAAATTTAGATACGACAAATCCTAAACACCTCATCACCTTTGGACTACATCCCCTCGAGAATTCCCACTCCTCCATTGAGACCTCAGTCCCTTCACAAGACGATGCGGTCAAAGCTCTATGCAACCATCGCGTTGACATGAACCGCGGCATCTCCTCCATGCCCTCGGGATATCGAATCGGTCGATAATGCATACTATGTCGGAATTCAGCTCGCATTTCCTCTCAATCTTGCCTAGCGATCTGGTACTTGGTGAGCCACGTCTCCATAGAGGCATGGTGCAACATACAAAAGTGATTCACCTTCTCCTCCATTGAGGTATCCATTCTTTTTTCTACACCATTTTCAAACATCACATCTCGAGTTAGTCTATCATCGTCCTTCAGTGACCATAGCATTTCGTTATTTGGATCCACCGTTGGTAGCCATTGTGAAATATGCACTAGCGCCTCAGACACCAACCAACCTTCAACCATGCTACCTTCTAGCCGAGCTCGTTGTCGCACAAAGCCTTTCAGGGTTTTCATGAAGTGCTCCAAGAAGAACATCCATCACATATGGATAGGTCCAGCAATCTCCACTTCATCTACAAGATGCACAAGAAGGTGGATTTGTATCGTGAGCATGCTGGTGGGTAGGTATTTCTCAAAAAGACAGTCCGTCTCCACTGCTCCCCGCCTCGCGGATTCAATAGAGGACATCTTAATCTCCTTCTGTGAGATCCATTGCACAAAAGTCGACAACCTATAAATGGCCCCGCATATTTTTGGAGTAAGACATCTTGCGATTGTGATCGGTAGTACAAACTGCCACAAATGAGAAAGTAATATGAATAATGGCTACACTCCAAATAGCAAAATGCGCATGCCAATTACAATCCATTCGTAGTACAAACCTGACATATCTTATGCCGGTCATGGGATTTTAGCCCTGATAATTGATCATCTTTAGAAAATGTAGACCTGAGAGAATGTATCATACCCATCGGAGTGCGGATAGACTTAACTACTTGCTTCACAATGCACTCTTCTTTAGTGGACAAAACCCAAGGAGCGTGAGGTAGCTGCACGCGACCATCAGCACTTAACTGTGGCCAAAGCGCCTCCATCTTACCTACCTCCTTCAAATCCATTTGTGCCCCTATAGTGTCTCTCTTTCCTGTGATGTGGTCCCATAGCAAGCTGCCCACATTCTTGAAAATATGCATGGGATCCAACAAGCGGTTGATTTGTAAGTGGGTCCAATATGGCAACTCGTAGAAAACTGAGAACCGCTGCATTCCATTTGGATGTGATTCCGCGTGGACCATTTTCAGCTCATACCAGCTTGTGGCGTTCATACGTGTTGGAGGTCGTCCAAGAAAACCTTCCCTGAGTTCATGATCCTCTGGCAAGAAAGCAGCATATCCTTGATATACCATCTTCTTCATGGTTCATGACCTTCGGGAGTCTGTGGCCCGCACAATGGACATGCATGATAACCTTAGGTAACCAGACCTGTTCCAAAACCACGACCCAGTGAATACAAGCTTGAACAAGATAAAATATAGATATTACCAACGAGAATGGAGACATGTTCATCTGAGCATTCTCTAAATCCCAAAAAGTCACGCATCGTCCACATGAGAATGGCTCGAATATTGGCTGATCGTCGACCACCATCGCGCCTGCTCATATCTTGCACGGTGACCCCCTCCTTCCACAAAATCTTAAGCTCATCGACTAATGGATGAAGATACACGTCCATATTTTTGACTTTGTAGCGGCTGGGGACAAGTAAGCTAAGGATGAGATGTCCTTTCTTCGTAGAAAGCCATGGAGGGATATTGTAGTTGACAAGGACTATAGGCCACACACTGTAAGAAGTTGAGCACAGACCGAATGGGTTCACGCCATCCATTGCAAGACCAAGTCGAAGATTTCTTGGCTCTCGTGCAAAGCCTAGGAAGATAGAGTCAATGTGGCTCCATGCGCATGAATCCGCTGATATTCGTTGAACTCCATCCGTGGACCTACTCTATGCATGCCACATTGTTAAGCTCGCCATGCCGGACGTACGAAACATGTGGTTTATGCAAGGGATAAGCAGAAAGTGTCTGAGAACTTTTTGAGGGATGGTTTTCCCTTGCAAGTCCTATCGATACCTGTGGGCACCACACTTTGGACATGTCTCCATAGTCTCGTATTCTCCTCGAAACAGTATGCAATCGTTAGTACATGCATGGATGTTGTTGTACTCCATACCAAGCTTTCATAAAACATGTCGTGCATCATCACGAGACTTAGGCATGGTATTTGCAGGTGGTAATATATGATATTTTAATAACCTTAAAAAA
The DNA here is from genome assembly GCF_053477565.2 of Lygodium microphyllum. Lineage (NCBI taxonomy): Eukaryota > Viridiplantae > Streptophyta > Polypodiopsida > Schizaeales > Lygodiaceae > Lygodium > Lygodium microphyllum. The sequence goes on along the minus strand of NC_141137.1, from coordinate 47,522,548 downwards.
ATCATAAACACCTTGAAAAAGCACAAATGTTTTTAATAATAGTGCCGAAAAAAAAAACAACGAAGCGTATGTACAAGGTACCTGAACAACTTGGTCACACTCATATCGCTCCACCCGTATTTTTCTTGCACACTTAAGAGTGCAAGTAGTGTCTTCAGGCGAGATACTCGGCACCCATCATATAATATTATGGATGCTTCCTCTCTAAGTGGATCAAAAGTCTCGATATCCATAGGAATCAATGCATCGATCATTGCCTCCATCTCAGGCTCCAAGATTGTAGGTGGGTCTGGAAGGTTGCCTGTCTCCTCTGGCATTGATGGTATAGATTGGCCTTGCAAGTGGTGGATTGGCTCATGCACTCCATCCATTGCACGCCCACGAACTCTTCTAATTGGCCGCAAAGGGTGCACTCCTTCTTGGGATGAGACATCACCTCCTTGGATAGAAAAGTTGCCAGTGAGACCCAATCTTATTATATATGGTATTCAATTAGCTTGTGAGTACAATGCATGATTGATATTAACTTTTCTTACCATTTGCTGAAAATCCGCAATCGCCTAATCAATGATCTCAGATTGAAACTTGCCAAATCGTTGTACGAGTTCTATAGACAATCGATGTTTTCGTCTAATTTCCAATTTGCATTGAGAGCAAGAACATGGGACACGCTGATTAAGATACGCCTCACGATCTTGAACAACAAGACCTTCATCGTTTTCCATTTTGTCTACGTTATAACAAAACAATTTGTTTTTGTTATCATTCTTTTTTTTCTTAAATTGTTATCCTCTCCTTCCATCTCTCTCTTTTTTTTTTCTTTCTTAAATTGTTATCCTCTCCTTCCATCTCTCTCTCTTTTTCTACGTTACGACTACGTCCACGACCATGACCACGACCACCACCACTACGACTATGACTACGACCACGACCACGACCACGACCACGATGACTACGATCACGACCATGACTACGGCTAGGACTATGACCACCACCACCACCACCACGACTAGGACTACGACCACAGCCACGACCACAACCACGACTATGACTACGATGATCACAACCATGATCCATGACCATGACCACGACTACGACGACCACGACCACAACTACGACCATGACCATGACCACAACTACGACCACAACCATGACCACCACAACCAGGACTACGAATATGACTACGACTACAACCACAACCATGACCATGACTATGACTACGACTACGACTACGATGACCATGACCACGGCTACGACCACGACCATGACCACGACCATGACCACGACCACGACGACCATAACTATGGGTAGGTTTCACTCACCAAGAATAGGATTGGCGATTCACCTCATCTTCTCTCCATCATCAATAGAATTCTCCTTTACCATTTACAACTCACCCATCTTCTCTCCACACTATTGCATACTACAATCTCTATGAGGGCATGAGATTGGGATCTCCATAGATACCAAAGCATGATCTCTAGCTTGATGGTTGCATATATACTACTACTACTCATGGAATAAACCTTAAAATAGTTATTATGCTCAAATATATGCTTGTTAGAGCATAAATTTGTTCCTAAGACTAATCTAAGGAAGAAAGAGGGTTAATGATAAAAGAGTGTCCTTCCTTGCAAGTGATTTTATATTATATTTATTAATTAAAATTGATAGTTGAAGATGAGTTTCCTAAGAGATCTTGCAGTGATGTTGTTTTAGTTTTGAGAAGCATATATATGAATGATGCTGTTTTAGTTTTCTGTATTTGTCTTTTTAAGAAGAGATTGATTTTTATGGAATATCCAAAGTTATTTTTGGAATTATGTTATGAAAAATGAATGTTTTTTATACTGATAGGCTGATTGCCTTCGTTTTATATTTGCGTGGTGGAGGCTAGGACAAGCCCCATGTATGAGAGGTCTCTTTGCAAGAAGAACGTTATGCTAGGAAGCACAAGTATGCTAGGGCTCTCTAGCCATATATCCCTTATATTTGTTGAGGATCGGCCTAACCCCTATGAGCCTAGGATGAGCTTATTGTAAGGTTCTATTTACCTTTCTCTCTTTCTCTCCCTCTCTCATTTCCTCTCCCTCCCTCACCCTGACCCTCTCTTTCCCTATTAGGTTTAATTATTTTTCTCTCTTTTTCTCTCTCCTCTCTCTCTCATATTTCTTTTTCTCTCTCCTCTCCATCTCTCATTTCCCTTTCTATCTTTCTCTCCCTCTCTCATTTCCTCTCCCTCTCTCACCCTCACCCTCTCTTTCTCTCTTTCTCTATTAGGTTTAATGATTTTTTTATCTTTTTCTCTCTCCTATCTCTCTCTCATTTTTTTATCTCTCCTCTCCCTCTCTCATTTTCATTTCTCTCTTTCTCTCCCTCTCTCATTTCCTCTCCCTCCCTCACCCTAACCCTCTCTTTCTCTCTGTCTCTATTAGGTTTAATGATTTTTCTCTTTTTTCTCTCCTCTCTCTCTAATTTATTTTTCTCTCTCCTCTCCCTCTCTCATTTCCCTTTCTCTCTTTCTCTCCCTCTCTCATTTCCTATCCCTCACCCTGATCCTCTTTTTCTCTCTTTCTCTACTAGGTTTAATGATTTTTCTCTCTCCTCTCTCTCTCTCATTTGTTTTTCTTTCTCCTCTCCCTCTCTCATTTCCTTTTCTCTCTTTCTCTCCCTCTCTCATTTCGTCTCCCTTCCTCACCCTGACCCTCTCTTTCTCTCTTTCCCTATTAGGTTTAATGATTTTTCTCTCTTTTTCTCTCTCCTCTATCTCTCTCATTTCTTTTTCTCTCTCCTCTCCCTCCCTCGCCCTCACCCTCACCCACACCCTCTCTTTCTCTCTTTTCCTATTATGTTTAGCATCTTCTCTCTTTTTCTCTCTCCCCTCATTCTCTCTTTTTTCTCTCTCCTCTCCCTCTCTCATTTCCTTTTGCTCTGTTCCTCTCCTTCTCTCATTTCCCTATTATGTTTTCATCTCCCCCCCTCTCCCTCTCCCTCTCCCTCTCCCATTTTCCTATTATGTTTAATGTCTCCCTCCCTCTCTCTCTCCCTCTCCCTCTCCCTCCCCCTCTCTTTCTCTCTCCCTCCCTCTTCCTTTCCCATTTCCTCCCCCTCCCCCTCTCCCTCTCCCTCTCTTTCTCTCTCTCTTTCCCTCCCTCTCCCTCTCTCATTTCCTCCCCCTCCCTCTCCCATTTCCTCTCCTTCTCTTTCTATCTCTCTCTCCCTCCCTCTCCCTGTCTCATTTTCTCCCTCTCCCTCTCCCTCTCTCTCATTTCCTTATACCAAAAAAAAAAGAGAGAGAATGCACTCTCCCTCCCTCTCATTCTCTCATTTCATCCCCTTCCCTCTTCCATTTCCTCCCTCTCCCTCCCTCTGTCTCCCTCCCTCTCCCTCTCTTTCTCTCTCTCCCTCCCTCCCCCTCCCTCTCCCATTTCCTCCCTCTCCCTCTCCCTCTCTTTCTCTCTCATTTCCTCTCCCTCTCTCAATATATATACACAAATTATATAAAAAAAGTAAAAGAGAGAGAGAATGCACTCTCCCTCCCTCTCCCTCTCTCATTTCCTCCCCCTCCCTCTCCCTCTCCCTCTCCCTCTCCCTCTCTTTCTCTTTCTCTTTCTCTTTCTCTTTCTCTCCCTCCCTCTCCCTCTCTCATTTCCTCCCCCTCCCTCTCCCTCTCTTTCTCTTTCTCTCCCCCTCTCTTTCTCTTTCTCTCCCTCCCTCTCCCTCTCCCTCTCCCTCTCTCTCTCTCTCATTTCCTCTCCCTCTCTCAATATACACAAATTAAACCCTAAACAAGTAAAAGAGAGAGAGAATGGACTCACCGTAAAGATTTGCAGGAGGGTTTGGCAGCTCCTCTTTGCGACGGCGGCTCCTCCTCTCCTTCGCGAATGGCGGCAACGATGGCAAGCCTTCTTCCTCTCCCTCTCTCACCCTCTATGCAAAATCATTGCTCTCTCTCTTGCTCTCCCTCTCGAAATGTTTCACGAATGTACGAAATGAAACGCGCTCGGGTTTCGGCCTGCTTTTTTTTCTCTGTGGGGTGTCACTATTTGTGTCGCTATTTGCTTGCGACACTGCTATTCCTGCGTCACTACCCACCATCGCTATACCTGCATTTCCTTATAGTGTAAGGCCCCACTCCGCTCCTCTAATTATGAAAAATAAGCATCAAATCTCACTATTCACAAAAAATGTATTGGGTTTGCACTAGCCAAGATAGCCACTAACTTGATTCAATGCTTCTTGTATTTTCTATAATACATTGATATATGATAGATAACACATTCGATTTGTGAGTTCATACTATCAATCACAATCTTGGGTTGTCTCACTTTGGAGATACATTCAACCTCTTACAAAGTTGTCAAACTTGATGAAGTGATCTCATAGAGGGAGATAAGGATATCATCAATTCAATTGACAAGGTAGAGAGTAGTGGAGATTGTTTTTCTTTTTTAGAAGCACTTATTAACAAGCATGCTCACAATACAAACCCATCTCCTAGTCCATCTTGTGGATGAAGTGGAGATTGCAGGACTAGTGCATAATTGATAGATGTCTTTTTGAGAGCAGTTCATGAAGACCTTAAAGCGCTTTGTGTGACTCCCAACTTTGTGCGACACATTTTTAAGTGGCACGTGATGGTGGATATAGACAACACATTGCTACAAACTCTCAAGGAAAACAATCATAAGTGGGGATGTGGTAGTTGGAAATGGGATAGAAAAGAGAGCAGATGTGGAAGCATGGAGTAGAAGGTAAATTGTTTTTGCATGTTGCACCATCCATCTATAGAGAAGTGGCTTCATAAATATGAGGTTGTTAGAATTGAATAAGAGGCATGAACAAGAGGAAACACGGTTGGACTTTTTATGTAGTATACATCAGTGATCTATTTGATAGCTTGAGAGCCTAGAGAAACAACCACGGTTCATGCTTTGTGATGTGGTTGCATGAGGCATTGACAAAAGCATCACATGAAGGTGAGGTAGTCACAAGAGAGAAGTGAAAATTCTCTAAGAGATGTAGTCTAAAGGTAAACATGTGCTTTCTTTGTTGTCACATCTACTAAGTTGAGTGATAACTAACCCTAAACTTCAATCCATGGTACAAAGTCTAAATATGACATGGTCACATACACACCATTTTTTAGTAGAGCACATTGATAATTTGCACTCTTGATGACAATCGATTATGATACCATGGTGAAGTTTGAGTAGGAAAGTTGATGGCAAGCCACAGATTTGAACATTATAGTGGAGAAGATGGAGTATTTTGGCACCTTACAAAGTGTGATTTTATTAGATTATCATAGCTTTTCCATGATTATGTGTGATGTTCAATGGTTTAAAGTTGTCTTGTAAGGAGCGAGGCCACTATTCCACTGGCAAGGGCCATTTGGATTCTTGGAGATAGATTTCAAGAATAATTGGTATGATTTGCAATACATGTTTATCTTGTGGAGTCATTACGAGTAGGTATGAATCCTTTTTTTTAATCAATTAAGAGATTGAATGCCACAAATACCTTTTAGTAGTGATTGGTTGTTGATTGTTTCACACAAGAGATCTTCTACCCGAACCCACAATAATCTCATTGGTTGTATATTATCCGAGATATTATTCCTATATAACACCTTGAGTAAATGATGAAAGCAATGTCCCTACCATGGAGGAGGAGAGTGGAAAAGTAGAGGGGAAAGGCTTGTAGAAAGTGAAAGGAGGAGAAGGACTTGCAATAGGTGGAGGAGAAAAGCTTGGAAAATTTGGCACAACCAATGGAGGAGATGGGCATGCAAAAATTCTTTGAGAATTAAATAGAGTTTTCTTTTTGTGGAAACCTATGCACAGATCTTCCACTCAATGCTTAGCTATGCCAAGGTGATTCCATGGAGCCATAGGCTATGTTTACAAGAGCTTGTTACTACAATCATTGACACCTCACTCATGTTGGTACACCATTACATGTTTTCTATCTTTTTCACAAGTCCACATACATGCATTTATTGTACTTCTATTTCATTCAATACATTGAATTAACTCACATCTCTTTTTAATTGTGCAAGTCATTATACTTGAGAGTATCATGAGCTGGTAGTATAAAAATGTGGAACTCAAGCAAATTTTCACACATGTCTTCAGATAAATTGGCCTGTTTTAGAGACAAAGCAGATAAGAGTCATCCCAATCAACATCATTGCATTCAGCCTTGGTGCTCTCTAACATGTCAATCTCCAATAGGCACAATTGATGCTCTAGGCCTTCTATAGAGGGTGCCTTAAGTATGCCTTACTTGAAAGGTGGAGTTGGTGGCTAGGGTGGGTGTTGTGAAGATGTGGAGACTATCTCTCCTCATTTTACTAGGAATTCTTGTCCTATGGGCACTCCTCTCTCTTATCAAGATGTTGGAAAGGGTGGATGCAATGGCTACTATGATGACACATATGTTGTGACTCCTTCCCATCGATTGAGTGGATACTAAATGTTGCCCATGTTCTCTATACCTAGAAGTACTCTCTCTCTTCTTGTGATACTTGATTTTCTCAATTGTCTATAGGTGGAAGTTTTGCAGGTACCCAGACACACATGGTTTTTCTAGATATGTTGGGTAGTCTACTCTCCTAGGTGTGAGAGCATCCATGCTAGAGTCTATCCACTAGGCTTTATCTACTTGGTAGGTAGGGCAACTAGTGCTACACTCAAGAACAATGAGGAGAAGAAGCTCATTTTGTGCATGCATGAGTTGTAGATGCAATTGTTTTGGCACAATGCCTTGGATAGATGGAAGAATGTACCAAAGAATAGCAACAACTATGTGATAACATCCTTGCATGAGGAAATCCTACTACTACTGCCACTTGTTGGTTGATTCTCACAGGGTGGATGATGGAGAAAATGTGTGTGTATATATGTCCCATAGGCAATTTAATACATGTAGGGTAATAAAGTATGGCAAGGAGAAGCTCAAATGGCTAGAGAAGGAGGATTGGAGGAGACTCAAGGAGGAGACCATGTCCTCTTCATAGAGATGGTGACAGTAGAGGGAGGTGGGGAGGGCATGGCTTAATGTGGGACATGTGCATCACCTTGGTAGTGGCAACAAGAGATCCTACTTGGAGGATTTTGTAAGTAAACTACATTTGTTATTAATGGTTTATTGTTTTCTGTAATGCTCATAATACTAAAGTTCTAACAATTCTAGTTTATGTTATTTGGTGCAGCACGCAATCACAAATCAAGATTGCACTGGGTTGGAAACAACATATGTAGAAAAGCACGGCTTGAACATTTGGTTAATGTTTGATTATGTTGTAGAACCCTTTTGATGATCCGTTGCATTGAGATGAGCTCACGAATGGCATCTAGTAGTAAGAGACCTTGTAGATTGCTAGAGTTTGGCCACTTGGAGTACCCCTGTCTTCTTTGCCTTATGCTCTATCATTTATCCCTTCCACCAAGACCTTATGGCCTATGTCTTTTTTAAATGTCATCATTACTTATGATGATTATATTCATTATATGCAGCTTACATTAAGTAAGATTTATAGTCTACGTGGGTTAATGTAATTCTATCCTATTCATAGCATAATTATACATTTTGTGAAAATCTGTTTGATAAAGATATATTTGTATTCAAGTCTTTGCAATTCATCAAATAATATATACTCTTTAAATTTAATGGAAAGATGTGGTTCTCAATCTAATATTGCAAGTTGGTTCTCAATCCAATGTGACAGGAAGGGTGGTCGGGCTGTAAAATATTACTATTTTTACTACATTTGTTTTTCATCACTATTAGCATTGCTATATAGTGATGGTTACAATGTTGCTATATAGCGATGCTAATAGTGATTGTTTTATGGTGACACTTATAGCAACACTTTTAATGATGACGGGGAGATTTTTTTCATTGACTTATTATGTTGCTAAAAATCATCACTATAGGCCCAATGTGTTGTAATGATTGTACTTCAGCATTGACCTATCATGCAAGTGAGCTAGATTACATTGTCACATTCTCTTGTTCCATCCATATTTGTGTCAAACTCATTGTTTTCTCGTGATCATGCATGATCTCATATAAGGTTTCAACCTCCACTAGTGATATCACTAGCTTGGTTTTTAGACCTTTAAGCCATTTCTACTTCTTAAACCACTTAAGTCTCTTTAAGTTTTTGTTACATTGCTCAATTTGTGACACTTAAAATCTCTAATGCCTACTTTCTATCCATTATTTATCACATTGAGGAATATACCATGCCCACTCCCTTTTCAACCCTCAATTTCGGTTATCCAAGTCAATCTTAAGTAAAGGATATTCCTCCTCTTGGGAAAGAAATAAGATATTCAAGTTCTAATTTTGGAACCTCAAAAGTCTAAAACGATGTACCTTGGCAATCATATCGACATGTTTGAGATGTCTCTTGTTCTCAATCGTATAGGGCACAAAGCAATTCACATTATTCAAGAGAGGGGGGATGTCTTCCCTACTTGGATTATGAAGGGGGGATTGTATTGGACCATGTAATTCTCTTTTATCCTTATAAAATTTCCTTTTTAGGAAGATATCTCCAGTAAGGTATTTGTAAAAGGACAAAATAATGAGCCAAATTTCTCATAGACACTTAGATGTATATTATACTCGGTTCCTTTTCCATGAATCTCATCTTATCCCTGTAATTCAAACTTGTCCTCTCACTTGTGCATATATTAGTGACTATACTAATGCAATGTAGGCAAGCTCTATCTAGCATTTGTTTTGCACTTGTCTCTATACCTTTGTGTCTCTCATTCGTTGTCATTATCATCATCATATGTTTAGTAAACCAAAATAAATAAGAGTCCTAAGACATGTCAAAGGAGAGAGTGGACAATGCACATGCACTCGTTCTTAGTTACGTATCCACGCTAGATAACCCTAATTATTATAAATGGAAACTCAAGCATAAGCTTTGGATGCTTTAGCCTTGGTAAACAAAAAATCCACGAGTTGTTGGAAGTTTTGCCTCGAAGCACCCCCATCGTTACAAGTTTGATGGGCAGCTTCTTGGAGCTTGGTCATGTTGTGGAGATATTTGCTGGAGCTCATGAGAGTGTCGATGGCCTCAAGGACATGGCGGGATGTGAGGTCACGGCGACGGTCGGGGAGGCCGGCACCGATCTTGATACCGGCCTCCCAGCCATCGGTGAGGAGGTTGCAGTTGAGGAGCTGATCGCCGTAGAGGGGCCAGGCCAGGAGAGGGACGCCGGCGCAGATGCTCTCGAGGGTGGAGCCCCAGCCGGTGTGGCTGAGGAAGGCGCCGACGGCGGGGTGGCGGAGGAGGCGAAGCTGGGGCACCCAGGGAAGAACGAGGCCCCGGCCTTGGGACTCGGCCTGCTGCCGGAAACCGGCCGGGAGGGGGTCGGCCACGCCCGCCACCAGGCCCGGTCGGAGCGCCCATAGGAATGGCCGCTTGGAGGCGAGGAGCCCGTGAGCTATGGCGTGGACCTCGTGGAGGGTGAGGTTGGCGAGGGTGCCGAAGGCCACGTAGACGACGGAGCGGGACACGTGGCGGTCGAGCCAGGCGGGCCAGGGGGAGTCGCGATCCTCGTGCGGGGGTTGTCGCACGGAGGCGGCGTCCGCGAGGAGGGCCAGGGGGCCGATGGGCTTGACGGGCAGGCTGCGGGCGGAGGCGAGGGCGTGGATGACGGGGGCCTCCAGGTGGTGGAAGGAGGCCACCAGGACGCGCTCCGCGTCGGCGGTCCTCTTGACCTGCCGCATGAAGTACTGGAACTCGAAGTCCGTCGCGTCCTCCACCTGCAGAAACGACGGGAAGTCCGCCTTGTGGATCGGCGGCAGCCCCGGTATGCACGATATCACATCCCCCTCCTCCTCCTCCTCACCCATGTCACACCCGTTCCTACCTGCCACCATGACACACGTCTTAGCTTTTACGTCACCCTTGCATCACCACCCTTTATATTCGTATGTTACTCCTTCTGCCATTTTCAACATGAATGATTGAGATTCCCCTCTCGCCCTGATCCATCCAAAAAACTACAATTGCAATTTGTCGCGCATGCTCTTCCCAAATATCTCTAGTTTTTCCATTAGATCCCTTTGTTTTTCCCAAATATCTTTCTAGAAGCCATCCCATGTCATTCCTTATGATTGTGAGAACACTCCAAAATTCAAATGACAACTACGTTGGCATCAACATTATCAATCATTTATGAGGACAAATTCTTTCACAATTATGGATGACAGCAACTATTTTAGCACCATTCCAACTTCAAGAGCAAAAATCATGTGCATGACCCAATGTGTAGACCCACATACATCCAGGATTGATCTAGTTATTCCCTTCAAAACAAATATGACTCTCTCATACCTATATTACTAGTGAAGAAAACTTGAGCTAGGGTAACATGTGTAACAATGGGGGAAAGAAGATGCTTAATTAGAAGTCAAGTGGGTGATTGGAAGCTTAAGCATCCAGTGCATAGAAGATTCAAGAGTTTTAACGTCTTTGCTTATGTCATTAAATGCATAAATACCATTTTTCATGCATATTTCATAAGGCTCAATGTCTAAAGATCATTTGCCCGCCACAATTAACAAGGATAATCCTAGGTTCAAAATCCAAGTGGCTTCAACATGACATGTACTCTTGCATTATTGCCTAGAAAGTGAAAATGTTTCATATGTACTTTGAGAGAGAGAGAGAGAGAGAGAGAGAGAGAGAGAGCACAACTCACTGGGTCCAAACATGGTCACATGCTAGAAGAGGCTAAAGACTACTTGGCCAAAGTGCTATTGCAAACACTTCAGCTTTTGCAGTAGCCACTCACTAGAGCCCAAACATGTTCACATGCTAGAAAAGGCTAAAGTTTTGGCCAAACTACTATTGCAAACACTTTTGCTTTTTCTGGCAGCCAATTGACTAGAGTAGAACCCAAACATGGTCACCTCCATATGTTGTGGGCACAAATTGCATATTGCCTTTGATCAGAATCGAGTTTTCAAATTGAACATGATGCATAACACATCTATGAGAGGTTTCCACTCCATGTGAATGGCATTAAGGTCTATGAGGCGCCTAAAGTAAAATCGAATGTTTTGAAAAGCTTCTATGAACTAGTGCAAATGTTTAAACCTTAAACTTCATTCACTACGAGTTGAGAAGGTCTATGTATTCTTCGAGAGGGAGTGGAGTCTGTGCTTGAGGAGGTGGCCCTTGAGACACTACTTAAGTGTCAACCAGCCCACGATACGTTGTAGTTAGTTTACCTTTGAAAGGGAGGTAGCCATCCGCCACGAGCATCGGCTGATGAAACAGCACGGAGAACTCCGTCGTGGAGGAAGTGAGGAAGCAGACACGTGGCACCTGGATGTGATCAGCCACATCCTGCACCCAGCCAAGGTGGGTGTCAGAGAGAAGGCAGGTGATGGGTGGCGATGACGCGTCAAGCTGAATGCGCTCCACGACGGACTGGAGAGGCCACCGCAGCATCTCCACGTGGCGGAGGTAGTTGGGGATATCGACGGCGCAGACGCTGTAGTTGGGGGGGAGGCCGTCGTCGATAAGCGCCACGTGGAGGCGGAGGCCTTGGGTGGCCAGGCGGTCGAGGAGGGCGGGGCTGGGCGGGAAGCGAGGGGTTGTCACGAGGGTGATGGCCACGCCCTGGCTGGCCAAAAGCTCGCACAGCTGCAGAAATGGGGTCATGTGGCCTTGCAATGGGCAGGGCACGGCCACAACGTGAGGTGTATTGTATTGGCGTTCACTCTCCAGCCCTGATACCTCCATAGCCAGCCCCAGAGAGAGAGAGAGAGACACACACACACACACACACACACACACACACACACTCTCTCTCTCTCTCTCTCTCTCTCTCTCTCTCTCTCTCTCTCGATCTGCTTGTGCGAGAGTACTGATCTGCACAGGTCCTCTCTCTCTCTCTCTCAGCTCCTTATCTATGCCCTCACAATTAGCGCGAGCGTTGAACACTCGCGCCTTGCCAACTTTGGCACCTCCCGGCTCCTTCCTCCTTTGAACACACGACTCGTGCCTTTCCCTCTTCCACTTTAAGTCCACAGAACTATCCCTTCGTCTCTGCGTCCTTCGCAACCTTTTGAATTAGTCTTCCACGACAAGGCGGTGTGCCTCTCACAACTCCACGCCAAATGGAATCCTTCCAACCCACACAACTCCCCACCCGCAATAGTGGCATCCAGGCAATATCTTATGTTCTTTTTCTAAGCACCCCTCGCCACATCTCTATGGGTGTACTTATAATTTATAACAAACCATGTACCACGTGTGTTCGAGGGGCATTTTAAAAGCCCATGTGACTTACATGTTATGAGGTAATAAAATGATCCCTTTACTTAAGAAACTTAACTTTTTTTTTCAAAGTGTAATAAAAATTCCTTTTGTTACTTTAATCTTATAAATTTATCTTATTTATATCAAATAAATAATCCTCTTAATGAACTCATGTGATGCAGTTCCTTTTCTAAAGGTGCAATCCAATCCCTCCCCCCCACCTCAACATGCCACAGAAATGTAACATGATATCTCTATAAGGGATTGCAGGTCAAATTTGAGGGGTCTGATCTCTTCCAGAGGTTGGTACAAGAATGGAAACAACTCCTTAGGGAGGCAGACTAGATTGGAATTCAAGATGGACGTGGTGATCCAAGTTTACTTAGAGTCATATGGCCGTCTCTTGAAGGTTTTGAAGGGAATTACCTGCCAATTATAGACCAGCCAAGGGCTGCTAAATCTATGTATCTGAAGGGCATCCATTGTTGGTGCGACTTGTGGGAGAAGAATGAATCTCGTTGGCTGTTTGAGAATGAAGTCAAAAGACTCTTTGACCTCACTAACAAGGAGCTATTGTGGCTGAGAAGAATCTCTTCAAGGTGCAAGGAATCTTGGCCAACTTCCCACACTCCTCGAGAAGTAAACCTTTTAAGATGCTTTCAAAGTGACATGGGTGTTACCTTGGATGTTGCAAAAAAGAGAGTGACTTCAAGGAAAGGGACATAAGACACATTCTCAAGGTCTACGAGCACTGGAAGAAAGTCTGTCATCCTAGGACTAAAATCAGGACCTGGTAAAGGAGAATTAGGAGAGTCTAGGGGAGTACTCCTTCTCCTAGACTTAATATGGTGCTTTGGAAAACAATAATGAACAAGTGACCCACGCGAGAGCGCCTTTCCAAAACTAGCAGGTGTTCCTCGTTGTGTGTACTATGTAAAAGGCATGTTGAATCAATCCAATATTTGTTCTGGGAGTGTCCAAAAGTGAGAAGCTTATAGAGAATGGTCATGAACCAGGTAGTGAGGGTTGGATTTTATAGCAAGATTAGTTTCAAATCAGCTCTTTTTTGTGACTATGGAGATCTCAACGAATCCATAGCAGAGTTGTGGGATGTTCTAAAGGCAATAGTAATCTAGAATATATGGAGATTTAGAAACATGAAGCTTTTTGATAGCCCTTCTAGTAAAAGCAATAATGTAATGAGATGTAAGGAAGAAGTGCTTGTAGCCTTCAAGGGGCTTGGGAAAAAGAAGCCTATTTTTAGAGCCTACTTTAAGTTTTTGAAAAAGCACTAACTATTCACAACAGTTGGTTCATCGCTAGTTTTGGCTGATGTACATAATTTCACGTATCAATATTATTCTCGCATTATTTAAAAAAAAGGTAACACGATATGTGAGAGCAAGGTATACCCTTGTATTATTTAATGAAAGAAACGGTACAACATAGGCATATCCCAGGACTACACCCTCGTGATGCCACACATATGAGGGTTTGCCATTGCGTATAGGGAATCACACATACAATAGAAACCAAGCAGGGATTAGAGTCACTACTACTTCCTATATAGGTGTTTTTGGTAGTAATGCCATGGTATAGCTACAAAGCCCTTACATTCAACCCCTCTTATTGGATTGTTGTCCTCAGCAATCTAAGGGTAGAGGTTATTTGACTCATCTTGGGTCTTCACAAAGCCTTTTCTAAGAAGCTGGCCATAGTCAGTCTAGGACTTGACACATTAGTGGGGTCTTAATGCAGCCTTTACTATCAGACTAGTTAGTGTTTGCTGCACTAGGACATGGGGGTCTTGACACAACTTTTCCTATTAAGCTAGTTAGTGTCTGCCCATGTAGACCTTATGGGTGCTTTAGTTTATTCTAGCTACCATGCGAATCCACCCTTAACTCAATTACATTTGAGGAGTGGAGACATTACTGGGCCTGTGATAAGTTCTGTGGATGACTCAAGGGGCACTGGAAGAATTGTTGGAATTCTCCTTGAGCCAGGTGGCAAAGGCATCATTGCCATGTTTGTGTGCCTCCACTTCTGAAGTCCAAGTAGCTTCTTTGAGAGAGCATCCTTTCCACTTGATGAGGTACTTAGGGTACCTTTTGTATTCCTAGCATTGAAGGAATCCTTCTACTTCGAAGGGTCCATTGGAGTGAAGTAGTGGTACATGCCGTCCCCCATTGGTTGTCAGGATAGAACTTGGGGCATGAAATGCATTATGGACACAAATTCTTTCTGGCATGTTGAGCTTGTACGTGACTTCGTTCAGCACTTGAGTGATGCAGTAAGGTCCATAATAGCGGTGATTGAATTTGGAGCTCATATTCTTTGGGAGGGACATATGCTTGGAGCTCATGAGGACCATGTCTCCCTTGGTAAAGAGTACTACCTTTTGCTTCTTGTTAGCATGTTCTACCATGTTGATTTTGCTCTATTCTAGACTCTACTTAATTGCAGCATTGCAGTCTCTCCATTTCTTTAAGAATTCTTCTGCATCTTGATCTTCAGCCTTGGCAGCTCCTGAGGTTAAGGCAAGGAGTGTGATGACTTATTTTCCTGCAACTAACTCAAAGGGTGTGTAGCTTGTGGCGGAGTGGATTGAGCTGTTGTATTGAAACTCGAGCACATCAACGTACAAGGCCTAGTTTTTTTGGTTCACCCAGGCGGCGTAGCTCCTGAGATAGTCTTCAATGCCTTGGTTGACTCTCTCTATTTGCCCATCTGTCTCGGGGTGGAAGGAGGATGAGAATCTCAACTGAGTTTCCAAAGTCTTAAAGAGTTCCTTCTGCATGTCACTCATGAATCTTCCATTTCTATCTAATAACACTATGGCTAAGGGTAAGCCATGTAGCTTGAAAACATGTGTGAAGAAGAGGAAGGCTACCTCCTTGGAATTCAATGGTGGCTTAGCAGGTATGAAATGAGCTTGCTTTGAGAAATAATCCACTACTACAAAGATGATGGTGTAACCATGGGATTTGGGGAGCTCCACAATGAAATCCATGCTAATTGCATCCCATGGTTGGGTAGGTACTGGCAGTGGTTGAAGTAATCCTATTGGCTTGGAGTGTGGTGCCTTCACAAGTTGGCAAGTAGGACACGTCTTGATGTAGTCTATGACTTCTTCCTTCATGTTTGGCCAAAAGAATTGCTTTTTGAGTGCTTCAAGGGTCTTGGTTTGTCCCTTATGCCCACCTAATTTTCCATCATGCACTTCATGTAAAATGACATTCTTTAGTTCCATGCTATTGGGAATGTACAATCTCTTCCCTACAAACAAAATTCCCTCCTCTAGGGTATGCATGCCATGTGGTGTCTTTTTAGCTTTCACCTCTTCTATAATCTTGTGCATGTCTTGGTCATGTTCCAAAGCCGCCTTCACTAACTCAAGGAAGTTACTATTCGCCACACTAACAACTTTCAAACCGGCTTTGTGACTTAGAGCATCTGCTATCTTGTTGGTGAAACTTGGCTTGTGTTTGATCTCCAAGTCAAATTCTACTAGAAAGTCAAACCATCGGGCTTGTTTGGCAGATAGCTTTGTTTGGGACTGGAAGTATTTGAGGGATAAGTTGTCTGTGAAGACTATTGTGTGCTTGTCTTGGACATAATGCTTCCATTTTCTAAGGCAATGAATTATTGCTAACATCTCCTTCTCATGTGTACTCCATTTGTTTTTGGCATCTGTGAACTTCTTGGATTCATAAGCTATGGGGTGGCCATCTTACACCCAGCACTCCCCCAATGCTATAATTTGATGCATTTGTGGAGATCTCGAAGGGCTTTGTGAAGTTTAGTACTTTGAGGACAGGGGTTTTACTCATACATTTCTTCATCGGCTCAAAAGCGGCTTGTTGCTTGCTTCCCCATGTGAAATTTCTCTCTCCTTTGGTGAGGTGGGATAGTGGTGCTATGACGAGGCTATAATCCTTGATGAATCTTCTACAAAACACTGTGAAGCCTAGGAATTCTCGTACGTCCTATTGAGAAATCAAATTATGTATGCGCAAAAGAGGCTGGCCCATAAGTGGCTTTGTATGAAAGATATGAGAAAAGATGTATGCTCTAGAAACTCTAGGAAGAGATGTCCAAAATCCCATAAGCATAGAGAACAAAAGTGGTACTATCCAAAAAGCTATAAAGGCATGTACTTGACACTCATTTCAATGAAATGGTACCATCAATTTGAGTGACTCAAGATTGTGTTTATGAGTCCAAGCTAATCTATCTTGGAACCTAATTCACTTGAGTTACAATTCCTCATTTTAGTAATGTATCGTGTGTTTGACTTGCGTCCACCATAGTTGATCTAGTTCTAGGTCCGTGTTTCTCAACATGGTATCAGAGCCATGGCTAAGCTAGATAGCTAGTGGATGCATCATACTTCTTCCCTGCATACTTTAAATCCTTCCCATTTCATTTATTTCTCCTTGTACATGCCATCAAAATCGTTTTTTTTTCATCTCAGTTTCTTCAGACCATCATTGTGATTATCTAGGCGATTGATTTTCCAAATTGAAGATAGTTGAGCTGCTCGTAGAGCAGATTGTAGCATGATCATTGGGCTAACCAATGCATGATTTTAGGAGTAGGATCAATAGCACCAACAATGCATGTATGTCATCAAGATGCCCTAAGGAAACATACAACCAGCGAAGCTTTCTCTTGTCTCTGCAAAGCATCAACACGAGCTACTCATCAGCTTTCTATAAATAAGGAAGGTTTATCCTGGTGTTAGCAATGAGTATCTGCATGCAGTTGACAAAGCAAGGAGAAAACTGTGAGCCTTGATTGCAGAGAAGTACTGTGCACCCATCATGGTCCAATTAGCCTGGCACACAGCTAGGACGTATGATGTGAAGACGCAAACTCGGGGACCTTTCGAAACCATTTGTAATTCTGAGAAGCTTGCTCATGGAGCCAGTGTCGGGCTTGACATTGCTATCCGATTGTTGGAGCTGATTAAGGAGCACTCTCCCCCTCTATGTTTCTATGTTGTGATGAGAGAGAGAGACTGCCATGGCCCGCCGATCTCAGTTCGGCTGCACTTTGTTCGTGGGATTGTTACTAGCCTTTTCTACAACCGCATCCATCATTGCTCAAGATGGGAGGATGACCTCATAAATGGGGTGGGAGATGTAGAAGTAGGGATTGTTGGTGGGGAAGACCAAGAGTACTCGCAAGAAGATCTTAAGCCGGCACCAGGTGTCAAGACTATATTTCACTTTCCAGATCATGCCGATAAAGCAATCCCAGCTGGAGAATAGGCTGAAATAATTGTTGGAGTTTCAAACAACTGTGATTTGCCTTTGAAAGTTAGTCGCATCTCAGCAAGTCTGCATTTACCCTATAACTATAGATACCTTGTTCAAAACTTCTCTGCTATGGAATTTGGCAGTATAGAAGTTCCTCCATCTGTACAGGCATCTTTTCCCTATGCCTTCACAATTAGCAAGTACTTGCGGCCAATGAGTTTTGCATTGGCTGCTAGCATTGTCTATGAAGTTAACGGTCAGTCGTATGGATCAGTCTTTTACAATGGAACGATTGAAGTAGTTGAAGCCAGTGGATTTGTCATTGGGGAGACACTCTTTCTTGTGACTCTGGGCTGGGGATGTTGGGTCTTCTTGGAATGTCCTATCATCTTTTGGCAACAAACACTTTGGAAAGAGTTGCACCTCATCTTTCCTCATGTTTGTTCAAGGTTTCTCCATATAACTTTGAAATTTTCCATCTTTGGGATGAATAAGTCTTTGAATTCCTCTTGGATTTTTTCCCATGAGAAAATGGTCTGTCCTTACTCTTGTTCTGACATGTACCAACTAGCAGCATCTTTCTCTAAGTAGATGGCTGCCACTTCCCCCTTCCTATCATCCTTGATCCTGGCATACTTCAAGTATTTGTCTACTTTTGTAGTCCATTTCTTCAAAACCAACCCATCTCTCTCTCCTTTATACTTGGTGGGTTGGGGCATTTTGAACTTGCCATAGTCGTCTTTTGAAGAATCTCTCTCCTCCTCTTCCCTATGGTTGTGTCTTTTGTCCTTCTTCTTGTTACTTTCTTCCACTACCTTCTCCTTGTCTTTTCCTGTATCTTGAGCTCTCCTAGGAGTCTCCTCTCTCCCTAACCTATCCATCTATCTTGCAATTTGTGTATTTTCTCCTCTTTTTACTACTACAACACCCACTCTATGTAACCCTACTCCACTTTTAATTTTCTTCTCCTTTCCTCATCTTCCTCTTTCATTTGCACATTCCTCCAAATTGAGTCTAATAGGCCTGACATGTCCTCCAACTCCCTCTCTAGTTTGGCTACCTTCTCCTCTTGAGCTACTCTCCATTCTTGCCAAACTCTTCTTCCTCTCTTCCATCATTGGGATGGGTGCATTCTCTCTATCATCCTCCATGTGGTCATAGGAAGCTGCGCCTTGGCTTTTGGTGTTGTCAACATGGAAAAGTTGCATTTTGCCTTTGGACGGTGGTCGTGCCACGGGGAAGCCCCATTGCATCTTCATAGTTTGGCTAGTGTCGGGGTCACCGTGTCAAGGGGGGTCGTCTCGACATGACATGGGGGTCGTCAGGCTAGGGGTCTGTCAAGGCTGGGGGTCGACGCAACATGGGGCGACACAGCATAAGGTGTTGCAACATGGGATGTCTTGGTGCAATTTCTTTGGGGCATTAGATCTCCTCTCTTACTTTTGTGAGCACTCCTTCACTCTGACCAACAAGAGTTTCTCTGGTACCAAGTGTGATGCACTTGCACTCGTTCACTCACTCAACATAGCATAGAAAGGTAACACGATATGTTGGAGCAATGTATACTCTTGTACTATTCAATGAAACAAATAGCATAAAATAGGCACATCCCAAGCCTGCACCCTCATGAGCTGCACATATGAGGGTTCACCATTGGGTATAGGAAATCACACGTAGAGTGGAAACCAAGCAGGTCTTAGAGTCACTACTACTCTCTATATAGGTGTTTTTGGTAGCAATACCATGGTATAGCTACAAAGCCCTTACACCTCCCTCCAAAAAAAAAAAACCAATACATTACGAGGTAATAAAATGACCTCTCTCACCGAAGGAACTTTCAAAGTGTAATTTTTTTAAAAAAAATTTCTTAATGAACTCATGTGATGCACTTCCTCTTCTAAGGTGCAATCTTCTCCCCCCCCCCCCACAAAAAAAAAAAAACCAATACATTTCGAGGTAATAAGATAATACCTCTTACCTAAGGAACTTAACTTTTTTTCTTTCAAAGTGCAATAAAAATCCATTTTGTTCCTTTAATCTTATAAATTTACCCTATTTATGTCAAATAAATAATCATCTTAGTGAACTCATGTGATGCACTTCCTTTTCTAAAGGTGCACCCCCCCCCCCTCCCCTTGCTTCCCCCCCAAATAAAAGGGTTTGCAAATGTTACCAAAAGAACAAGGTAAAGTGAGACTATCGATTTATATACATAAGTTCTTACATGTAGTTATAATGTTAAATACTACCATATCCTTTAAAATTAAGGTACAAGCTTCTATTTCCATGCAAATGGCATGTTAGGAAATTCTTCCACAAAGAAAAGTGAGTTTCACAAGACAATCACCAAAACAATTTTTTGACAAGTATGTCCCTATAGAAGGCCCACTTTGTTGGAACATGAGAGGTGTAAATAACATGAGTCATATTCATGTTCCTTTTTAACTTCATTCACTACTAGCAAGCAACTTGCTTCACTTTACTATAGGCGTTGTAGTCCTTGGTCAATCTAGAATATGGTGTGATAGGTACTTCTTTGTCTATAGATTAATATCACCCGATATTTTGAAGATGCTTCGAAATTCAAATGAAAGATAATACTAGAGGCCCTTTCCATGTGCTAAAGGAAGTCAAGTATTGAGGAATTCATAGAATTAAATTTGGCGTTGTATCCTCACATGAATGGCATTGGGAGACTATTAGGACTTAGGATCAAGCATGGTCACTATGAAAAACGATGATGACAATATGGGCATGGAAAGCATCATTCCAATTAACAAGTCCATGTTATTTCTTTGGTACTCCTACTAAAACATCATTCAAAAGTTGGAGGTTGCAAAATGGGGTTTATGCTAAAAAATAATTTGACTACCATTCTTGTGTCTCAAGTCATTTTTCATATGACCAAAATGTTTAGTATCAAAACTTTTTCTCACTATATCTACTATGGTCTTAGAAAGGTTTTGGATGTATAAGGTTAGTACTAGTATCATATAAATTTTTAAAGTACAACTAAGAAGGTCATCGAATGAGATTGTTATTGTCCTTTTTTCATCATGTGATGCAATACCTTATTTCAACATCCTAATGGTTGGACTCAATGCTCTATCTTAGGGGTGAATCAATCATATAAAACAACTATCAAGTAAACTAATAACTTTTTACTAGTATGTATGGACAAAATACTTATGATAAATTTCTAATGTTCCCTTGATACCCCCAACAAAACATGCTAATTTCTTTTGAATTTTTTGTTGAACAAAAAACATTACTATTAGTGTCATTATATTTTTGCACTAATATAGGAATGTTTATATTGGCGAAAATAGTGATGGATGTGGCCTCGTAGGTTTGGGGGGGGAGGGGTATTCCCTTAGAAATATGTATGCATATCATTTGGGTTCAAAACAAGGGATTTTTCAAATAATATTTTTACATATAGAAGGATGCCATATAAAGGGAAAAGGCAATGTGTTTTATTTTTAAGAAATTCACAAATAAGTTTAAATCTAATTATGCCTTGACCACAGGTGATATCGAGGTTTTACGTATAGTGAGTCCCTTGAGTGATAGCACTGCCAACATATAAGGGAAAAAAATATAGATTCGAAAGTACATGTACTGGCCTTTGAAAGTCGGGTAAATCGTATAGGGCATATCAATGGAAATTTGGGTCAATTAATTCCCAATCCTCCTTAAGGAGTGAAGCCCAAACATAGTATTTTCTTTACCCTCTAATTTCTCCATTTATAAGGCCGTAATGAAGGCCCTCACATCCATATGTGAAGAAGAAAAGTTTATGCCAAAATCATGGGAGGATCAGTCAAATGAAATACAAGAGATTAAAAGTGGGAATGTTTATGAAGGAACTAAAATACCTAATCAATGATGTTATTAACTAAATTAAATTAAATTTCAATAATTCATTTTTAAACACAATATTAGTGAGTTTGGGAATCTCCCAGTTCCTATTTTTTGAATACTAAAAAGGTGGCACTCGGATAACATGCCCATGAGTTTCTCAAAACCATATGATGTGACCTATAATTGGAAAGTGCCTGAAAAATGGAATCTATTGAGCTATAGAGCGCTTGATTTGGAGTTATAATGTTCAAGTTATGACAAATCCAAAGATTTGACCACATGTCCCAAACTTATGGGAAATTCCCATATTCCCCAATATGTTGTTCTTATCCATTAATTTTATATATATATATATATATATATATATATATATATATATATATATATATATAAAATTAAATTCATTTATACATATAGGTAATTAATGATCAAACTAATATTTTTAGTTTCATACATCAATATTAGTACAATAGTAGGCTTATGGTTTACTAGGTTACTAGTAGGTTAGTAGTAGTAATAGTCTATTAGTAGGTAGTAATAGTAGTAGATAAGAGATTTGGAGCATAGTAAATCAGTGAGTTAAGGATTTAGTAGATTAGCTATAGGTTTAGGGTAGTAATAACAATAGCAATCATAGTAGAAATAACAATATTATGGACAATAGCAAGAACAATAACAATAGTACTAGTAGTAGGTTTACATTTAGTAGGTTTAGGGTTTAGGATGTTTATTGGGAATTTTAAAATTGAAAGTATAAATCCAAACTTGGGAAATCAAAATATAACCAAATGGAGACAATAGAAAAAAAAACTCTCCAAATATAGAGAAAAAAGGTTATAAATGTATAGAAATAATTCTCAAATATTACAATAATAAATTATGAAATACCTAGCATTAAGTACATTTTAACTATTTCCATTCATTATGTAACTAAGGTGTAGCAGCTGCAACAACAACAACAACAACAATATCAGTAGCAGTAGTAGCAACAACAATAGTAGTTACAACAACCACTACAAGAAAAGGAGGTCATTAGCCATGTTGCCAAAAAAAAAAAAAACGGGTGTAACTATATGACTTTAGTAAAAAGTGTGACATATGCGCCACTATTTTTGTCTCTTAAATGAATGATTTGAAGTATCACCTATGTGAAAAAATTTGCACTATTAGTCATCTGAGTTTCGATATATAA
This sequence comes from Lygodium microphyllum, assembly GCF_053477565.2. Classification (NCBI taxonomy): domain Eukaryota; kingdom Viridiplantae; phylum Streptophyta; class Polypodiopsida; order Schizaeales; family Lygodiaceae; genus Lygodium; species Lygodium microphyllum. Next base: position 47,499,927 of record NC_141137.1, on the reverse strand, counting down.
ACAATGCTACAAATTTGCATCACATAAATGATGCCTTTGCTTACAATTCCATGTCTACTTTTTTTCTTTCTTTGCACATTATGTAGGAAGGAATGTCCCAAGAGCTAGCGAGAGTGAATGCAATAAAAGCACTATAGTAAGCACTCATTCCCTTCATAAACTCCATGCTTTTTTGTTTCTTTCCTTGATTATATTTAAAAAAGACTCTCTCCTCTCCACTCTATCATTGGGAAAAGCCATGGCTTTGAGTGTTTCTCTACATATATGCATGAGAAACATAGATTTTGAACTTTCTAATGTTAGATTTGAGTGAGAAAGTTTATATGTGCATGCTTGATCTCCAAAAAAAAGAAGAAAAAATGACAATGTCCTTTTTTGTTGTCAATTTTATCTCCTTAATTATGGAATTTGTATAGAAGAGAGATATGGAGATGGAAATTGAGGAGAAATGATGGTTTACTTGCTTTATTTGGCCTATTTGTTTTGTGTGTGTGTGTGTGTGTGTGTGTGTGTGTGTGTGTGTGTGTGTGTGTGTGTGTGTGTGTGTGTGTGTGTGTGTGTGTGTGTGTGTGTGTGTGTGTGTGTGTGTGTGTGTGTGTGTGTGTGTGTGTGTGTGTGTGTGTGTGTGTGTGTGTGTGTGTGTGTGTGTGTGTGTGTGTGTGTGTGTGTGTGTGTGTGTGTGTGTGTGTGTGTGTGTGTGAAGAAATCAAGAGAGAGATCTAGAGAAAGAGACATGAGGTCTTTTAAACCTTAATATGAATTGCCTCATGGTAGGCATATAGGGCTAGAGTAGAGGCAAGCTTCCTATATATAGAGGTAGCTAAAGTAGAAGATATTCAATATCAATGTCTTCATAAAGTATCCATTGAGTACGCTCATTAATGTTTTTTATTAGAGAAAATATAGTTTAGTACAATTACTAACTTGCTATAGAGAACATGGCAAGTTAATCATAATTTCTTCTTACATTGATTGAGATTTAATATGAAAAGTTTTTTTATTAGACATTATGGTCCATATTTTAGGGGTTCCATTTAGGACCTTAAAGTTTCTTGAAGCTCACTTATAGTTTGACTAAAAATATGGACCAATTATGCTCAAATCCAATAGCATTAGGAGAAATATGGATTGAAAAAGGGCCCTTTAGCTTATAACACTAATAGACACAACTAGCATTTGTGAGACGAGGATCCTAAAACTGTTAGATGTCCCATACGTGATGTGCATTACATGGATTGCTTATGTGACATTGATTTGTATCCCATGAATGATAATACTTGTGCCATGATTATGCAACTTTGTTTTCAATGCATGCAAATTGGACAATGTGGCTTGAGCAACATTGGTGAATCAACATCCCATAAGAGATGGTCTAAATTGAAAAAAACTAAGACTTCCATACCTTTGGCTTATTCTTCTTCTTATTCTTCTTCATCATTGTCGCCATCGTTGATTGAGTCTCTATGGGAGTGAGTGGGGCAAGCATTGTGGTGCCTCAAGCTTGAGAGAAGAAGAGAAAATATTAGTGTAAACTCTTTTACATAGTTCTTGATTTAGGGTTTAATATAAATAATTCTTGATTTAGGGTTTAATATAAACAATTCTTGTTGTGTTCTTTTAAAGTTTGATTTATTTACCATTTCTAGCTTTGTTTTAGTGTAAATTATGAGAGAGAGAGAGAGAGAGAGAGTATGAGAAATAAATTAGGACAGGAAAAAAATTAAATGTGTAAGAGAATGAGTGAATGAGAGTGATCTTGGGTGAGAGAGGGGGAGGGATGAGAGATCAAGAGAGAGGGCAGTGAGATTTAGGCTAACCTATAAACTTGCTTCTAGGTCTTCATGTACTAGTGGGGAGAGACTTAGGATGCAAAGGGATCGAGGGACATATCTTTGTTGATGACACCATCTTCATCGAGCTTACAATGTGAGAAATGGCACATTACTTTTTCTTTTAATTGGATGTAACTCAATTAAGTGTATTGCATAGATAATACTATCATAATTTTAATTAGAATGTAGAATTTTAAATTAATTTTTAATATATGCACAATTTAGTTTGAATGATAGTATATTTAAAAGGTTTTGAAGTGGGATTAAGATAAATATTCATAGTACTATAGAGATTATGATCTAATTATTTTCAAAAGAGATTCTTAAATAGGATTAAGATAACGAATATTATTTGAACTAATTTTCAGCATTACATACTCATTGGAAGTCAATGTGATAGAGAGAGCAAGTAGATGGCTAAAGGGAGGAGCTAAAGCAAGAGTCAGAAAAGCTTCATAAAAATGTTAGGATTTGACTTGCAAAAACTCACATGCTTACATGAGCATGTATTCAAGAGTATCTTGAAAAGATTTAGGGACATGACTCACTCAATTACTCATCATTGCTTTGCTAATGGATTAGGAATGCTTCCAAGAATAAGTGATTTTAAAATTATGTTGAAGGTTCCTAGTTTTAATTAATAGCAAATTCTAGGTGCTTTGAAGAAAGTATGTGATGAAAGCTTTATGAAGAAATAGTTTTTTAAGGGATTCTTCACTCTCATATCTTAGAGTTTAATTTTGCAAGGAAGTATCCAACTATTGACTTTGCACGATTGCACAAGTTAAGAAACGATCCTTAGCATTATGTAGTGTACCAATGATCTTTCTTTAACTCATGCAATTGCTATCCACTCCCAAGATAAGAGGTGCTTCTGTGAAAGAGAAAATTTCAATCCTTAAAGATATATGCAAAAAATTATCTTTAATATAGGTATCTTTTATCCTCATAGTGGATAGCAATTATACAAGTTAAAGAAAGATTCATATGTAAAGAACTAAGATACACTATACAATGATAAGGATATTTCTTTAGTCTATGGAATTGTGAGAAGTTAATATTTGGATAATTATTGGTAAATTTGAACTCCAAGTTAAGAGAGAGACGATTTTCAATAGAAATCACAATAAGGTAATTCTCCATAGACTTGCAAAATATACATTTTTCACTAAGATTTGCTCTTGATCAAAAGAAACCTTCATTATGAAAGTGAAATTATTTATTTTTCCCACTTGCATTTTCAACATATCACCAAAATGAGTATGAACAAATGAGTTTTAATTAACTTTGAACCTTTTTAGAGTTCTCTTGAATTCATGTGATTATATAAGTATGAATGTTTTTGTAACCTAAACTCTATCTTTTCCATGAAAGTTTTTCTTGATCCCACTTCAGCTTCTTTAGTGCTTGTTATGCTATCCTGTCTATTTTGAAACTCTTCTCACTAGACACTAATGATCCAAGAGATACCATGAGGGTCTATATAAACTTTCATTTTAGGTAATCATCATTATATACTCACTAGAAGTTAATGTAGTAGAGGTCTAAAGGGCCATAAGAACTTACATGCGGCTTTCATTAACAAAGGAGTGGAGAAGATTATTTTGGTGGAGAATAAATAAGCAATAAGGGTTTTTGGCTACATACCTAGTTACGATGGGTCTAGAATTAGATACTTTGGAGCTCTCAGCTCCTATTTACACTCCCATATAGGAGATACGTAATATTTGAAGCTTCTCCTAGGCTACAAAAAGCAAGACTTTTTGAAATATAGAGTCCTTATTGAGTGGGATGAAACCAAAGATTTCTCTGTAATAAAATCAAACTAGTGGATCTTAAAGAGTTAAGGGTTTCTTAAAATCCATATTTTTTCTTCTCTTTGTTTGGTTTGTAACCATTTTGAAAAATTTTACTCTGCACAAGTGTTCAAATATCCCTCTATTTTTTTTTGGGTAAACCATTCATATAGTTTTTGCCAAAGATGATGTATTATATGATGTGGTTGTGTCTTTAAGCTTAAATGTATACTAAACCTATCTATAGAATCCTTGAAAGATCTCTCATTAACTATTTTCTTTAACTCTTCCTCCATGTCTTATGTATTTGAAGTATTTTATTCTTGCTACTTGATAATGTGATTTTCCATATCTTGGATTGACCAAACAGATAGGATTCCATATTGTTTGTTAAAACATGGAGCATGGTTGCATTAAATATGCTACACATTTAAAAAATAAAGAGAGTTAGGTAAACATCTTATATGAGTTAGATAATGAAGAAACATAAATGCTAACTTCTTACTGTATAGTAAGTGAAGTGTTGATTACCCTAAGCTTTTGTTAGTGCCTTTTTAAAAAGGTTCAATTGGTCTTTGAAGTCCTTGAGATCGTCATCTTTGCAATCGTTTTTATCACAATTAAAAAATATTTTATCTAGTGCTGTCCAAACTTTAGCTTTTCTGTTTCAAGCCTATCCATTATCAACATGATCCTTAACTATATTATGTAGGGATTTCCATTGATTCCCATTTCTAGAGTTTATCTTGCCAAGTTTTCTATGAAAGTCTAGGAATCTTCTAGTTATCACTCCACCAACAAATGGCTTTTCTAGAACACAATTTCTATCCTTAGACTTTTGAGAATCTAGTTCAATAATAACATTACCCACATGGAAACAAATTGCAAATAAAACTTGCTCAATCTTTGTTATAATATCTTATCTATTTAATAAGGGTTTTAGTTTACAAGCAAACCCTATGTAAGGATAAACAAGCTTTTCAATTATTTTGCAACATACATGAAGTGTATATATACAAGCATTGGCCAAAGGAATATCTAAAATTGGCTTGAAGTATGGGTCTTTGATATGCCTAGAGGGGGCTTTATTCTAGTTTCTTGAGCTCAACTGTATGGTTTGAGACATGCAATATAGGCAATGATATTTAGAGTTTTCTACTCAAATGTTACAAGCTAGATAGGTCAATTTATTCTTCTCAAGAATATCCTTTGGGATTGTTGAGAAAAAAAGGTGATAATAAAATTGAATGCCTTTGAAGTATCTCTCTCACTTGTATTTTGTTGAAGAAGAGACCTAAACAAGGTCAAATATCACAATTCACATACTATTATAATAAGTGGAGTTATATTCAACATTTCTTAAGTAAAAAGATATACATTACTACTTGGATTCTTTTATTATAACCACCTCCTCCTAGTTTGAGATTCTCAATATTCTTAAGAGTCCTTTTTTGATTTTATAGGCCTAAACTAGTTTGTTTTTGTTGGTATGCTTCGATGCATTTCTCCAATGAACAATTCTTCTATTGATAATCTTCTAGTTTTTGCAACAACGCATCTCTATGTTTTGTTCATGATTGATTCTCCAATCTAAGAACTTTCTTCTCTCTGTAAATAAGATTGAGTGTATAGTCCAAAAATCTACTACAACCATCACCAATGAAACTCATTAGTGAAGAGCTATTATTAAAATAATGAATACTATTTTTAATAGGATCTTTGGGGTATAACATTCCATCCAACCAATGATCAATATTTTTCTTTCCTTCAAATTGAAACATATATTTCATAGACTTTAAAACAATGTTTTGTTTCATTCTTTTCCTAGTTTGGTTCATACTCACATCTAACTCAATGTCAAGATGATAGAGAGATCTTTTACTAGTGTTACAAAGATCATTGGATAATTAATCCATAGCTAAGGATGTAATCTACAACTTTGAGTAGAAATCTTGTTTCAACTCTAAAAAGAAGAAGAATAAAAAATTAATTAGCAAGAAAAATAAGAAAGAAAAAAGAGAATGAAGATAGAGGGAGGTAACCAAATATTTAAAAAATTCAAATTGAATATTCACTTTTACTTCTATTAAGAGAAGGTAGGACCTTCATTACGTCAATCATTATCATCTTTATGACTTCATACATTTCTAAGTTTGATGGAAGCCATGAGAATATTATGATAATGACTTTTTAATGATTTTGGATATGTTTATTTATCAAAATATAAAAAAAATTAAAAATAAAAAATAATTTTTATTTTTGTAATATTTTCTCTCTCTAAGATAAGTTACAAGGCATTTTCAAGACCTCAAATTTTCCCTAATGACTAATATGATAGTAGCACAGACCAATAGAGAGTACTAACACAAAATACTCTTATGATATAATACTAGCAGAGAAGAGTACTAACTTAGATAGTATTACAACATATAGTACTACTAGATAGTAGTAATACTAAATACCATTAATAATTACTTTTAACACAAACTAGCATAGAGTAATAACATAGAGTACTAATTGATATTAACATAGGCTAACCTAGAGTACTAACACAAAAGACTACCATAGAAAAGTACTACATAAAAGACTACTAACAAATAGTATTAAAAAGGAAGAGTGTCGATATAGATAATATTAATAGACAATAGTAACAAAGAAAACTTCTAGTACATTTCTAACATAGAATAGTACTAGTACATATAAAATTAACATAGAGTTCTAACTTAGAATACTAACTTACAGTTTAACACCATTCTAAATTAGAGTACTAAAATGGTTTTCATATGAAAGAATAGTATCATGTACTTCTGATATAGTACATAAGTAGTATTAAATAGTACTACTTACTAACAAGTTCATCACACATGACTAATATTGAGTAACAATATAGATAATAATAAGGACAAACACACAGTACTAGCATGAGGCGGTGAAAGCATTTAAAAAACATGAATATTAGGGTTGGCAACAATTGCACAATGCCACCTTGCAATGAAGTAAGATTGTCTTTCTACCTTAAATTAAGATACTACTCCGTTTGACCAACCCCAATGCCTTGTAAACTTTAGTCACATTGAGACACAATATGTTGATATGAAACATAAAACAATGATGAACCAAATAGTGTACCACCATGTTCTTTGTCACTTGAAATATAAAAGATGGATTGCTTCTTTAAATTACAACTCTCCTTTCAATAGCAAATTTGTACCAATATAGTACATTTGTGCCAAAATTGTACCTTGATCACTATTCCAGTGCATGGCTTGGATTTCATTCTACTCCTTGAAGATATAATTCTCTATACAAAATCAACAGCAAACATGATCACATAATTTAGCAAATTCCTCAAGCATTCTTCGAATTGAGAACCCTACCAATAACTTTAAAAATTATCACTACAAGGATACGGAGGCATAGCGATGGCGCTTTTCGATACAAAATAACGGTGTCGCTATTTGCGACACAAATAATCGCTATTTGCGATGCAAATAGTGATGGTGCTCAGATGAAAAAACACAGGCTGAAATCCGAGCGCATTATTTTGCGCAAACAAATGAAAGAGAGAGTGAAAGGGAGAGCGAACTCCATCTTGCATTTGAGAGGGAGAGGGAGAGAAAGAGAGAAAGAGGGAGAAGGAAAGCTTCTCATTGTCACCGCCGCCGTTTGCGAAGAAGAGGAGGAAGTGTATGGAGGATGAAGAGGAGCCACCGTCACGAAGAGGAGCCAGTGAATCCATCCTTGGGCCTTTGCGGTGAGTGCATTGTTCCCTCTTGCTTTGTTTTTTTTTTTTCTCCTTTTCTTTTACTTGTTTTTGTTAAAAATCATGTGTATTGAGAGAGAAAGAGAGGAAATGAGAGAGGGAGAGAAAGAGAGAAAAGGAAAGAAGGAACGAGAGAGAGAGGGAGAAAACATTAAACATAATAGGGAAAGAGAGAAAGAGAGGGAGAGGAAGGAAAGGAGGGAGAGAGAGAGGGAGGGAGAGTTTGTTGTTATTGTTGTTATTGTTTTATTTATTTTTTTCTTGTTTGTTGTTGTAGTGGTAGTGGTAGTGGTAGTTGTTTAATTTATTATTTTCTTGTTTGTTGTTGTTGTGGTAGTCGTAGTAGTAGTAGTGGTAGTGGTAGTGATAGTAGTAGTAGTTGTTGTTTAATTTCTTCTTTTCTTGTTTGTTGTTGTTGTGGTAGTCGTAGTCGTGGTTGTAGTCGCTTTTAGTCGTGATTGTAGTAGTAGTACTAGTAGTAGTAATGGTAGTTTTCTTGTTTGTTGTTGTTGTAGTATAATAGTTTTTTTTCTTTTCTTGTTTATTGTTGTTTAGTTTTCTTGTTTGTTGCTGTTATTGTAGTAGTAGTAGTAGTAATAGTAGTTGTTATTGTTGTTGTTTTTTCTTCTTTTCTTATTTATTGTAGTGGTAGTGGTAGTGGTAGTGGTTTGTTGTTGTGGTAGTCGTAGTCATGGTTTTAGTAGTAGTAGTAGTGGTGGCGGTTTTCTTGTTTGTTATTTTTGTTTTTTTTCTTTTCTTGTTTATTGTTGTTTAGTTTTCTTGTTTGTTGTTGTTGTTGTTGTTGTTGTTGTGGTAGTAATAGTAGTTTTTTCTTCTTTTCTTGTTTGTAGTAGTAGTTGTTGTTGTTTTTTTCTTCTTCTTCTTCTTCTTCTTCTCCTTCTTCTTGTTTATTGTAGTGGTAGTGGTAGTAGTAGAGAGAGAGAGATGTTTTGTTAAAGGAAATGAGAGAGGGAGAGGAAGAGAACAAGGAAGAAGGAATGAGAGAGAGGGAATAAATATACAACATAATAAAGAAAGAGAAAAAGAGAGAGAGATGGAAGGAGAGAAGAGAATGAATGGATAAAAAACAAAGAGAGAGTGGTGGTGAGGTCCGGTGCAATACCGTGAGATGGAAAACACTCCAACATACATTAATTTGTGGGTGGGTGGAGACTTTACATACGTTAATTTTGCTGAGTTACAAGAGAAGAAATCCCTTCTCAAACAATTTAAGAAAGAAAAAAAGAATGATAACAAAAACAAATTGTTTGTCGTAACGTAGACCAAATGGAAAACAATGAAGGTTGTGATGTTCAAGATCACGAGGCATATCTTAATCAGCATGTCCCATGTCTTTACTTTCAATGTAAGCTGACAATTAGACGAAAACGTCGATTGTCTATAGAACACATACGACACTTCGACGATTTTCAATCTGAGATCATTGATTAGGCGATCTCAGATTTTGAGCAAATGGTAAGAAAAGTGTATATCAATCATGCATTGTATTCGCAAGCTAATTGAATACCATATACAAAAACATTGGGTGTGGCTAGCAAATTTTCTATCTAGGGAGGTGACGTCTCGTCCCAAGGAGGAGTGCGCCCTTTGCAGCCAGTTAGAAGAGTTCATGGGTGTGTGATGGATGGAGTGCCTAAGCCAATCCACCACTTGGAAGGTACTACCCAATCTATACTGTCAATACTAGAGGAGACAAGCAGCCTTCCTGACTTACCTACAATCTTGGAGCCTAAGATGGAGGCAATGATTGATGCATTGATACCCATGGATGTCGAGACTTCTGATCCACTTTGAGAGGAAGCATCCATACCATTATATGATTGGTGCCGAGTATCTCGCCTAAAGATAATGCTTGCACTCCTAAGTGTGCAAGAAAAATATGGGTGGAGCGATGTAAGTGTGACCGAGTTGTTTAGGTACCCTGTACGTATGCTTCGTTGATTTCTTTTCAGCACTACCATTAAAAACATTTGTTCTTTTTTAAGGTTTTTTTTTAAAAGGTTACTGAAGTATCATATATTATCACTTGTAAATATCATACCTGAGTCTCCTGATGATATACGACATGTTTTACAAAAGCTTGGCATAGAAATCTTGGCATAGACTACAACAGCATCCATGCATGTATCAACGATTGCATACTATTTCGAGGAGAATATGAGACTATGGAGACATGTCCAAAGTGTGCTGGTCACAGGTATTGACTGGACTTGCAAGGGCAAACCATCCCTCAAAAAGTTCTTAGACACTTTTCTCTTATCCCCCCGCATAAACCACATGTTTCGTACGTCCGACATGGCGATCTTGACAGCGTGGCATGCGTAGAATAGGTCCACAAATGGAATTCAATGAATATCAACGGATTCACATGCATGGAGCCACATTGACTCTACCTTCCCAAGCTTTGCCCGAGAGCCAAGGAATCTTCAGCTCAGTCTTGCTATGGATGGCATGAACCCATTTGGTTTGCGCTCAACTTCTTACAGTGTGTGGCCTATAGTCCTTGTCAACTACAATATCCCTCCATGGCTTTCTACAAAGAAAGGACGTCTCATCCTTAGCTTGCTCATTCCTGGCCGCTACAAAGTAAAAAATATGGACATGTATCTTCGTCCATTAGTTGATGAGCTTAAGATTTTGTGGGAGGAGGGGGTCACTGTGCAAGATATGAACAAGCACGATGGTCGACGCTCTGCCAATATTTGAGCCATTCTCATTCGGACCATGCATGACTTTCCAGGATTCGAAGAGTGCTCAGGTAAGTAGGCTTCCATTCTCATTAGTAATATCTATCATAGCTCGTTCAAGTTTGTATTCATTGGATAGAGGTGTTGGGACAGGTCTGGTTACCTTAAGTTATCATGCATGTCCATTGTGTGGGCCACAGTTAGACTCCTGAAGGTCATGAACCATGAAGAAGATGGTATATAAAGGATAAGTGGCTTTCTTTCCAGAGGGTCGTGAACTCAGGGAAGGTTTTCTTGGATGACGTCCAGTACGTATGAATGCCCAAATCTAGTACGAGTTGAAAATGGTCCACACGGAGTCACATCCAAATGAAATGCGACGATTCTCAATTTTCTATGAGTTGCCATATTATTGGACTCACTTTACAGATCAACCACTTGTTGGATCCCACGCATATTTTCAAGAACGTGGGCAGCTTGCTATGGGACCACATCACAGGAAAGAGAGACATTGTAGGGTCACGAATGGATTTAAAGGAGGTAGGCAAGATGGAGGCGCTTTGGCCGCCGTCAAGTGCTGATGGTCTATTGCAGCTACCTCGTGCTACTTGGGTTTTGTCCACTAAAGAAGAGCGCATTGTGAAGCAAATAATCAAGTATATCCGCACTTCGACGGGTATGATGCGTTCTCTCATATCCATATTTTCTAAAGACGACCGATTATCAGGGCTAAAATCCCATGATTGGCATAAGATATGTCAAGTTTGTACTACGAATGGATTGTAAGTGGCCTACGTATTTGTTATCTGGAGTGTAGTCGTTGTTCATAATGCTTCCTCGTTTGTGGCAATTTGTACTACTGATCGCAATCGTAGGATGCCTTACTCCAAAAATACGCAGGGCGATTTACAGGTTGTCGACTTTAGTGCAATGGATCTCACAGAAGGAGATTAAGACGTCCTCTATTGAATCTTCAAGGCGGGGAGCAATGGAGATGGTCTGTCTCTTTGAGAAATACCTGCCTACTAGCATGCTCACGATACAAATCCACCTTTTTATGCATCTTGTAGATAAAGTGGAGATTGCTAGATCTGTCCATACGCAATGGATGTTCTTCTTGGAGCGCTTCATGAAAACCCTGAAAGGATTTGTGCGACAACGAACTTGGCCATAAGATAGCATGGCTGAAGGTTGGTTGGTGTCTGAGGCACCAATACATATTTCACAATGGCTACCAATGGTGGATTCAGACAACAGTATGCTATGGTCGCTGAAGGATGATGATAGACTGACCGGAGATGTGGTGGTTGGAAATGGGGTAGAAAAAAGAATGGATACTGCAATGGAGGAGAAAGTGAATCGCTTTTGTATGTTGCACCATGCCTCTATGGAGACGTGGCTTACTAGGTACTAGCAAGCTAGAAAAGATCGAGAGGAAGCGCGATCTGAATTTTGATGTAGTACGCACCATTGACTGATTCAATATCCCGAGGGCATGGAGAAGATGCCACGGTTTATGTCAACGCGATGGTTGCATGGAGCTTTGATCGTAGCGTCTCACAAAGGGGCAGAGATCTCAACCAAGGAGTGGGAATTCTCAAGGGGATGTAGTCCAAAGGTGATGACGTGTTTAGGGTTTGTCGTATCTATATTTTATATGTGACAACTACTTGAGTGTTTCAATGTACACTACAAAATATATAGTGCGGCATGGTCATGCGGACGACATTTTCGCATGGAGTGTATTGACAAAATGCGCTCCACAATAGATTGTGGTATCATGGCAAGGTTCAAGCAAGAGAGCCGACAATGAGCAACGGATCCAAACACAATTATAGATGAGGTGGAGTATTTTGGGAACTTTCAAAGTATTGTCACGGTGGATTACCGTAGCTTCTCTATGATCCTATTCGATGTGCAGTGGTTCAAAATGGTACTTGAAGGAGCTGGAGCAACAGTTCGACGAGGTCCATTTGGATTTCTCGAAATAGATTTCGAAAAAAAAATGGACGGATTTGCATGACATGTTTGTGTTTTCGGTCCATTGTGAACAGGTGCATGAACTCATGTGTTTTTTAATTGTATTATGACATGGTACATGTCACTTGTACGTGATTGTGAATATGTAATTTTCTATCCAAACCCCCAACAACCTCAATGGTGGTACGTTATACCTTCAACTCCCCGAAGTGCAAGAGTATATTATCAAAGCGATGTTCTGAGCATAAATAAGGAGAGTATGCAAATAGAGGGGTTGATATTGCAAGGGGTGGAGGCCACCGAAAGCTTGGAGCATGTAGAGGAGCCAGCATCGGGTAACAATGATGGAAATACAAGAGTCCAAGATTTCTTTGAGAACAAGGTGGACTCATCCTTTTGTGGTGACATATCTATCGACCTTCTAGTATATACAGAGTTGTATCAGGAGTTGACATGGGACCATAGGGTACTTCATACTTGGAGCATCCACCTACTCAATTCGTTGATGAATCGCTTATAAGGCTACATAAGAAATGCATTTTAAGCAAGATCATTTCTTTAAGATTTATATTACTGTGCTTTGTATGATTTATATTGATTATACTAACATCAATTTTTGTCTGTGTAGGTGACCTTTATGGATATTTATATCATCACGATGAGTCGAGGGATGAGTGACGAGGAGCTACAGGAGATCTTCATGCGTATGTCTCCAGATCAGATGGCGAGATTCAGAGATATGGCAGACCAGGAGCTATCTCGAACACCATCAGACTGCTCTATTAGATCTACTTCAACGCGCTCTGATGCTTCAGTTTCCAGCAGACGAGGTTGACACTCCAGACTTGGGCCAAGTGGAGGGAGTGGTTCAGGGGGATGCTGCAAAGATCTGGATGCAGTGAGCCCGCGGTCGGCTCGAGATACATGTGCTACTCCGTACTCTCATGGCAGTTCAAGAGAGCATGGCTCATGTGGTTGCTGTGGAAGTACCGATGTAGTGTCTCCATCTCGTCATTCTGCTAGAGTTGCATCACCTCCGGGATTTTTCACACATGTGGAGACGTCTACTCCAGTCACTCCTCAGCCATCTGCAAATGGCACCCCTATGGATGCTACTTCGAGATATACTACCCCGGTAGGTACACCAGATGTACAGGGGTCTCCTGGATATGCCCAAGAGCATGGTCGTAGGTGGGAGAGGACCCATCTTAGACATATCCCAGAGGGGTATGCCTACCTTATAGATGATAGGTTAGGATCCATCATCATGAATGATGAGGGAAGGAGGGTGATGGCTCACATGAGAGAGTTGTGCCAACAAGTTTTTCGGCACAACGTCTTGGATCATTGGAAGAACATACTGGAGGGAAGAAAGGACTACATTGTAGCATCCTTACATGAGGAGTTTCCAGTACCAGCCATAGCAGATAGGTTTTCTACGGGTTGGATGATGGAGTGCATGCGTACATACATGTCACACAAATGATCGGACGCATGCAAGGTACTCAAGAGTAGGGCTTCAAAGCTTGAGTGGCTAGACGCAGACAACTGGCACCGGCTTAGGGAGGAGGCTACAAATTCTCCAGGATGTTGGAGACAATAGCACGAGGCGGCGAGGGCATGACAAGAGGCCGGAGTGGTCCATCATCTTGGGAGTATCGGCCACAAGACATATCTGGAGGACTTTGTAAGTTTTTCTTTTATTTTGCTTTTTTTTTTTTTGCAATATCCTTTGTATTGACAATCGTGTTTCTAACAATTGTATTTTGTTTTCTTTGGAGCACTCGATTACAAACTGCGATCCCGCCGGCCTTGAGACTCAATATGCAGAGAGGCACGGTCTCACTGCGTTGATCGAATGATTGTATGGACATGGCGGCCCTGTAAGTCACTCATATTTCTTGTCCGTATTTACTAAGTTTAATTAAAATGTATTATTGTATGGTGGATTGATGTGTAGTTGTTTCTTTTTTTGCAGAGTCTGTTCGATGCTCCTTTGCGACAGGACGAGATTTTGGATGGCGAGGATCTATAGCTCGCCCTTGGATCCCTGGAGCTCACATACTCTTCTTTTTGGTCACGTGATCTGTGTAGACATTTTCCATGTAGTAGTAGTATCTTGCCATGATTGTACCGGTCGCTTTCATTATGCGATCATGTATTTATTTCATGTATCAGTGTTATGATTTAAGTACACTTTGTCTTTATTTACACGAGCATTGTACACATTACTGAAACTATTTTGTATGGCTGCCACAAAATTTTTTTTCCCTGTTATCATCGCTATTAGCATCGCAAATTTACTACACGCATCGCTATTAACATCACAAAATGTGTCGCAAAGCGTCGTTATTAGCGTCTCTATTTGCGCAAAGCGTCTTTATTAGCATCGCTATTTGCATCCGTATCAACGACACTGATACCGACGCAAATAGCGACATTGATAACAACGCTATATGGGAGACAAACACATTCAAATGCTATAGAAACACTAGTAATATCTTTCATAGGTGTCTTCTTGTGGACTTCTTTTATGTATTTTCTCATTTTGACTCTTTCTTATGTCCTCTATGACATATTCAAAAGACTTTCACTTTACCAGTTTTTAATTTATTGCATCAAGCTCATAAGTATAAAATGAAAGCCTTGGATATTTTCTACCCGCTATGACGAAGCATACAAGCTTGTGATGGTTCCTTTGGACATACTAATGACCTTCACAATTCTGACATTAAAGAAACTATGGCTATATCAGCAATGGACTTTTCCTCCACATTCAGTTTGCAAAATATAGATATGCAATGACATGTATCTCCATGCAATGATTTTATGTCCATCCTCATGTATGTCACTTTAAATCCACATTAAATCAATTCTTGTATGGTAAATACAATGATATATTTTTCTCTCCTTAGGTTTGGATAGAAGCATTGTTAGCTGGTACTAAAAATCTAATATTTTGGTGGTCTTAAAAAGTAGCCCGAAAGGGGTTTCTTTCTTGCACAAAGGATTTTATAAAAGGATTTAATTGGATAAAATATGGCACCATGAGTTACTCATGGCATGCAAAGATAGACACTTGGAACGATTGTTGATTAAGGTAGCTTTAGTATCCCACACCTTGCAATTGAAATGACATTGTGAAATTGGTTAGTTGCTGAAAATGATTCAATTTCTAATCTATTTGTCTATACATAATATATAGGACATATTATTATTTGAATTAAGGAGGCTAGTAGAATGAAGGAATTCGGTGCTAGTCTCTAGCAACGCCACAGGTATGATCAGTTGGAAAATCATTAAAGGATTTTTTTTGCAATTCACCTAGCTAGTTTCTAATGATAAAATGCTTGAGTGCAATGGTCATCCACATTTGCATTGAACATAACATGGTATCAAACCTTGACGCATTGCAATTTTTTTCCAAACATTGACCTACGTGGAGCGTGTAAGGAAACTCAAGTTGTAGGGTAGACGAACGGTTTCTTGGGGTAAGCTTGGTAAGGAAATATCAACTCTCCTGGATCATTAAAAATATATAAGAGTGGAAATTTTTCATGTTTTCTTTATGTTAGAGTAGTGCATCGAAGGGCTAATCCTCTCGGTGTAGGAGAGCTATAATGGGGCCATAGCATTTAGCTGGAGGGGTGCCTCTTCTATGTCTGTGTTACGTGGTATATTATACCAAGATGTGTGGGATCTCCCTCTGAGGAGTAAGGAAGGGAAATTGTTGGACTATGTTCTACTACAAATGCGATATCTATAGTAGTAATTAGGACAGTGTGTCCCTTAGATGCTTCTAGCTGCGAGGCTGTGTAGGGTTGTCTTGAGTGTTATAGAGGCCCGGCTAGTGCGTGTAGCCAGTGTTGGGCCCATTTTAGGTCCCGAAAAAGCTAAAGCTAATCAAAGCTAGTTGGAGGGTGGAGGTTGAAGTTAAAGATTTTTTGGATGACTATGTGCTACAATGCAGAACACTCCTATATCCTTTACTAATTTGTTTGATTTTAGTTTGGCATACTAAGGATTAATCTATACTTTCAAGTATTTTCCTTTCATCAATCTATTTGTTAGCTCTAGGTTATTTTAAAGAGTGGACAGAATCATGATTGATTGCTGTCTATCAGATGAGTATTGTTGAAGATAAAGTAATGAGCTAGTATTTTGAGCTTCTATTATCCTTTTCTAAGGTCATGAGGACAGTTTGATTAAGTGTGGGGATATGTTGAGTGCTGAAATTATTGTATTTTTAGCTTATTTTTGTTGTTTTTGGATTTTTTTAAATTTATATGAGGGTGCATTGATTTAATTTTGATAAATTTGAAAGTGTTTTGGGATAGTTTGATTATATTTGGGAGAGTCGTGATGGTTTTTGGTTGAGATTTGCTATTCTTCTGATAGGTTCTATGATGAGTTTGTTTGGTTCTGTTAGGTATGCTTTGCCTCTATTTTGATCTATTTTCTTCTATTTTCAAGATTGATATGATAAATAAGTCATTTGAGGATTGATTGAGAGCATATTGAATGGTTTTGGATGGTTTGAAGTGGTTTTGGTTGAAGCTACATGGTTTTTATGCCTTTTGTTGACCCTTTGTTGAGTTTATGTAGAGTCTCAATCTATGTTCTGTTTTTGTTTTATTTGCTCTGTGAATGTTCTGTGAGATGGATGTTTAGCTTGGAAATAGCTTGCAATCTTGGAAGAGGAAGATTACACCCTCAAATCAGCTCAAATGAGTAGAGGAAGTAGTTGAAGAAGACTTGAAGTGAAGACTATAGTGACAGTGATAGTAGTGAGCTATCAAGGGACATTGTAGTGGCTCTGGTGACTTAGCATATTAGACATACCTTTTGGGAGGGGTATCCATGACCAAGAGAGAATTATTGAGTATTTTTTATTCTGATTCCAATGTACTATTGAGTGAATATATATGTGAGAGACATAGAGTGTGAGAGATAGTCATTTCTATGCTAAAAAACATTGTATTTATATGAGAGATTGAGAGAAGACTATGAAGACATTGAAGACAAATACTATGTGATGAAATTCCATTCAAAGTGGAGCATTCTTATGTGTTTTTATGGTTCTTTGATGGATTCTAAGAAGAGTATGAAGAATGTGATCAATTTTGTTAAAGATAAAGCCATGGGAGATTCTCTTTAAGATGTTGCATGAAGATTTATTGTGCCTAGTTTTTTTTAAATGTTGTGGCTACATAAAGGATGAAAACATGCTTGTTGATGAATATAAGATATATTTTCTTATAGTAAGATCCCCTTTTCCTTGGTGTTCTCTTGAGAGCTCCATTTAGTAGTGGCAACGTTTCCACCTCCTCCATCCTTAGCTTCTACTTTAGTGGCCTTCACAGCCTCAATTTTGGAAGAGCTAACCTAGGTGTGGAAGTTCCTTTAGTGTTGGTGGACTCCTACAAATTTTTGGGACAAGCTCTAGCAAATGTGCCAACCCATTCTGAGTATCCTTCTCTAGCCTCCATTATGCCCAATCAAGGAACTATGCAACCTTAAGATCACATATGATTTCAAATCCTCTCGTCTTATAGTTCCAATGCTTTTGGAAACAAGCTCTTCTCCCACCCTAAGTGCTTGATGCTAGTAGTGTCGTATGAAAAATCTTTCTCAATGCTCCATTAGTGCTTCTAATTTTTATTTCATACATGAAATGGAGGCTAGAGAAGGATACTCAGATTGGGCACTCCAATAGGAGCATCTCATCTGTGGAAAACATCATAGACCATGGCAACAAATGCATGAGATTCCCCCTAGATCCCCACAAAGTAAGTGAGGACCCAATCACTCTCTTTCTAAGTTCCCAGTAGAACTTGATGGAATCCCTTGCCCATAAATTTGTAATATTAAAGTGAAATGTGTGCTTCATAGATAAGGCAATCTTAGCCTACTATGTATCCTCTTTTGATGCATTATAAAGATGGGCCATTGATCTGGTGACCATGCCTATGGGACTTTGGTAGATGAGGTGTGCATTGTTCTTGCTCGTGAGGACCTTACAAACCAAATTGAAGATTGGGATTTGAGGACTAAAGCTACAAGTGTTGTATGTAGGTTCCTTTTAAAATATGTATTTTGTCATTATGGATATGTGGATAATGTTACTACTAACAAGAGCCTAATGCTAATGAGGCTAAAGACTTCTTCTCTAGATTGGGGATCAAACTTGCACTAACTTCAACATATAATCTAGAAGGAAATGGAAAAAGTGAAAGAGGGCATCCTCTAATTGCCAAGGCCTTAACAAAGAAATACAAGGGTGAAATTCTAAGAGTGGCAATGATTGCTTCCATATGCATTATGGCGGCTAATTGAGCTACTCATTGTGTTATGATAAGATATATGCTAGCACAACTAGTGTATAGGCAATAATCGATCATGACAACTAAGGAAGTGCCTACAACATGGAGTGTCTTACCATGGGAAGAAGGGATGAGGAGGGAAGAATTACAAGGTCTCAAGATCCATCAATTGGAAAGAAGAACAAAAGTCATAGAGCTCATATTGAAGAGGTTGAAAAAACCCAAATTGCAAAACAAAGACAAGTTTGTGACAAAAGACATAGGCTTCTGGCATAATATTCATAGGTAAGGCTCATTTACAAGATAAAGCATACAAACCATTGTGGTTGTACTCAAGAAAAAAGAAAATATTTGAGTACATGTAAATTACAGGAAAGTGAATGTAGCTACCAAGAGAGAATACTACCCATAGTCTTACACTAAACATATAATCAAGCATGTACCAAGAAAGGATGCTTATAGCTTCCTCGATGGTCTCTCAAGATAATCAAGTACATGTTCACCCTTATGATTAGCACAAGACTATCTTTGCCATTAAATAGAAGCTATTTGTGTATATTGTCATGCCCTTTAAATTGATGAATGTATGTGCAACCTACCAATGCCTAATGTGTATGATCTTCAAGGACATGATTGCAAGTACTTAGAAGTGTCTATTGATGATGTCAACATCAACTCATAGGATGAGAACTTGTAGAAAATTTGAGTAGCCTTCAATTATATAGATAATATCAGCTTTCACTAAATCCATTGAAATGTCAATTTGAGTCAAACATGGCATGATTCTAGGTCATCTCATGTGTGAGAATGGGATAGCAACTAATACACCAAAGATTTGTCTTATCATGGAGTTGTCACGCACTAGAAAATGCCAAAGGAGTACAATGCTTCCTTGGACACACTACTTATTATAGACACTTCGTGCTTAATTATATAGCCATTGTGAGACCATTGTACAAACTCTTAGTGAACTAGGAGTGGACAAACTAATGCATTGAAAAAACCTCTAATTAGTGTGACTATTTTGCAAGCCCCTGACTAGAAGATAGCATTCTTATGTATATTGATGCATCCAATATTGCCATTGGAGCAATGCTTTGACAACTAAGAGAACCCACCATGGATTTTCCTATGAGCTTTGCCAGTCAAAAACTCACAAAAATTGAGATGAACTACTCAAATATAGAATGTGAAGGACTTGGCATGGTGTACACTATCAAGAGATTTTGCCAATAGATCCTTGCTACTCCCTTTACTTTCATTGTAGACCATCAAGCCTTACTATATTTAGTGAATAATTCATGCACCATAATATATATCACGAGATAGAAATAATGTTGTTGGAATTTGATTTTAATGTTGTTGTGAGAAAGGAAAAACAACATGACATTTTCAACCACATGTTAAGAGTGACAAGTGGGAAAAAAGTAACAAGGATCAAGATAATCTTTTGGATCCTAGTTGACCATTCTACAATAGGAAGCTTATTCAAAGTTGATCTAACATCCTATTGGCTTGATGATATTGTAGACATATTGGAGAATGGACTACTAGATCACCCAATAGAAAAGGCTTGACTTACATGCCTACTCATTATCAACTACGCATAGGGAAGTTGTGTAGGCTAGGGTAAGATGTATTACTAAAAAGGTGTGTATGTAAGTGAATGAGATTAAAGATGTGTTGCAAGAAGCATGTGCAAAAATAGCTAGAGGACATTTTGATGCCAATATCATGGCATCAAAGGTTCTACAATCCCAAATTTTGTGATTTGATACTATTCAAGTATACAATACGATTCGTGAAACATTATCATGAATGCCAATGAAACATTGTGACAAACACCAATGCATGAAAATTCCCATCAAGAAGGATAGAATGGAGCTAGTGTTAGTTTTGGCTTGTCAACCCTTCAAAAAATCAAGGATTGACTTTATGGGATCTATCAAGCTTGAAGCATAGTGTTCCCAGGCAAGATACATCATTATTGCTATTATCAACTACATGATCAAATGGGCAAGGACATGAGCCACTAGAAAGAATGATGCAATGACAATAACCAATTTCCTATAGGAGCAAGTGGTTCTAGATATAGGTATCCAAATATAGATTGTGAGTGACCAACAGATGCAATTTATAAACCAAGTAGTCAAGCATCTACTCTCTATATTCATGATCATTCATAGGAACTCAACAACTTATATCCACAAGAGAATGGACAAGCTGAGTTGACAAATAAAACCCTACTCAATGTACTGTCCAAGATAGCATCAAGATCGTGATTGAACTAAGATAACAAGCTTATGGTAGCTTCATGGGCATAGCGGACCACACACAAAATAGCCACAAGACAAATGCCTTTTAGGTTGACCTATGGCAGTAATGCTATCTTGCTCATAGATTTTTTAAACCCTAATCTATGCATTGAAATATAAGAATTCTTAGAAAGGAAATAAGGCCTAGATCAAATGACTCATCAAATTGGAGTAGATAATGAGAACCCATCTTTTATCCATCCATGCACTCATTGTAGAAAAAACCTACATGAAGACTTGGTTCAAAAAGCATATGGAATAGAGTTTTTTTAATGAAGGAGACTCGGTCATTCTATGCTCACTCAAGGGAACAAGCAAGAATTGAAGTTCTAAGGTTTGGGACCATATCACATTTGTGCCATCCACTGAGCTAGCAATATGGAACTTGAAACTCTTAATGGGAAAGGGATCATCTATTTTAATGGTAGCTACATCAAGAAATATTACCTATTTTATATCCTCAACATAGAAAGCCCATAGAATCCACCAATAGTAGAGGTAATCAAGGCATGCAAGTAAGTCCCTTGCAACAAGTCCACAAAACATCTCACCACTAGAATTTTCAAATATAGGTAGCCACAATCACCAACTTGGATGATGAGGAAGAAATGGTTGTACCACTAGCCTATTTTTCACAGGAAATCCTAGTTGATGCTCTCATTGATGAAGGCTTAGACTTTAGTACCTTGATGTACAAATTTTGGGATCAAGCAAGTCAATCTTCACTAATAATCTCTAATGCAAGGCCAAAACCATATGAAGGCTCCCCCTATTCAATAGTATTGCAAAAGTGTAAATTGGTGGCAACCATTGAAACTAAGAGTATCCCAATGCTTTTTATTCCGTATATCGAGAAGATGTGGGATGAGAAATCTTACTAGGATGCCATTTCAAACTCAAAAATTTAACTATGTTGACCAATGCATTTAGCTTAATCTCCCAATAAGGGAGAATTGGCTAAGATGACATGACCCATCCACTTACTAGACCTGACCAAGTCACTTGTGTCTACAAAGAAAAAAGAAAGTCTACTATGAGAACTTGCATTGGCCCAAGACAAAAGGGTCTTGCCACTCCAATAGTTCAAGAATTACATAGTAGCATGCCAATCCACAAAGCAATCACATAAACTTTTCCTAAGACATGGAAGAATCCCAAATAGACTAAGATAAAAGCTCATGTCATTGCCACATGGGTACCCAATGCACTCTTGACCACTTAAGGCCACTATGAAGGTAATTGTTGTTTGCGGATCCCAAAATGAGCCTTTTGTGCTTGGCATAACTACCAAGAAAAGCTTTGTAGATTCCAACCTAGCACAATATTTTAGCTCAATAGCCTAGAACCGGTGTCAACAAAACTATACCTCAATAATCCATTTATACATACAGAAAATCACTTAGCATGTGACTACAAACAAGTCTGTCTCTCATAAATCTAATAAATTTGTGCCTCAAGCACCAATAGTCAAGAAAGCACAAATTTTGTAATCTACACTTGAGGAAGCATAAGTTACCATAGCTTGCGATACATAGCCGAATAACTGCAACAAGGAGACTATACTGAAAGGTGAACTAGCAGTCAATTGCTACACCACCCTTGACAAGTGCCACAAGTCCACATCCACCAATTTGAATGAAACCAGATAACACCTATTGATAAATATATCAAATATCTATGTCATTAGGTGCAAAGATCAATCTATCAGTTGGCCACAACATTAGACAATAGGATTAACATTCCAATTGCCAATTTTTTCACTCAAGTGGACACCATATTCCAGTTGCTTGCTCAAGCATATGAAATGATAGACCCAAAAAACACTGGTAAGAAAATAGTCAAGCTTTTTCTCCTATTAGAAGACTAGGTGGGAGGATAGTGAATACATATTTTGCAAAAGTGCTTTTGCTAAAAAAGATATCCTAACAACACTTCCAGATAAGAGCACTAAAGCAATGCACCTTATCACTCACAAATTGAGCTCCTATCATGAAAGAAAATGGTTTCATTGAAGCAACTAAGATTCACTAAATATGTGATTTCAAGTATCCATTCCTTTAGGTTCAATACTATCATCATCTTGACATTTTCTATAATGGCAATTGATTAATTGCTAATAAAGAATATCCACACACTATCAAAACTCTACAACATGATTCAACTATTGTAGTGGAATTTTGCTTTGTACAATTCTCATCATTGCGACCTACCAAATCCCTCTAAACCAGAGCAACATCCATTATCCAATAAAATTATTCTAGAAGAAGAACTTCACGTAGCAAGTCAACTTGAAGACCCAAACTTATTAATGGACATCGTGACTTATCTTTGCAAGCTTCCATGTCAATCATTTGACTTGGGTGCACTTATCAAGCTCTAGTCCAATCCAAATTTTTCAATTGGTGTCTTCCTCAAGACCCCACATAAAAAGTCACTTCTATGTAAAACATGCCTCTTGTTCATATGTAATAAACCTTATTTATCTACTCACTTTTAAAAATTAAATAAACAAACAACTTTATGCACACACACACACACATGCACACATGCTCGCACACATGCACGCACACGCGCACATGCACACGCACACGCCCCCCCCCCCCCCCCACACACACACACACGATAATCTTGTGACATTGCAACTAGGAAGCTATCTACTACCATTGAAAAAGGGATGGGGGAATCAAATGATATCAAATATTGGATTGTATTAATTCATTGGAAAGATGAAACCATCTTAAATCATAGTAATGTCAAGTTTATGTTTTTCCAAGTGTATTTATTTTTTCTCATAAAAATCCTATGACCACTTACAATTGAAAATGCACAAATGGCAAGCTAGGTTCCAATTTCACCCATGAGAATGACCGACCTTGAGAGTCCTACATTAGTTAATGACCTTAGGAGAAAGAAGATAAAATCCACATTACCATTGAACTGTGTGACATATATGACTTGTCACCTACCACTTGGGGCCTAGGGGATCTTAAGTCCCTACCAATCAAAAACGTTGAGGAGCTAGTTTATGGAAATGATATAGCCAAGAAACTTGTCAAATATCATGGACTAAAACCTTATACTAAAGTGTGTAGAGAACCAATTAGCTTGACTACATGTCTAAATTCCATTCATGACTATGAACCTCATTTAAAAATGATGGCTTATGCTACAATGGGTGAGGGGGAGCAAATACTTGTTAAAAAACTCATACTTAGACAAGTCATAGAGCCCATCCTAGAAATTTAACAAAAATAAGGGATGTACAGAGGACCTACACCAAATCTCATAGTGGCTGGGATTGAAGCAAGAAAACTTGGCTTTGGATGCTTGGAAAGAGATCTTGGTACATTGTTTTAATGTACACAAGCAAGAAAACTTGGCTTTGGATGCCTGGAAAGAGATCTTGGTACATTGTTTTAATGTACGCAAGCACATGGCATACATAAGCAAGGGTCAACTCATCTTTTAGAAGCAAGGTACCTACTTGCAAGCAGGTGGTTTAAGCAACATGCTCAAATTGGGGACTTAAGTAGAGGCTCCACTTGTGTTTCTCAAAAATGGAGAAAGAGAATAGATTGATTTTTCTGTGTTATGTACCTTGATCTATATGTGTGGAGTTCCAAATGCAATCCTTGATTTTTGATGCCTCCAAGAGGAAAAATGATCTAGTAAAAGAAGACGACACCATTTTTTATACTTGCTTTGTTTTGGGGGTTTATACGAAAAATTTCTATAAGTTTCAAACCTTAACTCCTTGTAATCCTTCAAACTTGGAGGTTTCTAAGTTACTCTCAACTTTGGATTGCATACAAATTTTTATGGATTTTTCACCTTGAGGAATTTTTACACAAATTTATTCTCAATTTACAAATATTATGCAAATTAAAATTTATTTGTGAAGGCAGTTTGCATATAGTTAGTATTTGTGGCTATTTTATGCTCAAAAGATAGTTGAAATTACTTGGGATAGATGGAAAAAATTTTATATACCTTTGGGAATGCTAAAATATAATTTTTGCATCATTTTTATGCTAGTTTGATATTTGAATAGCCATTTCTTGGCTTCATCGAGGCATCTATTTGTAGAATGTTGATCTAATTTGAGCTTTAGTTGGGTATATCTTACTTTTTTTGGTGTGTAGACCTAGATTTCTCATTACGCCTTCTTCATGGAGTTCAAAAAATGCATTGTTCAATATTCAAGATCTTTATGGTATGAACTTCTCATATTAGAAAGATCAAATATATGATGGATTGGTCCAAAAGAAGCAAGTGAAGCTAATTAAATCTAGTAGGATTTAGTCTAATGACATGGATGGGAGGAATTTGATGAGGTGGCATGCTCCACTATTATATCAACATGCTCAAAGTCTATGTATTTTAATGTGAAGAACAAGCAAGGTGCATATGATGTATGGAAAAAGCTTGGTGAGCTTTATGAGAAAGAGAGCGCAAGTTCACATGTATATAGGTTGAAGAAACACATTGATCTCCACATGGAGGAGATTTCCATGTCCAACCATCTAAATGAGTTCAATACTATTTTTAGCCAATTTACATATTAAATGATTGCATTCCATTATTTGATTAAGGCTATGTTTCTATTAGTCACCTTGCATAAGAGTTGGGAAACTCTTGAGATTGCTATTAGTAACTCCACACTCATTGTAGGTGGTCTTATGAGTACTAATATTGAGAGAATTTTTCTCACTTAGGAGGTGAATAGAAAGAATAATGTAGGGTCAAAAAGCTCTAGTGCAGTTATATTAAGAGGAATATCAAATGCCAAGGGAAACTCTTGTGAGAGGCAAATCAAGGAGCAAATCACGCACAAAAAGAATATGGAATACGACATCTATAATAAGAATGGACACATAAAAAAGGCCCCTCAAGTGGGAAAGCAAAAAAAGTACAAAAGGTGACTCAAGATGATGATTAAAAGGAACAAAAAATCAAGGCAAAGATAGAGGAGATAAATGCATATAATGATGATGATGGTGATGTTTTGTATGTATTCTCTTGGGTGATGCATCTTTTGTTTCCATGAAGCACATTGAGCTTGTCAAGATCCATACGGATGATAACCCTACAAATCTTCTCATGAAGAGTTTATCCTCCAAGCACTTTCTAAACTATTGTAGAGTGCTAACTAATGGGAATTAGATATATCTTTACTTTCTTCTTATACTTCCATAATGGGGCATTGGCCTTTAAATGGGAGACTATTGAAGTAAAGTCCAATGGTATATAGCTAGGTGGATACTCATTGTATACACACCCACCATACAATCACATACAAGTAAAGATAACAAAGAATAAGAGTACCATTCATTTTTTACCTACATAAATCTCTTGTTTCTCTCTTTCTCAACCCTCTTTCACTCTGTAACTTCTACCTCACATCCTACCATTCTTCCCTCACATGATCTTAGGTAGCATGATATCTAGTTAAGTGCCATTCTCGATGAAGAGTTGCACATGATGATCTAAATATTCCATAGTATGTTTACTTAAGAATTTTACTAGAAGTAAAATTCTTCCACAATGAGGATTTCTAAATCATGGAAGACATATTTACGTAGGAAATCATGGCTAGAAATTAGAATGGCCTTTGTATAGAGGGGGTCCATAGGACCATAATTAAGGCCAAGAAAATGTCACTCTAGTTCTAATGCAAGCTCCAATGAGTTGAAAGGAATGGTTATCATCTTTGGGAGTTCAATCACAAGAGTAACCAATGTAGGATTGGCACTCTCCACCAAGATATCACTTGATATAGGAATTGTCACGTTACCGAAGAGAGTCACCACTCCATATGAGACACAACACAAGAATGATTCCACTCAAAAGAATCTAGGGAACAATCTAGGGAGAGGGAAAAGGGGCAAAGATAATATGAGAAAATAAGACAAATCTCTAATAAGGACCAAATCATAGTAAAGGGGGAGAAAGGAGAAATAGATATAAGAGAGTGAGAAAAACTCATCTATCTCAAACTCTGATGAATGGAATACCCTCGAAGAAGAAGAAATGTCTTGTGATACTAAGAGAAGTAATAAGGGAGTGAAAAATATGGAAGCCATAGTGAGGAAGTGCATGAAACATGTCAAAAGGACCCTCTTGTAGTTATTCACTCAAGCAAGACAACAAATGATCCAAACACTTCCTCAACAAAGTAGAAGATAGCTTAAGGAAATGAGAAGAAAAAGTGGCTTGAAAGCTCACAAAGTGCTAAGCAAGGAACTATCTAGCAATTAGCATCACAAATACAGATATGAAAAAAAAAATCACCAAGTTAGAGTGTCTATGATTCCTTTCCTTGTGGTGTCGCCTAGAGTTAAGACTCGCAAGACAATATGTGTTTCACTGCCCTCCCAAAAAGCATTGATGTGTAAGGATTTTGGCATTCAGTGCAGCTCAATATCTGCATTTCTGCATTGTGTTCTTTCAAGTCAATGGCACCTTGCCCCATTGGTTCTTAAGCCCACTATTTCAACTCCTGCCACAATGGCCGATGCTGCCTAAGCAAATCTCCTAGGCTTAGCGTCACAGGGGTGGTTACCAGTGAGGTGAGGAGATTGCTAGCTGCTTGTCGCGTTCCTGTCTCTGCGCTTCCTAGCCGATGGCCTTGGCTGATTCACTGGCCCGTAGCATTTAGGCTTTGTTTATGCGGCACTATTTGTGGTACCACCGCATCTCTCGATTTTGGTTGTGGAGGTGACACTGGCATGCTTATGCTTGAGAGATCATGGATCTCGTCCTCCAATATGGAATTGGAGTATTTTAGGTGTTCCTGGGCTTCTTTCACCCACTCCTTCACCTTTTTGATGGCTTCGAGTTGGTGCTTTGGGTTGGGCTACTCCCCAACCCTCGCACTTCCTTTCTCAGCCATCCTTGGGGCTGATGTTTATGCTTCTACGTCCATCACTTTCTTTCCCACATCCAATATTATGGCGCTCTCTGTTGTTGTCAGCGTGACCTTTTTGTCTAGTCTCTTCCTCCTTCTCCTATGGCTCCTCTTTTCGATTGAGGCTGCATCTAAGTTGCTAGGCCCTGGCAATGATATGCCACCCTATTTTGTCTGTGCGCAGGTCATGACATGCAATGGGATAGGCATGGCCTCTCCATCAAGTGTCTCAACACTGAACCCTAATGGGGCTAAGGGCTCATTTGTTGAGTTAGAGGAGGGCTTTTGTTTGGGGCAATCAATAAAGAGGTGTGCGATGCGCTATCCCTCTCTACAAGTGTAGTGAGCTTACCTTGATGTCCGATTGAGTTGCTTCCTCTCTCAAGCACTCTGATAGCTCCATGATTCATGATGCAAGCTCAAGCATCCTCAAGCCTCTTCCTCCAAGCTCCATCCTCCATAGCCACGCGTGAGATGAGAGAAGAGAAGAGAAGAGAAGAAGAAGAGAGGAGATGGTGGAGGGCTTCATCTCCAAGATCCCTCACCCTCACACACTCACTCCCTCACTCACTCACACTCCCTCCCTCAAGAACTCATAAGCAAGCAAGCAAGAGAAGAGAAGGAGAGTAGAAGAAGAGTCCACTTTGCCACCCATTCCCTTTTTTACATGGCAAGGTCCACAAAATTTTGGTGATGCCTTTGCATTTTAAAAATGCGCTTCTACCGTTGACTTAGCTTTTGAGGCTGCCCTTGCACTTTCGGCTATTTCCCTTCTTGCTCCACCTCATTGACCCAACTTGGGCTTTTCCACTTTTTCTGATTTCTTATTGTGCTGAGGTTAACGCTTTTCCATAACAATCTTCCCCTGTTGAAAGGGAGGTTGTTGCTCTCACAATTTGTGGTATCCTCAAGCTCTCAAGTTGTCGATCCACAACAAATCTATTCACCTCCAATTTCACTAAGATAGAAGAGAAGAAATAGAGAAAAAGATGTTGATTTTCTCAACATGTTTATAATGAATGTCTTAAGCTCACCACTTAGTATGGCAAGGTGAGTAATAATAATAATAATAAGAGATGTAATGATAGAAACCTTCACCTCTCTCTCTCTCTCTCTCTCTCTCTCTCTCTCTCTCTCTCTCTCTCTCTCTCTCTCTCTCTCTCTCTCTCTCTCTCTCTCTCTCTATGTACACATACACACACACACAAGGTTTCCTATGTGGTAGCCTCAACCCTTGGCCTCTATCGAGTTTGATTATACCTCTTTTACATACCTTTAGCTCTTTAGATTTGACATGATAGATGAATTGCCCAGGATTTGCATACCTTTCAAGTCTTTTGTGCATATATGAATAGAGAGCCAAAAGAAACATGTGAGTGACCCTCTAAGATATTACAATGTCTATGAAGTGAGCCTAGCTCCTAGTTTAAATCACAAAAGGATATGATAGCATCTAGCTAGCTAAAAGAAAAACATCATGCATGTCAATTCTCAATACCTCAAATTTTTCTAATATTCCCAAAAAATTATTTCCATGACTTTCAACACCTCTTAAGCTTCAACTAGCCTCGTTTTCTATCCATTTCTACTTTTATTTATTGAGTGGCCTCCATTGACTCCTTTGATCTTGCTTCAACTACTTTTCCAAAACCTTTGACTTTAAATTTTTGTAGTCCTTATATAATATTTCCTATTTAGAGTTAGTGCATGTGTGCACACACACACGTGCATTCTCTCTCTCTCTCTCTCTCTCTCTCTCTCTCTCTCTCTCTCTCTCTCTCTCTCTCTCTCTCTCTCTCTCTCTCTCTCTCTCTCTCTCCACATTCTTCTTTTTTGTGTGTGTAAGTGTGTGAGACTATCCACATACACATGTATGCATGGCAACACACTTGAAGAATTACATTTATACAAAGAGTATGCAAGATAAAACAACTTGTGTATGCCATATGATGTAAAATTTTTACATATTATGCAAATTACAACTAGAAATGAAGAGGACGTCATATGCCATATTGTTAAGAGAAAGATGTCCATATGATAGAATTGGACAAATATGAGAGAGAGAGAGAGAGATAGAGAGAGAGAGAGAGAGAGAGAGAGAGAGAGAGAGAGAGAGAGAGAGAGAGAGAGAGAGAGAGAGAGAGAGAGAGAAAGAGAAAAGAAATAATCAATGCATGGCAATAGGTCATGGTTTTTACTTGAATAGGTTTGATCATACTAGCTATTTTTAAATAGAAAACCTTATGTGTATGCTATTTTTTAGTATTAATAGTTGGACATCCCTAATCCTTCAAGCTAATAAATTTTCCCTTATTCATAATGTTTCTTCATTTTGAGATTTCATAGTTGGAAAACTTGACCATTTTATTGTTCACGCCTGGGATTAGAGTATTGTGACCACATAGTAGTGGGAAGGTTGTATAGTTTAGGAAGCATCTTTGCTACATTTATCAATAATATATAGCATAGGTGTAGAAGGAAAACGTAAAGTATCATCATACTGTATAATAAATTCTCTAGGCATTCAACCAATAAAATCCTAAAGCTAACCTCACCAAAGAGAAAAAGAATACAAAGCATAGGCCAAGGTTGTCATATAAAAATGTTTAAAATTCCTATCCTCCACTACAAGCCAACCAATTGCTGCCACAGAAGCATTTAGAAGCTAGTTTAGTGTATATTTGATAAGTTTACATAGATTGTGACTCATGTGTCCTAGCTTTATGATAACAACAAAGATGGAGCTACTTGGCTACATTTTATGGGTGCTTTTTGGGATCATCTTATGGGTTGAATTAAAAGTAACACCACTTGCATAATGGTCAAGTGCAGGGCAATGTAATGAAATCATACCTTTGGATTCCTTTTGAATATAGAAAGATATATACAATTCAAAGAGAGATCATTGAGAGGATATTATCTATATTTGGGATCCCTCTCCTTGCTCAGCAAAACAACCAACCTAATTCAAAAGTGTCATAATACAGACAATAGATTCTTATGTAAGGGACGTCCCAACCTCCTATCTAGTGGTAATTTCTACCACATGCTCCTTCCAACATTCTATGTTGTGATAAAGCCATTGAGAAAGTATGAGAAAATGAGACATTAAAATTACCTATTTTATCATCAAACACTACCATTTATAGTATAGGATATAGACTTGATTTTAGTATAGGGTAATTGAAAAAGTAGAGAAGATGAGAATTCAAATTATATATTTTATCATCAAACACTACAATGTATAATATATGATATAGACTTGATTATTTCTATGTGCAAAATTTCACATGCATCAAACACTGCCATTTGTAGTATAGGGTATAGACTTGATTTTTTCCATGCTCGAAACACGCATCATATCATTACTATAGTGGACTTCTATTGTAATGATTTCTTTTCTTTGGTTACATGAATCTATACTATCCATTACCTCTCAAAAAGACTTGATAACTATAACTTATAGGTTTTCTAACTCATCCAAAGGATATGATTTTATATTTCTTTGCTTATTTATGTCACTTGTCAAAGGTGACTTGAATCTTGAAGTAGGATCTAATCCCATGCACTAGAATTCCCCCTTATTTTGTTAACCTCGAGAAACATACTAATGCTCTAATACACATAAGTTGACAAGTCAAAACTTACCAACTTGATGTTGGAATATGATCATCTCCTTTTTGTAGCACAAGCATAAGTGGTTTGTCGGAATAAAAAACATAAACTATTTTATGCTCAAAAGGAACATAATCGAATCATAAACAAATTCTTTCAATGTTACAAATTGATGTTTCACTTGCTTGAATTTCTTTTGTTAAAGTTGTGATACATTCATGATCCAGAGATTATGGTTTTTTGTGTAGATACTAATAACATCATGTTCATATTCAAAATCACATAAATATCAACCCTTGGGTACTTTTGATAACATTTTTCATATTGCAAGCTTCAAAATTAATCTTATATAATATGTGTACAATGATTTGACATGCATTCATTTTAAAAGTCACTTTCATAGCTTTGGTACTCTAACCTAACAATATTATTCTTTAGACTAGCCCAAGATGATTGGCTGGTGTAGCTAAGTCACAAGACATTAAATAAGGTAACTTGAGTTCTAAACTAACAATGTAAGCATTGTAGACAAAACTAACATCCTCATCAAAGGCAACGTTATATCACATATTATCCAATGAAAAATAGTGGTGTTCCTTGAAAAATGGTTGGAGTTCAAGTATTAGCACTTAGAGCATTTCCTCCTTTCACTTCTCTTCAATTTTGAAGAACGTTTTCTTTTCATATAGAAATGGATCTTTCTCATGTACCCATGAAAATTTAGCAAAGCATTGAATGGTTGCAATGATCTCTTTATACTAATAGCATTTGATTTTTCTATATTGGACATGTTTTTATTCAATAACGTACTTGGATGGTTATTGCTAGGTTGGTAACTTGGTGACTCCCAAAAATAATAGTCTTGGTTGCAATTCTAGATACCACCACTACTAAATATTATTAGGGTCCCCCTTTTAGGGACTCATATTGATTTCTTACATTCACAAAATTCATGTATCTTCAATGGGGATCCATTGGGGAGATGAGCATGACTCTTGTCCTTCAAGTTTGCATACACATGATAGTGGTACTCTCTTTGATGGTGGCATGCTCTTGGTGCAAGCGGTGCTTTGGCAGCTCATTTAGCCTCTTAGACTATCATGATGATGTTCTCAATATTGGAAATATCATTTTCAATGAGCTTCATTTTGGGGAGTATGGATTGAATAATTTTTCATTTTTTGAACTTAGAAATATTTGGGGGTATTTCTTTCTTTCATTCCTTGGTCGAATTTGTGGTTGATAGCTAGATAAGATGCAAGTATTGGAGATAATATATGTTTAGGTAGGGTAATATATGTTTTGAGATAGTGCTAGTGGTAATTGAAGAATTTCTCATTTTCCTTTTGATCCTAAAAGAGCTAGTCTCCAAATGACCTTGTCATTCAAGTTGGCATTTAAAAGAAATTTTTTAATCTTTTGTTAAAGATTATGTCATGCAAGATAGCCTTGATCCCTCATTAAACATATAATTCTTATGGAGCTTGAGTAATAGAGTAATGTTAAGGAGCTTGAGGAGCTTGAGGAATATAGGAGCTTGATCTCTCATCATACTTTTACTCTTATGATCATATGGATCGTGAGGAATAAAGTCATGTTTAGGTGCTCTTATGACCATATGGAGCTTAAGGGATATAGATGTTTAGTTGCTACCGTACAATTGCGACTAAGCTAGTGATTGGCTTGCTCCCTTTCCATAATCTATCAAAGGTCTTACAATCACTTAAGAAAGACGCTACTGTGGCTATTGTTTTGAATAAGCTTCAAGAGGTTAAAAATCTAGCGTGACCTAAACTCCTTCTATTAGTATATGTGAGTGCACATTTTTTGAAAACAAAAATCCATTACCTTGATTATAGTATCTCACGATTCATGATGTAACATGTTTAGTGTACACATAGGGCATAACTTGCATGGGTAACCACACAAGCAAGACTCGCCACATGCATATGACTAATGTGCATAAACTAGTTAAAGTATGGAAGGATTTAGCTTCATAGATGTTATAGATAAATGTTCAATCTATGTGTGTGTGTGTGTGTGTGTGTGTGTGTGTGTGTGTGTGTGTGTGTGTGTGTGTGTGTGTGTGTGTGTGTGTGTGTGTGTGTGTGTGTGTGTGTGTGTGTGTGTGTGTGTGTGTGTGTGTGTGTGTGTGTGTGTGTGCGTGCGTGCGCACGCGCGTGTGCGCATGTGCATGTGCATGTGCGTGTGCGTGTGTGTGTGCACGCGCGTGCGTGCGTGTGTGTGTGTGCGTGCGCGTGCACGTGCGCGTGCGCGTGCGTGTGTGGGTGTGTGTGTGTGTGTGTGTATGTGTGTGTGTGTGTGTGTTTTTCAAGTAATGTGTGAAACCATGCTAAAATTTAAGTGACATAACCTAATCCTTCTAAACTCATTCAACAATGTGTAAGATAGAATGTGGTTCAACAAAAGTAATACGTTCGTATCCATACTTAATTCTCAAAGTCCTTGAAGTAATCATTGTATTTTTTCCAATAGAATTATCATTTATTTAGACTTGAAGATTGGAAATTGATAGTAATGGCCCTAGCACTCCACTTTCATAGTTCCTATTAGGGATAATCATTGATGTAACACACGGTTGGTGGTTTTACTTCTTAACTATCCTCATCGATAAATTGATGAAGTCAAATAATGTCCTTACTAAAGAGATGGGAAATATCAAAGACTTAGAGGTTTTGTTCATTAGAATAAGATGTGCCACCTTGGTGAGTAGATTCACCACTACTTTAATGGAATCATACCCTCCTTCCATAATGGAAATATATGTAACAAATTCCATACTAATACACTCCCACTTCACCTGTGGAATATCCAAGGGATATACTCTACCTTACGTTTTTATCCTTTCAACTTTAATTTGCTAATAAGGTAAGAACTCCTTAAGAAATTGAGTGAGGAAGAGGTAAGGAGACATAATTGTAACCAGAAGTACATTAACAATACTACTAATAAAATTGTGTAGAGGAAACAATAGTACTAAAGTATTTTTTCATATTAGAAGGGCAGTAATGGCTACCAGACACAAGTGATGGGCTAATCCCCAAACCCAAAACTCGTACGAGGGAGCTCAAATAGCTATGATATGTCTATGTATACAATGTTGAGAGTGTGGGCTACACAAGTCCCAACTTTTAGTGTTGTGAACCATACATAAGACACAAAAACTAGGAAATTAAGACTTAGGGTTGAAATGCTTTATATAACAAAAAAACTAATAAAGTGACTAGCCAGATCATTTCTTATTCTCATTTCAAAGTATGGGCTAAACGAACCTATGAGACTTTATAATTCCATTTCTAATAATAATTTAGGTATAGCCTTTGTAAAATAAGAAAATGTATTCTTTATAGGGTGTGAAGGCAAGTGCACTCCTTCTTAATGCAGATGTGTTTATGGAGACCAAGGCCTTCTCTAACCAAGAGCCACACCTTCATGAATTGCACCATCACTTAAGACCTAACATAAGTAGACCTAATTTTAGGTAATAGATGGCTTAAAGAGGCTACATTCAACACCACTCTATACTCTCAACAATATGACTCTATGGTATCTCACTGTTTAATGTTATATACATGGTCCAAAATTGTTCTAGATTTCTCTAATATAATTTATATAACTTTGTATGCTAAGTGAATCTCAAGGATCCCTTTGATAGGTTAATTATCCATATTAATATAAGAAACAACTCTTCTTCACACTTCATCTTGACATAATGATGGTAGCTCGAGATATTCAACTCCTTAGGAAGGTAGGTAGGTGTAGTCTAGATTATTGTGAATAAGTAACCAACCAACTTTATTGCTATATAGAATGATCTAAATCTCTTAGATCTAGAGTAACCCAAAAATTAAGTTGTAGTACAAAAAATAATGAACATTTTATCTTTTTAATCCTCCAAAAGTTAACAGTTGGATTCAGAGACATCAACTTTTCAAAACTATATATACAAAAAAGGTGGTAACCAAAAAACTACTCCTTAATTAAAGGATACTTTTTTACATCCAATCCTACATGTTGTGTACCAACAAACATGTACTTCATCAGTCAAATGTGTAACATTGGGAACATATTTTCACATCATATTACAATTGTTACTATATCCCTAACCTTTGATGAGCCAAAAGCATTACTTACACAGTAATGACATGGTGCAAGCTTGCTTACTTTAACACCTTCCCTCAAGCTCAACAACATCTCTCAAGAAAATAAAAAAACATAAGACTGAAGAAAGAAGTCTAAATATTTAAGTGATGATTGGAAGACATTGAAGCCTTCTATGATGAGCCTTCCCTTACTCCTCAAACTCTTTCCCTTAAGGGAAGCTCCATCATGCCAAGTCCTACTCTATGTTTAAAGAAGAGATCTCTTCCTAAAGCTTTTGTAAATATCTCAGCCACATTCTCCTTACTATTGCAATAATGCAACACTATATCACCACTATATACATTTTCACTGATGAAGTGCTAACTTTAATATGCTTAGTCCTTTGAGGCATGACTTGATTCTTTGCCAAAGATTTAATTAAGATGCTATCACAAAGGATAGGAGTGGGATTACAATATCCATAGAACCCAATTTTTTACAAGCTTCTCCTTATCCTTATAGCTTCATAAGTTGCTATAGTTAGGGCTTTGTATTCGCTGTTTGTGTAGATGAGAGACTGACTATATTGTGCTTCTTGGAGCACCAAGAGATTCCTCCACTTACAAGGAAGAAATTATTGTCACCAATGCTTTTCATATCAACCAAATTTTCTACATAATCAGAGTCACTAAATCCATGTAGATTTTGGTTATCACCTACATATAAAATACCCCAATTCTAAGTACCTTTCAAGTACCTCGGATCTCTTTTGACTACCCCCCAATGAGACATTCTTGGACTCTATATAAACTGAGCAAGGCAATCAATTTTATAACAAATATCAAACCTTGAAATACTCAAGAGGATGAGAGAACCAATGAGTTTCCTATATGTAGTAGCATCATAAGAAATACTATTTTCATCCTTAATTAGCTTGAGGGTTGATTCTATGGGTGTAGAGATGGCTTTGGAGTTAGCCATACCAAAGTTTTCAAGAATGGACTAAAGATACTTCTGCTAAAAAATGTAGATATCTTCTAACTTCATTTTGCAAATTTCAATACCTAGAATATAATGCAAGTGCCCAAATTATTTCATTTCAAAGTTGTGGAAGAGTTTGGACTTTATATTATCTACCAAGGCATCATTGCTTCCTATCAAAATCAAACCATCTACATAAAGCAAAAAAAGTACAATATCACTCCCTTTAATTTTGTAATAGAGAGTACAATCAGCAATACTCTTTTAAAATCCTTGACATTCTAGATAATCATCTATTCTTCCATACCAAGCTCTTGGAGCTTGCTTCTGAGGTGTCCGCCCATCGGCTTTCTAGGCACTCTTTTAGCGGTCTATCGAGAAACAAATCTAAGTGTCGCTGCCCGGCACTCCCAGGGAATGTTCCGAGTTTTGTTGCCTAGGGTTTCTCGAATCCACCTCGCAACGGAACGTTCACGACCGAACCCACTAGGATCGACCTGAAATTCGGGTTCCTAGTTGTCAAGGTCTCCTGTTAGCATTCTAGCGTCGGATCTTGGACATCCTACTTTACGCAGAGATACCCAATCTGAAGCAGACCCATGCCGCACTTGGTTCAAAGAGAATGGGAAACGAGAGGGATGCACTGCTCAACCTCTCTGCCCATAGGGCATAGTCCCATTCCGGTCCCCTAAAATGGCATGAATCGGGTTTTAACCTATCAATACCTAAAGGTCGAATGACGATAAAAACTTGTGAGAAGCCTCCCAGTTCTGTGGGACCACCCTACCGTAGGACGGACCCGTCGGGGGTTTCGCCCACCCGCTTCCCTTAATAGCTTTAGTTTTCTAATTAGGTCCTACCACATTTATGTGTGACACTTAAAGTCAGCTTCATTAATTAAGCCTTTTAGGGAATAGGGTTCATTCGCATAACTTATAGCACAGACACGAAAACAGAGCAAAGCAATCTGTTGACAAACAAGATCAAACAAGTTCCTTAACTTATCTTCAAGTTAATCTTTGTCTCTCGCCCATACAGGAGAAATTATGTTTCCCTTCTGTCCAACAGAAGTATCCCTTCTGCCCTACAGAAGTAACTGGTCCAATTCACATGGCACCACAAACTCAATCCTTTATCTAGAATAGGATCTCCAAACATGCCCAGATGTTGGGGGCCACGGAGGTCTTCAACTCCATTCTAGACCTAGCAAGGGGTGTCCAGAGCTCCAACTGACCCGCAAGCTGTCTAGGAGCAAAACATCATTCCTGTGGTTGGCCTTTTCACCACTGGACCTTCGGCCCATGAATCGAGCAGTGCCCTCTTGGGTTAATACGTGGTGCGACCATGGAGGTGATCCACCCATACAATATATCCTTCCTTAATTAAATCCTTTAAGAATCAAGCACAAACAAGGCATTTAGCCTAATATCATTTTCCAAAAAAACATTCCTTTATTCCCATGGCGACTTGTCATCATAGACCCATTGCCATGCATTTACCATAAATCACAAGCACTTGGAATAATCATCCAAAAAACAACTAACAACTAGTTGAATATAAAAGCATTTAGGATGTTGTTCGATCAATCAACAAAACCAATTGCATTGTTTCCTTCCAATGCAAGAATAGATTATATAACATTTCCATCGTATATTTGCTCTTCCCTTTGGGATCTAAGAGCAATACTATGCAAACATGATTTTAACACTTCCTTCCTTTGGCTAGGGCGTATGTTAAGGGTTCAAACACTATTGATGATGTAAGTTCTATAGGTCACTTACCTTGATCGATAACCCAATCCTGAATTTGGATTGGCAAAAGTCATCGTTATCCAACGGATCTCAAGACATCCTAGCTTTAACCCTTATGATCAATTTCTTGTACTAGCTCTTAGTCAAGTCATGAGGCAACTAGAAAATTATCCTCATATATCAAACATGTTATAGGCATAACATGTAAATACTTGATAAGATAAGTGCGAGATAATCTCAAGTAATTAGACTCCAACAGGCCTTGCATTGAGCTAGAATCTAGTTTTTCTTAATATTTGGCCTCTTAGGCTAAGTACTTTTGAAGTATCTAGACTTTAAACTAGTACTTCTCTATTCATGATTCTTATTTAGAAATCTCTTAGTTCACTCCTTCTTTTCTCTGTTCAAAGTGTTGTCCACTGCCTGTGTACAGCGATCACGGCACGCGCGATTTCACAAATCCTCTCTTTATTTTTTTCTTTTTATAAAATCTCCAAACTAACTAAAATATCACTTGTCTTTCCTTTTAAATGACATCTAGTTCTAAAAATCTCCATATCTTTTTTTAGGATAATATCTAAAATATCTAAAATATACTAGTTTTGCCCAAAATCTAATATTTTTGGACGATCCAAACTATACACATTAACCTAGTGATTAATATAACTCATAAGTCTCGTTCACATTGTAATTTACGTGAAGGGTGGCTAGGTCCTTGCCAATCCGAGAAAAATATCGAATTTACGACTCTTGATTTTTCTAAATAAAATATTTTAAAAATTATCAATAATTAATGTTAGTTAGTTTTTACCTTAGTTAATCTTTAGTTAGTAATCTTACTAACTTGACTAACTAACTTTCAAACTAACCAACTAACTTTTATTGTGTGGAAATATTACATCCTCCTCCCCTTAGAGAAATCGAGATGTCCTCATCTCGAGAGAAATGGGGGGTATCATTTTAGAACCTGTGGGTTATGGGCCCACCATGGTTTCACTGCGCTACTTTGATTACTCACAAGCATGCGGTCTTTTAAAATAACAACCTATGGTATTTGATATATCCGAGTCTTTTGGTTATAATAGAAAATTTATTGTAATTATATCTCATGGATATCTTTCTAGGTTTTTCCTAAGCACTTGGTATATTCTATATCACTGGAGCTTGTACAACTTCTTTTCCTATAAGCTCAAGTTCTCTTTGAGTTCTGTTGGGACAATTGATATAGTTATGTCCAATGTTGTGTCACTCGGAGCATCGGTGTTTAGGGTGCTTTGGACATTCCCTTTTGAAATGACCTAACTCCCTGCAATGGAAACAATGCGGAGATTTATCACTTGCGGTCACAAGGTTCTTGGTTGTCCTTGGCAGGATTTTCTTCTTTAGACCAAAGTGTCCTAGGATTCTTTTGGCAAATTGGAGTGGTCCTTTATCTTGGAAACTACATTTCCAGATTGTCATGTCTTTAGTTCGGGACTGAGCTCCATGGAAAATTGGCTTTGCTTGTAATACTAAAGAATAGTTCCAAGCTTCGACATTCTGGTAAGACCAAATCTATATTAGTTGAGAAGAAATGACTTAAGAAATATTCATTGCACGTTATAACTATCACTCCTTGCCAAAGTATCTCTAATCATTTGCAAGTTCTAGGCTCAAAATAGATGCAACTCATGTTACTCAAGTTAACTGTAGTCACAAGAATAAGGTTTATTCCAAAACAAGTTGTATTTCATGTCGACAAAATTTCTAGGATTTCTAATAATCCTGAAGTGGTGTAGTAGGTTCTAAATCTTTGTCTTCATCTGATTCCTCTATATATCCGAAGACTACACTTGTGTAGCTTCATTTTCCTGGAGGCTCCATATCTTCTAGACTTAAGTTAGGGCAGTCTGCTTGGACAGGTCCTAGCTCATTGCAATGGAAACATTGACGGTAGAGACATCTCCTACGGATGTGCCCTATCTCTCCACATGTATGGCATCTCTTACCTAGATCTCAAGAGTCATCTTTACTACAATTTTCCGATTTAAATTCTTGGACGTTTGGATTCGCTCAGAGTAATGCGCCTTGCAAGTCCGTTGGACGCATTGCTTCAAGATGGTGGTTCAGAGGAGTGTTTAGGCCATGGCAAAACTTGGATACTTGCTGCGCAATATCCATAGGTGGTGCGTATTTTAGTAGGGTTACAAACTTTGAGTAGTAATCTTCCAAAGTTAATTCTAGTTGCTTTAGCCTGAAGAATTCATTCATCTTCAAAGTCTAGTAGGTTGGCGGAAGGTATCGTCCACGTATAGCATCTTCCAGCTGAACCCAAGTAACAGTAGCTTCAGAAACACCTTCATCTTTGCACCATTGCTTCCACCATAATCAAGCCTGGCCAACTAACCTAAGTTTGGCTATCATTGCTTGATTGGTAGAGGCAGTTTTCGAAGCAAAGAAATAGTCATCCAACGACTCAATCCATATCTCTGCCTCTGCTGTGATGTCTATCTCTTCTCCATCAAACTCGGGTGCCTTAATTTGCTTGAGAAGGAATTTCTTCTCTTGCATGTCAATATTCGTGGGTGTAGAAGGTGC
Source organism: Lygodium microphyllum (assembly GCF_053477565.2). Classification (NCBI taxonomy): domain Eukaryota; kingdom Viridiplantae; phylum Streptophyta; class Polypodiopsida; order Schizaeales; family Lygodiaceae; genus Lygodium; species Lygodium microphyllum. The sequence continues at coordinate 47,459,275 of NC_141137.1, read as the reverse complement.
CTAACAATCAAGCCATACTGCTTAGATTATTTTGTTTAGGATATATCTACAAACCAGACATTAATCAATCACGTATCATTACAAAGTTTGCCTCTAATACCAACTGTAAGGTGCCCGCCCATCGGCTTTCCAGGCACTCTTTTAGCGGTTTATCGAGAAACAAATCTAAGCATCCCTGCCCGGCACTCCCAGGGAATGTTTCGAGTTTTATTCCCTAGGGTTTCTCGAATCTGCCTCGCAACGGAACGTTCACGACCGAACCCACTAGGATCGACCTGAAATTCGGGTTCCTAGTTGTCAAGGTCTCCTGTTAGCATTCTAGCGTCAGATCTTGGACATCCTACTTTACGCAGAGATACGCAATCCGAAGTAGACCCATGCTGCACTTGGTTCAAAGAGAATTGGAAACGAGAGGGATACGCTGCTCAACCTCTCTACCCATAGGGCATAGTCCCATTCCGATCCCTTAAAACGGCATGAGCGGGTTCTAACCTATCAATACCTAAAGGTTGAATGACGATAAAAACTTGTGAGAAGCCTCCTAGTTCTCTGGGACCACCCTGCCGTAGGATGGACCCGTCGGGGGTTTCGCCCACCTGCTTCCCTTAATAGCTTTAGTTTTCTAATTAGGTCCTACCACATTTAGGTGTGACACTTAAAGTCAGCTTCATTAATTAAGCCTTTTAGGGAACAGGGTTCGTTCGCATAACTTATAGCACAGACACGAAAACAGAGCAAAGCAATCTGTTGACAAACAAGATCAAACAAGTTTCTTAACTTATCTTCAAGTTAATCTTTGTCTCCCGCCCATACATGAGAAATTATGTTTCCCTTCTGTCCAACAGAAGTATCCCTTCTGCCCTACAGAAGTAACTGGTCCAATTCACATGGCACCATAAACTCAATCCTTTATCTAGAATAGGATCTCCCAACATGCCCAGATGTTGGGGGCCATGGAGGTCTTCAACTCCATTCTAGACCTAGCAAGGGGTGTCTAGAGCTCCAACTGACCCGCAAGCTGTCTAGGAGCGAAACATCCTTCCCGTGGTTGGCCTTTTCACCACTCAACCTTCGTCCCATGAATCGAGCAGTGCCCTCTCGGGTTAATACGCGGTGCGACCATGGAGGTGATCCACCCGTACAATATATCCTTCCTTAATTAAATCCTTTAAGAATCAAGCACAAACAAGGCATTCAGCCTAATATCATTTTCCAAGAAAACATTCCTTTATTCCCATGGCGACTTGTCATCATAGACCCTTGCCATGCATTTACCATAAATCACAAGCACTTGGAATAATCATCCAAAAAACAACTAACAACTAGTTGAATATAAAAGCATTTAGGATGTTGTTCGATCAATCAGCAAAACCAATTGCATTCTTTCCTTCCAATGTAAGAATAGATGATATAACATTTCCATCGTATATTTGCTCTTCCCCTTGGGATCTAAGAGCAATACTATGCAAATATGATCTTAACACTTCCTTCCTTTGGCTAGGGCATATGTTAAGGGTTCAAACACTATTCATGATGTAAGTTCTATAGGTCACTTACCTTGATCGATAACCCAACCCTGAATTTGGATTGGCAAAAGTCATCGTTATCCAACGGATCTCAAGACATCCTAGCTTTAACCCTTATGATCAATTTCTTGTACTAGCTCTTAGTCAAGTCATGAGGCAACTAGAAAATTATCCTCATATATCAAACATGTTATAGGCATAACGTGTAAATGCTTGATAAGATAAGTGCGAGATGATCTTAAGTAATTAGACTCCAACAGGCCTTGCATTGAGCTAGAATCTAGTTTTTCTTAATATTTGGGCTCTTAGGCTAAGTAGTTTTGAAGTATCTAGACTTTAAACTAGTACTTCTCTATTCATGATTCTTAATGTCATATTATTTTAGCAATTATGCTATTTATAACCCTTGACTATACTTTAATCTAGCCCTTGTATGCCCAATCTTTTAATGTCGTTCTTTTGACGACTATGCCATTCACAACGTTTGACTAATTCTTCCTTGTAATTGCTCTACTTGCAAATAAGTCATATGTAACTAGGTGCAATTATATTCCCTTGATATATGCACTTCACAAACTCCATCTTCCGAGTAGGTGAGATGAAATTTATCATTTCCCATGACCTATACTCATGCAATAGTATGGGGCCTAACGTATCTCATACGAGAGTCAAAACAAGCATCTATCAATTTGAAAATACATTACTTATGACCGGAACCGCAGTTGGATTGACAGTGATGCCTTTGCCCGAAGCCTTGTTGCTAGTTGCATGATTGTCATCCGCACACGACATTCTTCGCTTGGAAGCCATCGTCCGCAGGTAGACTCAAGAGATTAAGAAGGTAGAATAGATTCAAGATAGGGGAGCGTAAGAGAAGATGGCTAAGTCAAGGATCGAGATAGAGGGAATTGAGCTAATTCTCTTCCTTGCAGCCTCTCGAGGTGACTCTTCCCTCTCTCTCTCTCTCTCTCAAGCTCTCTTCCAAGCTCTTCCTCACAATCTCTTGGAGGGGTATCCTTCTCTCTACCTCTCTCTCGCAGCCTCTTGGGGTCTCCTTATGCTTTTTATGCCTCTCCCATGCCTCATATTTATAGTGAATTAGAGAAGAGGGCTTGTGGTTGAGAAGTGGAGTTCTTTATGGAGGGGGATCTTGGAAAGATCAGTGATCTGATGCTCAGATCATAAATCCGATGGTTCCATTGGCTCCGAAAGGGGGGTAAAAATTCCAAGACACTTGGTTAGAAAGCTCTTAGTTCACTCCTTCTTTTCTCTGTTCAAAGTGTTGTCCACTGCCTGTGTACTGCGAAGCGGCGCGCGCGATTTCGCAAATTCTCTCTTTATTTTTTTCTTTTTATAAAATCTCCAAACTAACTAAAATATCACTTGTCTTTCTTTTTAAGTGACATCCAGTTCTAAAAATCTCCATATCTTTTTTTAGGATAATATCTAAAATATCTAAAATATACTAGTTTTGCCCAAAATCTAATATTTTTGGACCATCCAAAGTATACACATTAACCTAGTGATTAATATAACTCATAAGTCTCATTCACGTTGTAATTTACGTGAAGGGTGGCTAGGTCCTTGCCAATCCGAGAAAAATATCGAATTTACGACTCTTGATTTTTCTAAATAAAATATTTTAAAAATTATCAATAAGTAATGTTAGTTAGTTTTTACCTTAGTTAATCTTTAGTTAGTAATTTTACTAACTTATTAATTGACTAACTAACTTTCAAACGAACCAACTAACTTTTATTGTGTGGAAATATTACATTGCTTCAATCTATACAAGCTCTTTTTTAGCTTGCATACCAATTGCTCTTTACCTACTATAGCACAGCCCTCTATTTATCACATGTAGACCTCTTCCTCAAGTTTTCCATTGAGAAAGGCATTGTTTACATCCATATTATGGAAAAAATAAACTCACAAATGGGCCCTTAAAAATAATATAGTTTAAGATGTAGACCTTTTGCATCGTCCAATAGGAAGGCTAGGTGTTGACATCCATGGAAGGTGAATCTTCTGTCTCCAAATCTTGGGGTTTTTATTTTAAAAAAGGGGTTGGATGTCGTTTCTTACTAGTATTGTTTTATTGTAGAGGTTGTTTTAGACAGTAGACAGAGGTGCTCATCTCTCTCTCTCTCTCTCTCTCTCTCTCTCTCTCTCTCTCTCTCTCTCTCTCCTTTTTCTTTTTTCCCTCTCTCTATGTGTTGTTTCTCTTTTATGTTGTGTTTTCAATAGAATTTGATGTTGGTTCTAATTGTTGTTTTCTTGCAAAGTTTATTTGGAGCAAGAGACAAAGGTGTTAATTTCTCTCTCTGTTTGGTTTTTTTTTTGCTATTATCTTTTCATTACAACATGATGTTAGTTCTAACCTTTGCTATTGTTTTATTGCAGAGATTATTTTAGGAGACATTGCATAAGTCCTCATCTCTCTCTCCATCTCTCTTTCTCTCTCTATGTTTCCTCTTTTCTACTGTTTTTTCAGTATACCTTCATGTAAATACTAACTCTTGCTATTGTCTTTTACAGAGATCAATTTGGGCAAGATTGGATAGGTGCTCATTTCTTTCTCTCTTCCCGCATACTCACACACTCTCTCTTTCTTCATCTCTGCATTTTTCATTTTCTACTATCTTTACAATAAGGTTTGATGCTAGTTCTAACTTAAGGATCAATTGTTGTTGCAACACTTAACACAAGGTAGAGCAAAGATTCTGTAGCTCAATTTACGAGTAAATCTACCATATTTTATGGTGCCAAAATTTATTCATTTAATTAGTGACTTTTATGTTTGATGGGATTGATGTTTTCTTTTGTCCATCCTTTGCAATGGGTTTTGATCACCAGCGATTCAATCTTATCTCCAACAGATTATCTTATAGGTAAATTGGCTCTATTTTGTGTTGCTTCTATTCATGCAGTTATCTAGATATTTTTTGTTAAAAGGAATTCATGCAAGTATTTTTGTTAAAAGGGATTCATATAGGTATTTTTTTGTACGTGCAGGTATTGTACAAGGTTTAGGTGAAGCACATAATTCTCGAACGACTATTTTGATGTGGTGAGTAATTCCTTTGTGCTGGATGATATGGATCTACTAGAAGTCAATGGTTCAAAAATCCTCTATTTTATTAGTCATGTGTGTCCATTCAGATATCCATGCCAATTAGCAATGATCCACGAAACTCTTGTATCATATCATCCATATAACACACAATGTGTTGAGTCGAAGAATATCTCAGGTGTCAATCCAATGTGCCTATTAAGATTTACATGCGATGTGGCTGCTATCCTTGTAACAACTACTCTATAATACCTACGTTTCATACAATGTATTGAGTCAAATCAGACTCCTATTAATTATAATAAAATTGATTTTGGTAAAATTCTCTGAGTATTCTTGTGCTATTATTTTCATTATATCTCATGTAAATTGTACGATTAAAGTGATTTCTTGAAATTGAATCTATACTTTGTGTCCATGTACATATCCACATGTGTTTTGATATCGATGTTTATGTCTGTTTACAAAAGTGTAAACATCTCTTATTAATGCCATGTTGATTTGTATGGCATATTTATGATTACTAGACAAACTTAAAATGCTTATTATTTAGGGGTTAATACATACTTCTTTACCTCTAATGCCTAGGTTATAATGGATGAGAGAAGAACAAGCACTCTCTCGATAGAAGTACCTAGCAAAAAAGATGAAGAAGGGAATTGGATCACTAATACGTATCATTGCTTCTCTTGGGTACATACGCGTCCAAGTATGAAGGGAGTTTTCAGGGTGAAAGCATCTGCAATTGCAAATGTATCAAAGCACTGAAAGGGTAAAATTTTAGCTCTCAAACAAAGGAATGTTGATTCTCACCTTGTAATTGAGACATTTGTACAACATGTATTCATGAAAAAACAAATACATATTGCACCCACTGTGCCCTTTCAATGAAACATTGCAAACAGTAAGTATTTGCAACTCATTGAGAATGAGAAATTCCATGATATCTATGTAACTACTTGTCTCGTATTTACAAAAGTATACCCTTCAGATTGCTGTGAGTGGCAAAATCTCAAGAGTTTCACAGGTCCTTTCAAGTGTTACCACCTCAAAATTGATAGATTACTCTTTGAGGAACGACAACTAAGTAGCTTGCAGAGGACCTTGTTTTTTTCTATGACTCCAAGTACATATTGCCCAAGGGGGGTTGAAAATATGGAACCCTTGAGTTTATGCACATATCGAATCTCAATAGCATAGAATGGCCATTGTGTAGTAGTGACATTTTGCACGTGTAGCACAAAAAATTTAGCAGACATATTGAACTCTATGAAGCCAAGCACCGACTCAAAGAATGTGCATCTAAGTTGGTTCATACCAATTGCAATTTTTGCACATATGTTCAAGAATGTAAGGGTTTGAGATGTATCAAAAGCACGTACATTATAAAAAGTGCATCAGAGGATTATCTAACAAGGATTCTAGGCAAAACTTGTACATAAAAAATAACTTATAGTCTTGACACAGAGGAGTGTCAAGTTACAACAAGGGACATGGCTTTCATGTAAAAATTTTCTCTCTTAGTTGACTATTATCTTACTTTGGGATGGATTGGCTAACTTTCATTTCCAATTACAAGTACTTTGTCACATGATAGACTTTATGCCTAGTATTTAAGTATCGTAGATGAAGAATGCTCAAGGATGAATGGTTGTGCCTTGATCGAGACACGTGTGAAAGTGCAATTGTGGATACTACTGTCATTTGTGAGGGTCATGAGCCCCAACTATTGTAAATGGAGGATGATTGGCCCTTGAGTATAATGCACCAGGAAATTACAATGTTAATTCAGAATCCACCTGTTAGCTTCTATTTTAAACTAGATGGTAGGAAAATTCGAAGCCGAGCTGAGGATATTGTTGCCAGTGGAAAGTGTGTGGCTCCACATATTTTAGAAATTGTAGAATCTCCCTAAAAATCCCAACACCACAAGTTGTAATATCCAACACTTGTAAATTTTTGGATTTTTTTGCCAATAGAATATTGTCGCTTGCAAAATTACAATATTTAAAAATTATGGTATTTATGTAAAATCATACACTTTCCACATCAACACATTTACATATGCATGTAAAGTTTACAAAGACGTAAGTAAAGCCATAACTAAATATAGTATGTGAACAACCCTTAATGGTTTAAAACTTAAGGTTTTTAAGCTAGAACTAGTTTAGTTCGTGTTTCATTGTTTCATTTCACACTTTCTCTCATCATCTCTTTATATCCACCACATCCCTCCTACCTGCTACGATGGATACTTGCACACACTTTGATGAGTGGATCCACAAGACTATCTTTGCCAGCCAGGGTGATGAGATATTTGAGGTCTTCTCTAATAACTTCAGCCTTGAAAGTGTGCTATCATCGTTGGATCCCCCCCTTTAGGTTTTGGAATACTTTGTGAGCACCATTGCTACCTGCACATACTCCATCGAGGGATTCGACATGACTTGGGTTCCTCTCGAACACCTCATGGTATTTCAAGCAGAGAAGAATTACCAAAAAGTGGTGAATAGGTGTCTAGCCCATGTAGATCCTTCGCACAAGTTGTTGCTATCACATACATGAGAAAAGAACTGATTGATAAGCTCATAAATGTTGAAGAGGAATATCGGGTGGAGGGAGAGCAAGGGTTGGCTCTCATGGTGCCATCTTTTTCAAAACAGCCACAAGTTGACAAATCCGACCTTACCTCCTTGACGCCCATTGAAGTAGATGGTGTACAGTACTTGCTTCTATTAAATGTGCTACAATACTTGGAAATGAAGGAAGAAGAGTTTTTTTCCATCCTACTCAGGGATTCGATGGAAGACCTGATCGATTATGATTACATGGATGTGCATCTGATGATGGCAGAGATTGGAAGATATGATGGCACAAGCTTAGATATAGTGAGTGTCATCATAGGAGCATATTATCTCGGTTGAAGAAGATTACCTTGTGTCAAATGATGAATTTGAAGCACTACAGCATGATCTATTTGGACCAAGGCCCCAACTTTCTACCAAGGAGTTTGTAGATCCCTTTGCCCAAAGAGGCGCCTCGCCCCGCTGACACACGAGGAAATGAAGATACAATATGATCTAGAGAAGGTGAGATTTCTAACTACCACATATTTTTATGCGACGAAAGGTGCATCGGGTCCCCCAGAGTCCACCAGTGAAATCTTAGCAAAAAATGATGCTTGCAACCACCCCAGATGCCAAACTTCAGACAGGGCAGCTGCAGGCATCATTTTTGGCCAAGATCTCACTAGTGGACTTCAGGGCAGGGCAGCTGCAGGCATCATTTTTGGCCAAGATCTCACCAGTGGACTTCAGGGACATGATGCACCCTACCGTCAAGTTTTGTCGCTTTTTTATAACTCTAGGCTAGTTTCTAAATATATTGTTTGATTTGACTTTGTCATTTAGGACATACTATATAGAGATAAGTTTGCATCAAGGCAAGGAGGAGCTCAACATGTGGATCGATGGAAGGATTCAACTCTAAAGGAGTACATTGGCAACCTTGTTGCAAACTTGGTGGTCTTCCATAAAAGTGCTCACCATGAGGGCAAGAAACAATCATGAAAATTTGAGCTTTGACCAAGTTTGGACCTTTTCGAGCGATACCTATGACATCTAGCTTGGAGAAGGTGGTGCTAATCAAGCGGTCAAAACTTCTTTACTTGTTTGACCAAACACGTAGTGGAGCAATGTGTGTGCTTGCTACATTAGGTGACCTTGCTAAAGTATCAGATCCGCTTCTCCCTGGAGAAAGAGTTGAAGGGGGAGCGTGTCATTTACGAAGCAAAGAAGGAACTTCTATTTTCATCACAAGTAGTCCCTCCTCTCCACACCGATGAAAAAGCCAAGGAACGAATGAGAGTTCTTGTTGGCCATAGGCTTTTTGTATCTGCCATCGCATGTATTTTTATTGATGAATATAAGATATTTTACTTTGTCCCTATAAATAAATATTTATTGAATAAATGTGTGGTTCATGTAATTGTGATGATAATGTGTGGTACGTGAATGAAGCATTTGCATACGTTAACATAATCCAATTTAATTATGTCAACGCATAGTATTGCACTTGCGACTGTGCATAAGCACTAACGTAACTCGTATCCATACGTATTACTACTTTTGATGTGTGCTTACGTTAAACAAAAATTAAGAGTCGTGTGTTTCAAGAAACAAAACAAAATAACTTTACTCAATTATTTGAATTCAATACACATCACATGTGATATTATGTATATATATATATAAATATTTCAATGTGGCAAAGTATACAAAAATTTTTGGCCTTTTAAGATGCTATGGTGCTATAACACTCATTACAAAACCTTACATCATTATATTCATAACATATATGGAGGAATCCCCTTGGCATGTCGAAGCCGAATGATAAAATTCATATCTTTATCTGTGATTGTGACGCACTTTGCATGGATGGCCGCTAGCTATGTATCATCGAACAAGTCGATGAGAAACCCCTCTGCAACCATTTGTAGGGCCTCCATAGCTACAATAGTCCACCTTCCTATTTGGTGGGTCATCCTGCACTCACACCCAAAATCTTCAAATCCCTTTCAGCTCCAAGTCTTGCATGACTTTCCGAATAACCTTATGAAAAGATCTTTTTGAGATGAGAAGCTCATATCCACATTGGATTCTCCTTATCTCCCAACAAAGGGTGATAGTGCATGGTTTCCATCTCCTCTTCTTTTGTGGTGGTCATTGTGCTCTATGGGAAGCACCTGTTGCTGCACTAGAGGAGGCTCCACCTTGTGCTCTAGGTGGCGAGCCTTATCATGAGGCCTTCCTGTGGCCAAAACAGTGATATGCTTGCTTGGTGCATGCCATGCAAGCTTAAGGAGGGCAAGATGGAGAAGAGACAAAGATTGGGGGTGTGATAATGGAGGAAGCAAAGAAAGTAATATGTGAAAATGAGAAGAAGAATTAACTTTTAACCCATTTAAACCCCAAAACTAGGTTAATGCAACCTCATATGCATTGTCCATCATGTGATCGTAAATCCATAACCTTGTATTGGAATGCGACGAAACTTCACACACGCACTCGTTAGGTGGCCAAGAGCCCAAATTATTTTTTTTGGAAAAAAAATGCATATAGACCCCTGGTCTGAAGTCTAGCATCGAGCCACTAGAAATCAACATCGCGACTTCTGGCCCTTAGAAACTTTGCACCACATAGACTATACAGAGGCATCAAGAGTAAAGTTTGCAACAAGAAATGGCAAATTTTTGGATGTTTTTCCAATTGAAATTGATAGTGCTAGCAAAAACTATAAGAAAGAGTTGAAAATACATCAAATATGCACAATTAAAGTTGAGAGCAAAGGACAAGAGTAAAAATTTAATTCATATTTTAAGGGCATATACAACAATTTTGCACTGGGACATAGTCATATGTTCAATGCACGAGGAAAACAATATGCCAAAAAAGATAATATTACAAACTTTTTTCATTACATTGGAACGAATGCATCCTTCAGTGCTTGAAGATTTCTTACAAGTTAGAAGTCCTTGGGAGTTACAGTGATGTGCTTCTCATGCATAGCATAACGTTGAGCATCAGTCTTCATCAAGCCAACTAAAAATGCCTCTGTAGCACACTGTAGAGCATGAAGACATTCTTTTGTGAAGCAATTAGGTCTATCCTAACCTTGTGCCAAAAATCACCTCCTGCTTTTTGTGCGATAGAGGTCTTGCACAATCTCGAGAACAAGTCTTGAGAAGCTCGCCTTTAGAATGATGAGATCAAAAGAGCGTTGATACCACCTGATTTCTCTCAAGGCCACTCTACCTAGCTTCCACTTGTGTTTCTTGTGGGGATGCTAAGGAGAACCCTTGTGAGGGCAGCTTGAGGAAGCTGGGTTAGGTTGAGAAGGGGATGTATTTGAGCTAGTAGATGCTCCAAGGGGTTGAACACAATATGGGGCTCTGAGCGAAATCTTATTTGCAACTACCTTAGGCCTAGCCATCTTTCTTACACAAGAGATGTGAGAACTCAAAGAATAATATAGAAAGTGAAATCCTCTTTTATATAACCCAAAACTATAAGACTCATTCACATAGATGCACACTCTCTCTTTCTCTCTTAAACTATGAAGTGCATTCACATTGAATACATTGTTCATCTTACTATCTTAGCTCTCTTTGAACCCATTTGGTGCCTTGTCCAAGCCTTGTTTCTAGCCACTTGGCATGGTTGTCTTTGGCACTTGAGACTTCATAATGCACTCTTTTAGTGACACGACGTGATTCCATCATGTCTATAGCCAATTCATCAGCACTTTCATTTGCTCTCTTTTGTGAGAGTTTAGCTTCATCCGCTACTATAATCCTATACTACCAAGATAGCAATTGGATCATTGGATTGCTACCATTCACCCCTCCACCATGATCGGTTTTTCTTTGGTATGCACCACACGCTATCCAATGTGAATTTTCCATCCCTTGTGTGGACCAAAATCCAATGCTTTCCTTTTCTACAAAGTATGGCCCATGTGCCTCAAGGATATGCTACAAAGACACATATTACACATGAGTAAAACTATGCTCAATAGTTTATATAATTCATACAATTTTAAAATATTAACTTAGTACGCACCATGTAATGTGTGGTAGAGCTATTTCCCCACGCTTCCACCATGTTTTTGTAGAAGCTATGCATAACATCAATAAATTCTTGCGTATCTTCATTGTTAAATGCCATCTTGCGAAGTAAGGGAGCCAATTTGTTAAGACTTATCCAAACCTTAGCTTTGGCCAACCTTGTTTTTCCTCCATTACTTCGATCAAGAACTACAAAATGTAACTTTTTCCACCCATCATAGTCCTGTGGCCTATGAACCATGACATTCCCTTCCTCATTGATGGGTACTGAGAGAAACTTCCTAGCCTTTGCTCCTCCAAAGCAAGGCTTTTTTGGCAAGTTACCAAATTTTCCTGATCTCATCTCATCTTTTTCCATCATCACTTGATGCTTGTGTAGCCCAATTTCTGATAGCACTGGCTCCACATTCCTACACATTGCAATGGCTTCTTTTTCTGGTTGCATCCTATAAGCAAAAAAAATGTATTCACTTACAAGTTTTTCCATGATTTTGACAAAAGCATGCAATGAAAAAATGTGAATACGATCCAATGGAATGTTGAAGATGGGCTTCCAAGTGGGATCTTCTCTATTGTGCATCGGTGCAGCACTTGCCACCCTTTGCTAGTTCTTCTTCCTGTCCTTTCCTTTCACCCTCTCTGTCAAGCAATATAGGCATGGATTCTTTGTATTTGCACCATTGGAGATTCCACACATGCATTTTAAAGTTTTCAAGTCTCCTACGAGATGCCATTCAACCAAGTATTGACCATACCCTTCAACCGATAGCATCTCACCATGTTCCTGATGATCGATGATGCTTGGAATGCTTGTGTGCATAAAGAATAGCTACAGCATCTCAAATGTTTCGTTAGGAAATTTAAATGCAACAAGCCACCACACATGGCGCTCGAATTGAACATTAAAGTTCCTTGGGTTGTTCTTGTCGAATTGTAAAGCTCTATTCATCAGAGTTACACTAACTCTTTCAAGCTTTACTCCTTTAGCGACCTCACTTTCATCTAATTTTATAACAAACTACAATTTACTATTACATTCCTCAATAGGCATATTGTAGTACATTGCCATTGCGGGTGGCTGCACCTTGTACAAATCTAACTAGTAATTGTTAAGTTCGGTGAACTTTACCTCATTTTGAAGGTTGAGGAAGAGGCATGATTCTATTTCTCTTCAACACACAACCAAACCTAGCCTTCACACCTTTGAATATCTTTGAGTAAGTCATTGTGCTAATACCGGCCCTGTCACAAATGGATTGTGCATCCACAGTTGAGAGCTCATTTGACACATCTTTTAATGTGCACTCAATCACCTTTTCCTTCACAGCCTTAAACTTAGGATTGCTCAAAGTATTTTCCAATGTACTTTCCTTCAACAATCTACTAATATATGATCCAAACTCACCCTCACCTAGGTTCTCATTCTGAGCTACCTTACATGCTTTGATACATCACTTCCACTGGCTGCTATTCACAATTAACTCATTGATTGTCTTCTTATTTTTCTTGTGTTGCTGTGTTGGCTTGTTGTTGATCTTTCTCAAGTCATCCAATTGTGCCTTTGCCTCCTCATATGAGATACTAATGTCATGGATAGTGTCCTGCATTGAAATAATTTGATTGTTTTATTGAATTATAGTGTCATTCAGCTGTACCACTTGTCCTATGAGCTGTTGTATATGAAGTTGATGTGCAGTGATCACATCATGACAATTTTTTATGGTTGCTTGGCAAGTTGTAAATACTTTGAACGCCTGAACATTGAGGCGCCTAGTGTAATCGAGCAACCCATTTTAACCCTCACAGACATACTTCAATAAATTTGTGATTATTGAGAAAGTTGAAGGTCTATTGTTTAAGGGGTCAATTGGGTAGATTCCCCATCAACCCACAAGTCCAAATGTTTCAATTGCATTTGCTTGTAACTCTACAAAACTTGAGGGTTGACACTGGTACACTGGGTTCTTTTCAATAATGCGGCATTGTTTGAGGGGTTTTTGTCGAAAGGTCGAATCTGCTGGGGATCAGAGGTAGAAAGAAGTAGAGATAGGAGATGGAAGTGAAGATAAAGAATACACAAGAGGTAAACACAATGATGACAAAGCACAATGAATCAAATCAATATGTATTAACAGAACCTAAAATCCTTTGTTTGGCACTACTCAAAACCACTCTCCAGGCATTAGATCTTTTGGAGCTCCCTCATAAAATAAAAACATGGATCAGAAATAACAACTCCTTCTGTGTTGCTCGAACCCAAATCTGATGGATCCGTTGGCTCCAAAAGGGGGATAAAGCTCCAGGACACCTAATCACGGATCTCCCAAATCACTTATTCTTCCTCTTCCAATTCAAACTGTAGTTTTCAACCTATCAACAGCGATCGTGATGCGTGCGATTTCGTCAATCTATCTTTTTTATAAAAATCCCATAATTGGCTGAAAACCAACTTGCTTTTTGCATGCCATCCTAATCTAGAAGCTTCTTTAGATTTTTTGGATTTTTTTACAATAAATAATATCAAAAATAGGGTAAAATTATCCAAAAATCTAGTATTTTTAGATAATCCATGCCACTCACACTAGTACTAATGACTCAGATCACATTGACTCTCTTGATCAATAAGAAAGTCGGATGATGATGCATTCCAAAGTTTTTCACACCGTGTCCACATAGTGGCATGACATCCACACCCTCTGAATCTACACATCCTCTGGTATGTACCAAAATCCTAGTTGTCACTAGATTCTAAGTCCTCCTCATCCTCTGCAACCATATCCTTTGCTTTTTCATCTTCCATATCTTCCTAGCTATCCCCTGTATCATGGTCACCATTTTCTTCCAATTTTGGCAACTCATAGACAGTAGATTCCTGCCTCTTGAATAATTTGATTGTTTTCCCTACTACCGAAAGTTTGATGGCTATCCCATCTAGCTCATTTAATGTACAAGTAGCATTATCAAATACATGTCTTACCACATTGGGCCCAAACCATCTTTTGAAAACTTTACGCATGGCACTATGCTAGTTGTCTAAACTGCTATCATAAACCAATACCCAATCCCCATCTTGTATGGTTCTTGGTCTCAGTCAATGTCTTTTTTCAAAACCGTTTCTTATTCTGTATCCTTGCTGCCCTTAACTTTGCAATTGTTGCCTCTATGCCTTCTAACTTTCTTTCCAATTGTCTAATGCATAAGGCCAATAACTCCTCTCGATTCAACTCCTCCTTCCAAGGTAGCACACTCCATATGACTGTCATCTCTTCTATCGGCATAATAGTTTTTTGACCATACATCAATTCTGCAAGCATATATCCTATAACGGCACTATGAGTTGTTATGTCATCCCACAAGCATAAGGGAGTAATCGTGGCCACTCTTTTACCTTTTCTCCACATGCTTTTGCCAATGCCTTCACAATAGGTGGATTACCTCTTTCACTTTTTACATTTCCTTCAGGGTTATGAAGTTAAAGCAAGCTTTATACCCAACCATGCAAATAAATCATGAGCTTCATCTGCATCTAGCTTACCCCTATATGCAGTAATTTTTCCCACACAACCATACCTACAAAAGATCTCTTCTAAGAGAAAAGTAGACACAACATTTTTTATCTTAGTATGTAAAGCTCTCCCTTCCACTTGATTAGTCAAGTCCTCACGGGCAAGCATGAGATACCTCATTTGCCAAAGACATGTAGGCATTGTGACCAAATCCCCCACCCACTTAAAATGAAGAGATAATGGATATGTGGGTTGCAATCCATCCCAATGTCTCATAGATGAAGACATTTGACATGTCGTACATGTTTCCACAAAGTGAGCAACATCCTTATACATACCCTCCCACCAATATCTTTCTTTGATCTTTGCAAAAGTATTCCAAACATCTCTATGATCAGCCCATAAACTTTCATGAAATTCTTGCATAACATTTACTTGTGAAGCTCTATCACCTAAAACTTGCAATGGCATACCCTATTTCTTTTTAGCATGTTTCCATAAGTATATATCTTTTAAGAAAAACCCATAGGCTTTCCTCTTAATCTTTTTAGACTCCTCATCTGACCATTCATCTCTCTTGGTTAATGTACTGAGGTATTGACCAATTCTCAACCACTCTCTTGCATATTTGTCTTCCAGAAACACTTCTATACAAGATACAAAACACCTGAAGTGTCTTCTCTTTGTTGTCCAAGATTTTATTAATGCTATAGCAAAACCTTGCATTGCTAAATTCACTCTTGCAATATCATTTTCAGCCATAAGAAATTCATCTTCTTCCATGGGGGATTCACTAGTAGTAATAAGGAGATGTCACCTATGTGCAAGCAATATATGAAAATACCCCTTATCTACCCCCTATTTATGGGACCCTACCTTATAAAATGTACCTTCCTTCCCTTAAATAACCCTCCTCCCTTACACTCATGTGGTACCATACGATAAACCCTAGTGAACCTCTTGGGCCTTCTCCCTCCTCATCCATCATCCCATCTTCATTCTCATAGCGTGCCCGAGATAATATGTCTACCACTAGGTTATCTGTTCCTGCAATATGCTAAAATTCAAGGTTCAAATATTTGATGTATGCAATCCACCGGAGCATAGCAATGTTTGGGGTAGCACAACTAGTAATCATACCCAATATCAACAAACAATCAGTCTCAATGACTACATTAGCACCCATTAAATACTCCTTATCACATTTAAGGGTTGTCACAATTCCTCATATTTTTCTTTTTACCTGTGGATATCTTCTCTATCGTTCAGTCAATACTTTAGCACCAAAGAGAATTGTATATATTTTCCCTTCCTCAACATCTTGCCCAATTGCCCATCCAATCTTGATTGGGCTTGTATCAATAGTTATAATGATAGGCTTTCCATGTGAATAGTCAGCCTTTCTCAATGTAGGAGCATATTTTAAGAGTTGCTTCAATTTCTTCATTGTTTTCTAATGCTTCCTTTTCCAATAAAATTTTTGACCTTTCCTTAGAAGCTTATAAAGAGCATCGGCTACATGTGCAAAGTGAGTAATCCATATCAAATAGAACACACATGCACCCAAGAATCTACGCACCTCTGATACATTCGTGCATACATCTTGCATTCTATCAATCCCATCTATTTTTGCTTGTGATGGTCTTTGCCCATAAGGCCCACACATATGCCCAACAATCAAAACCTCTTCAACTCCAAAGACAGACTTTTGTCCAGAAATGCACCTCTTCTAAATGTGTCAACATCCTCTCACAATCCACAATATGGTACGCAACAAATTGTTTGCATCCATGAGCATCCATTTCTTCATTCTTTTCATCCATTGCACACCCTTTGATTGGAACATCATCCAAGAAGGGCATAGTCAATTGTGGTATAAAATCACTGAGTACCCTATTCATAGCATTTTTCATGTGTGCCACTGAGTTTGTTGCACCCTGTGGGAGAGTACACATCCATACTAACCCCAAGGGAGTCTTCATGGTTGTGATATCCCTGCTTTCAATTGCAAGCTGAAACTAATCATACCCCGAGTAAAGATCGCCCAAAGAGTAGATCACTCTACCTGCAAAGCCTCTGCAAATTCATCAATCACAAGACCTACACCCACATTTCTTATGGTCACTTTATTGACCGGTTGCATGTCTTGAATAAATCACTTGGTCATGCATTCTATCCAACTGTAGACCAAAAGTAGAAGCATGTACCGCCGCATAAGAATTTTGAACTACCAAGTCTTCCAACAACTTCTGCATTCCTCCCTTTCCAAAATTCAAAGCAAGAGGCAATCCCGTTTCTTGTGCATGGATCTTTCCATCTTTCCAAAAGATAAGATATCGTGCCAAGGCCTCCTGATAGGAAGCACAATCCTTTCTCTCTTGTTACAAAATTTCACACCACATACATCCTTTTCCTGGCTTAGGGGCTGCTGCCCATCCCCTTTTCTCTTGTCCTTTTTCATCCAATTTTGCAACCTTCAATTGAAGATCCTGCATGCCTTTGACCAATTCATCTAAGGCATCTTTCTTAACAGAGGGAACAATAGCAGGTACAACCATAGGGTTAGCCACATAAGTAGGTGGCTTATTGGATACATCATTGTTTTGCCCATAATAGTGGGCAAGCTAGAGACATGCAATCTTTCTCTTCTTCTATGCTTCTTCACAAGTGTAGTAATAGCTTCCTTGACATGTCTCCACTCTGTTTTCAAACCTATCTCTATAGTCTAATCCTCCAGCAAATCATCAAGCTTCTCTTGAAGCTCAAGATCAGTTACCTGTAGAAACAATTCAATTTTCTGGCTTGCAAGAGCTTGTTGTTCTGCAAGATCTAACTGCTCAAATCGACTTTCAAATTCTCTTAACAATTCTGTATCCACAAGACCCTTATTGAGTTGTAAAACCCACTCTTGAAAAGTCTTGCGCATAATCAAACTAGTATCTTCAATGTAAAATTCTTCCCTTAGTGTCTTCTTGAAAGCTATCTAGTCAGCATCCTACAAGTATAATTCAGTAATCCGTGCTTTCAATTCATGTACAGTAACACGTACAAAATACTAGCTCCATGCAGGTTGAGCCACCCCAAAGAATTCCATCTTCTGAGCACAGGTATGTACATATGTAGATACATTCCTGCCATTGAATAACTTCACCTCATGCTCAACTACTTGCAAAGCATTCATCACAATACTTTCTGTTTGAGCAGAAGCTTGCATCACCTATTGTTGTTGTTGTATCTGCATAAGTATATTCATATTTTGCACCAATTGTTACAAAACATCACTGAAGATTGTGTTCGAAGACTCTCCCATCTTGTCTTTCCTTCTTCTGACGACCTTTCACTTCGAGTTCATCAATGTTAGAGGGGTTTTTATCGAAAGGTTGAATCCACCGAGGATCAGAGGTAGAAGGAAGTAGACATAGGAGATGGAAGAGAAGAAAGTGAATAGACAAGAGGTAAACATGATAAAGACAAAGCACAATGAATTGAATCAATATGTGTTAAAAGAACCTGGAATCCTTGCTCTACTCAGAAGCAATCTCCAGGCATTAGATTTCCTGGAGCTTCTTCGTAGAACAAAACGTGCATCAAAATTACAGCTCCCTCTCTGTTGCTTGAAACCCAAATTTGATAGCTCTGTTGGCTCCGAAAGGGGGGTAAAACCCTAAAACACCTGCTACCGGATCTCCCAGATCACTCCTTCTTCTTTCAATTCAAACTATAGTTTTCAGCTGGTTTACAGCGATCGCGATGTGTGTGATTTTGCCAATCTATCTTTTTTATGAAAATCCCATAACTGGCTGAAAAAGTAACTTAATTTTTGCAATACAATATTAGTTAGTTTGGGAATCTCCCAATTCCCATTTTTTGAATACTAAAAAGGTGGCACCCAAATAACATGTCCATAAGTTTCTCAAAACCATCTAATATGACCTATCATTGAAAAGCACTTGAAAAATGGCATCTATTAAGCTATAGAGCGCTCGATTTGGAGTCATAGTGCTCAAGTTATGACAGATACAAAGATTTGACCACATGTCCCAAACTTGTGGGGAATTCCTATATTCCCCAATATGGTGTTTTGCATGCCATCCTAATCTAGAAGCTTTTTTAACTTTTTTAGATTTTTTACAATAAATAATATAAAAAGGCTAAAATTATCCAAAAATCTAGTATTTTTGGATAATCCATGCTATGGACACTAGCACTAATGATTCAGATCACATTGACTCTCTTGATTAATAAGAAGTTTGATGATGATGCATTCCATGCTTTTTCACATTATGTCCACATAGCATCACGACAGCGTCACGTCAAAGACACACAGATACACAACGACCCATGCAGAAGTATCTCTACTGCTATTGACGCGATGAAGCTCTACTACAATTAGTCGAGCCTCTCTCTCTCTCTCTCTCTCTCTCTCTCTCTCTCTCTCTCTCTCTCTCTCTCTCTCTCTCTCTCTCTCTCTCTCTCTCTCTCTCTCTCTCTCTCTCCACAACCCTACACAAAAGCAATGCCTGAACCCATCAAAGCTTCTTCCATGGCTCCCAAGAGACGGCGAGATGCTGAGCGAGGTCACACTTAGAGAGCTCCCCAATGCAAGGAAATGGCTAATGCTGACAAAACTCAACATGTTGTTAAAGGACAAAATTTAACCTCCAACCCATTCAAACCAAAGAACCAACCATCCGACAACAAATCGAGGTTGCGACTATAAACCATATTCACGATGGATGGCCAAACAAAGATAATCAAGTTAGTACTTAAGAAAAGGATCATGATTAGTTAGAACTTACTTAGACTTGTAAAATCGTGTTAGTATTATCAAATGCTTTTTAGGAAGGAACATGAAAATTGATGAAGGGGATAGATTCTATGCATCACATTCACAACTGTGTTAAAACGTCTTATGGTTATGACCGCTTTTGAATTTGTGAATGATGAATTATGGCTCTTATGATTCCGGGCTTGCATAGCTGGATGAATTGTGAATTGTGGTGGTTTGGGACATTGGGGTCCCCAATGCAATGCTCCCTTACACTCTGCGAAGTGTGGAAAAACTCACCTGTAGTGGGTGGGGGTCCTATTCTCCCGAGGGAGGTAGGTGTTTTTGGTTTTTGATCACTCGAGCACCTAAGAGGGCAAAGGGCCGAGTGATAAGTGCCCCTGTTATGTAGGATGGCTCCGGAGGCTTATGAAAGCTTAGAGGGGCTCTGAGCCATAAATTCCCTATTAACTGCGGATGGAGTGCGATCACATACAGCCCAATCCCAAGGGATTTGAAGGTCCTATCCTAGACTGGATGGTGTCTTTCTGTGGAAAGATGGTTTTGTATCACTCTGTGGAGTGATGGTGAAATAAAGTATCTGATTTTTGAATTGTTTGTTATGTACTAAAGATTGAGTTTGACGAACCCAATTTAAAGGGTTAATAAAAGGAAGCTGATTTTATATGTCCAAATAGTGTGGTAGTATGCTTTGCTAATTAGAAAACTAAGCAAGCCCATCGAGGAAAGTGGGAGGCTTTGATCCTGACGATTGGATGCCTGTGGCTGGGTGGACCCAATAAGTCGAGTAACTTTCCAACACTAGATAGAGCTGATTAAATCGTGACACTCCCAATACCGATAGGATTAGTTACCAGGTTTAACACCGTCTTAGGGGGCCAAAGCTGAGATTTTACCTTATGGGTAGGGGGATCGAGTTACACTCTCCCCTGTCTCTCACTCTCTTTGAACCAAGTGTGGTGTTAACCTCACTCCTGCCTTTGATTGATTGCAAAGTGGTCTTTCCTAGGTAGGCGTTAGATTGTTGTTAGGGGTGACTTATCCATGCTTCCCCTATGAAGTAGAAGTGACATTCCCATGCTCAACTAAGTCCAAGGTTTCCCAAGGGGAGATAGGATGGTGATGTGTATGGATATGAATTTCAATTGACTACTTGAGGACTCCTCCGGGTTTGTTGGAGAAGGTGCCTCACAGAGACTAAGAATTAAAGAAATATCTTTGATCATGCCTGAACTTGAACACCTTCAATGAACAATGTGATATGGTCAAAAGATGTCTTGCATTAGATGGTTGAATGTGACTAGGGCATTAGTCAATCCGAATGGCATGACCAAAAATTCATAATGACCATATCTAGTGTTGAAGGCAATCTTTGGGATATCTTATTCCTTGATTCTGATTTGATAGTATTTGGACCTTAGATCAATCTTGGAAAAGACCTTGGCTCCATGTAGGTGATCTAAAAGTTCATCTATCCTAGGTATGGGGTACTTGTTCTTGACCGTAACAACCTGGTTTAGTCCTCTGAAGTCAATGTAGAGTCTAAGTGTTCCATCCTTCTTTTTTTAGAGGAGGACATGTGCTCCCCAAGGTGAATTACTTGGGTGGATAAATCCTTGCTCTATTAGTTCCCTCAGTTGCTCCTTAAGCTCAATAGCTTCAGGAATAGATGTAAGGGAAAGTCCCATACGTCAAGAGCTCTAGATAAGGGAAACAAAAAAGTATGTCAAAATCATGTATGAAATCCATCAAGTGTTTTGGATCCTTAGGAGAAGCAAGTAACATCAAAGCCTTTACTTTATCAAAGTCCATTTCTATTCCATTCTTAGAGAACACATGGCCAAGAAACTTCACCCT
The DNA here is from genome assembly GCF_053477565.2 of Lygodium microphyllum. Taxonomy (NCBI): domain Eukaryota; kingdom Viridiplantae; phylum Streptophyta; class Polypodiopsida; order Schizaeales; family Lygodiaceae; genus Lygodium; species Lygodium microphyllum. Next base: position 47,437,899 of record NC_141137.1, on the reverse strand, counting down.
AGCTTGAGCCAAATTACATTTCTTAGGGTTTACTTGAAAACTAGAGACATCAACAAATATGCCAAAAGCTAAGTCAAATTTTTCACAATGAATAGATCTTGAACTACCATAGATATAGAAATTGCTAATGGATACTCTTATGAACTTTCCCAAATAAAGAGAAAACATTGCATTCAACATATTCTAAATCCAAGCTAACTCATTTGATAAACCAAAATGAAAGATCCCATATCACACATATTTAAGCACCACCATCAATATACACCTCCCCAATCCTTTCTCTATTATGTCAAGCATCTATTGTTGGAAATATATCTGAAAGATCCTTCAAGATGTGCACATGTACCATCCTACTTCTTGGTTTTATTTAGGCTAGACTCACCAATTTTTTCCATACACTCTACAACTTAGGATAAAATTCCATGAATTGGACATACGTCACATGCTATAAAACATAGTTTAGGCAAGAATATAAGGGTAGAGTATGGAGGAAAGTAGAAGTAAAAGAATGAAACCTAGTGGCATGAAAGAGACTTCATTGATTTGATAGTTGCAAAAGTATATTCTTTAATAACTTTCTAGCTTGGATACACTTCCCTTTCTTTGATTATGGGATTCAACACTTTACATGTACTTGTAGCACAGCCTCTAACACTACATTTTAACACCCTCTTGGTGTTAGCTTACCCTACTCTGCAAATAATCTTTGATAAAGAACCTTTGCTATAGAGTGCAGTTGCTACAGGGCTTGGTGTAGACTCTTGGATCTTTTCCTTGATCTTGCTCTCTTGCTCATACAAAGCAACTTCCATTTAGTTGAGTTTTTTATCAAATACATTCCTTAGTGTAGCCACAACTTGTATTGGTTTTGGCATGCTATAGGGCTCAAGTTGTGGACATTGCCAACTATTGATAAATATGACCTATCCTGTGGTTGTATGTAAAGTGTCCTTAAGTTTGGGGTATCTATCTTTTGAGGATACCATTTTAGTGTGTGTGGACTGTTGGAGATATGGTTGGAGAATAATGGAGGAGAAGTTGACATTGAGCTCCTAACCTGTGCTTGTTCCATCTTTTTCTTCCTCTATTTGAAGTTTTATTATGGTATCAGAGCATGTACTTCCATTTCATCAGTTGTATCAAGAGGCAAGTAGATTTCTTCCATCTCAAATGCACCTGCTCCTACCCACAACTACCATATATGTAGGATAGACAGAACAAACTGTGGACGGAGCAGCAAATCAAACGAGACTTCTGCGTGGATATCAATGTAACAAACCCCAAATCCAGGCCGACATAGGGAGCTAAGTGGATGAGGACAATGTGATCAGGCTTCTTGATAAGGTTGTGAAGGATCCATCGGAGGCCGATCTTTGAGGAGTCGGAGGCATCTACGACAACCACGATCTTCTTACTAGCGCTAGCCATTTGCACTCTCAAGGAGAAAGCAAATAATCACTCATAGCCTGCACAACGACGCAGCTGCAGACTCTAGTGCCTCTCTCAATGTATCAGTACGCCTAGGCCTTTGGACTACAGACCATTTGTGGGTTGTCGGAGGGGATTCGCCATCTGGTCCACCCCTGACGCGCAGAGAGGACCGACTGTGCAGGACTGCAGTGCTCTTGGATTGCCTGTGGCTCAGGAAACGAAGGCTTGCGGAGCTACAAGACGACGACGATGATAATAGGGAGCAATGCTGAACAGGCCGATGGCAGTTAATCGTGCAGGACAGGATCGCAGAACAGACCTCCCAGTCAATGCAATCTCAGAAGTGATGGAGAGCAGGGCAAACTTGTAGTGCCAAGAGCAGCCACAAGTTGTTCCTCCAGGCCCGTGGGTGGCGGGCGTTTCATAGGCCATGACAATGGCGGGTCTAGGTAAGTACATGGGAAGCTTTTAGAAGCCGCATCAAGAGAGAATCTACCCTCTGAAGGATGGAGATCGCATGCGCATTACTCAGGAGGAAGAAAACCCAGCAGTGCCACGGAATTGACAGTCATATTCATCATTCACAATTGTTTTCTCGGGAATAGTAATAGACGATGCCCGGATACCCTTCAGCTGTCTGGTGCTTTGGAAATGTAAAGTGGATCCAAGTCGCCGATGCACCAACCCAATAAGAAAAGACGCAGCAGGTTGAGGACCAAAGCACAGGCCAACAGCAGTTTGAGGACAGCTCCTAGAGCTGCCCTAGTGGTGAGAGCAGGGGAGAGGAGAGACTCCATAGGGCCTTTGATAGATCAAGATTTCATAGACTTTTTTCAAGAGAGCAAAGGTGGGACTTAAGGCAGGAGGCTTTTTTTGTGGTAAAAAAGAGAATGTAGCTCAAAACAGTTTTGTTGTTGACAAGGAAGACAGCAGTGTGACAAGATCTGAAGCACTATTTTGAAGATCCTTTGAGGAAGCAGGCATGCATTTGTTTAATACTAAGTTGCAGAAAGGATTCCCAAAGGAGCTGTTTGCTGTGAGGATGTATGTTTTAACTATGCAACCCCTCGAACCAAATCCTCTTGATTGCCAGACTTGAGCCAAAAGAAATTTAAAATTTGCAAGAAAAGTGGTCAATTTTAGACCCATGTTTTGATGCATTTTGGGTCATACAGACATCATGTGGAATCCAATTTGGATGTTTCTTCCTGGGAACTGAATGTATGACATGTTGACATCATGGATGGATGTATATGACAGTTTTTGGACACATGTATGATAGTCATATTGCTGAATACAATTTCTGGATAAATTGTATTGTTGTTTTCTTCTGAATTTGCAGCAGTCATAATGTCTGACACGGCACAGATCACTCAGATCGTGGGGGACAAATTGACCAAAGACAACTATAGTCTGTGCTCTTACAGGATGGAGAATTTTTTTGTGGGTAGAGGTTTATGGGACCTCATAACAGGTGATGATGAATGTCCAGAAGTTCCCGAACATCCAACTGAAGAGCAAAAGAAAGCATACAAGGATTGGACTGGGAAGAACAGGAAGGTTTTGCATTGGATCTCCATATGTATTTCAGAAACATTGATTCCTCATATCAAAAAGGAAAGTACTTGTAAGGAGGCATGGGAAATCATAGAAAAAATGTATGGAACATGTACATAGGCTCGTAAGATTCAACTTAAGCAAAGATTACATGGTGCATGGAGAGGCAATCATAGTATCAGTGACTATGTGGCAGAAATCAAGCAAATTTCAAAAGACCTTGCATCCATTAATGCACCTGTTGATGATGATGATTTAGTGTCAGTGACACTAAATAGGCTTGGACCGGCTTTCAAATCTTTGGATACCTCTATTTTCGTTAGGGGAGGCTCTATGCCTGACTTTGAGGAGCTTATTGGATTGCTACTTACAGAAGAAATCAAGTTGGGATTGAATGCATCTAGCAGTGGCAAAAATGCAGGTGGAGGCAGTGTTTTCTATCACCAGAGAGGTCATGGCAGCTCATCTAGAGCTAGAGGCTCTTCACTTGGTCGTAGTAATTATGGTTTTGCTCATGGAAGAGGCAACTTTAGTCGTGGTGACTTCATGCATAGAGGCAGAGGGAGATCTTTCCCTAGAGGTAGAGGACGGTCTAATCCTTCTTCACAAAGAGATGGCACTTGTCATTATTGTGAGCAGCTTGGTCACTTTGAGAGGGATTGTTATCAAAAACAGAATGCTATGTCTAGGGGTCGTGGAAGGACCCAATATGGCCACTATGCAGGCACTTATGGTGGTACAGGGTATGGACCTAGAGGTGGATCGCCTAGAGGTCACCTATTTGCTATGGAGCATGTGCTTGGGAGCATGACTCATCCTCTTCATGAGAATGATTGGTTTTTGGATTCAGGAGCTACAAACCACATGACTCATCATGCTGAGTGGTTTGATAGCAAGGAGCAAATGTAGAATGATGAATATGTTGCCACTGGTGATGATACTTTACACAAAATTACTCATATTGGTAGTGTGCCACTTGTTACTAAAGATGGGATTGAGAACAAGCTTGGTGATGTACTTTATGTGCCCACAATAACTAAGAACCTAGCATCGGTTAGTCAAATGACGATCAAGGATTGCAGGTGAGATTCAATAAGTTTGGATGTTTTATTGAAGAGTTCCATAATGGGAGAACTGGCAGGGTGATTGCTCATGGTAGAAAGAAAGGAAGATTGTTTGCTTTCGATGCAGGTACTCCAGTGATTCAAAACTCTATGTATGTTGAGAGAGGACATGCGCAAGATAAGGATGTGGAATTATGGCATAGACGGATTGGTCATGTTAATATGCAAAGATTGAAGCAAATGCAATCAAAACAGATAGTCCATGGTCTACCGCATTTAGGATATGTGAATTTTGATCATGTATGTGAGGCTTGTCAATTTGGCAAGCAGTCCAGATTGCCATTTCCAAAGAAGGGAGAATAAGCAGCTATCCTTTGGAAATAATACACTCAGATATTTGGGGCCCATGTCAAAATGTTTCCATGAGTGGAAAATGTAGATTCACCTTCATTGATGATTTTAACAGGATGACTTGGGTGTACTTTCTACAACATAAAAGTGAAGCATTTGAAAAGTTCTTGGAATTTAAATCTATGGCTGAAAAGCAATTTGGATGCTACATAAAATGTTTGAGGTCAGATAATGGCGGAGAGTACATGTCATATGAGTTTTGTGACTTCTTGAGAGATCATGGTATCAAAAGGCAATTGACATGTAGGTATACACCTCAACAAAATGGTGTGGCTGAAAGGAAGAATCGGATTATTGCAGAGGTTGCAAGGGCAATGATGAATCAAATGAACATGCCATTGTCATATTGGGCAGAAGCAGTGCATACTGCAGTTCACATTATGAATAGAGCACCTACAGCCTTGATTCATAATATGTCACCATATGAGAGAATGTATGGCATGAAACCCACTGTTGCATACCTTAGAGTCTTTGGATGTGTCTATTATGTTCATGTTCCGGTGTCAAAGAGATTGTGCGAGAGCTGCAGAACACGGGGTTCAAGGTACAGCAAGAAATGAGGCTAACAAGAAGAACTCAAATGTTGGAAGTCAATGATCACTATATTCCTTATCATAATCATAGAATTACAACAAAGAAATTGTGTGGTTTGAAGATGAAAATTCTGTCGAGAGGATTGCTGAGAAGAGGAACTGGATTACTGAACTTTCAGCCTAAACAGAGCCTTTGGGATAATTGCAACATGGAAGTTGGTTACATCAAGTGATTAAAAAAAAACTGTGAGCTCTTTCAGATTTGCTATCCAGGGAAAGACCTGTCCATGAAGTTCACAAAATTGCAGTCCTTGACCTTCACCTTGCAAACACAGTCTGAAATGGTGTAAACATTCTGGTTTGCAAGAAAGGAGAAACAGACTGGATCTTTGTACCTATTGATCAAGGCTAGTGCCCGTCTGACAAGTTTGAAGACTGCACGATTGAATGGCTAGATTAGCTTCAAGCAAAGCAGCCCTTTGACATATCTACTCAGAATTACCTTGCAAAATTAGATGCTGAACAGGAATAGAGAATAACATCTGTGATGTTCTTCCATCCTGCCTCAATCTTCATACGTGTATTCCAATCAAGGGGTTCTCTTTTAGGGGATAAGTTTTGCAAGTGATCTACCAAAGATCCCAACGACAAGTATTCATAAACAAGAAGTCTCTGATCACCATCGGCACAATAGCCTATCAAATTAACTAGATTGGGATGATGGAACAAACTGAGCATTAAGACTTCAACGAGGAATTCTCTGTTTCCTTGTAGGCCATTACGATCAAGCTGCTTCACAGCCGCAACCTGGTTGGTACTCTCCAATTAGCCTTTGTACACTCGACCAAAACCTCCTTCACCTTTCAAGCATTAGTAAAAATCTGGGCAGCGATATGGCGTGTATTACTGACATCTTTATCCTTTTTCCCATCCGAAGATGGCTTTAGTCTGAATTTTCCGTTAGAGGTTTTGTGACTGTGGCTATCTCTTTCACTTTCATTTTTGTCAGAGTCCTCCTCCTCGTCCAGTGCTTTCTTCGATTTGCAGGTTGTTTTCTGAGTGCAAAGCCTAGCTTGGTTTCGCTTTCACAATTAGCTTCCAAAAGATCATACAGCTCTGAATTACTGTCGATCAGAGAACCCTCGTGCCTTCCCCACAACGTTGCTCCATTCAGCCCCAAAAGCATGCTACCGAGAGAAGGAACAACCCCTCCCTATCCTCCAAAAAGCACATCATTAGTTGTGACTTCCAATTCCCTCCGATCCGCCTCTTTTGGCTTCACGATGATGCTTCTTCTCTTTGTCGTCCTTTAAGTAATTCCCTTATTCCTGTCTCATCTCTGTCTTCCATAACGAAGTACCAAAGGATCACAGACGATGCAGAAGAGAGAGGTTAAGCGCCAGAACTGTAGAGGGCGGAGGTCCCAGAAACCATGTCGGCCATCCACATTTTAGAAAGGTCGCTCATCAAGGCTGAAAACAGACTGACGATCCCATGTCATCGTTTAGCGAGGTGCCACTCTTTCGGCTCAGCAGTGTCGACCCTACAATTGAAGCCTCTGTTGCCTGTCAATCCACGAGTGCCACTACAGACAGGACTACAAGGAACTGATTTTGCAACAAACTTGGGAGGGTAGCTGTGCAGGCTGGTGGAAAGCCTCGAATTTTGGTCAATTGAAAATAGAAATGGTGCGGAGCTTCTTCGTCTGGAGAGAAGCAATCATAAACACTGAACTCAGCTTGATGAGCCAAGACACAGCCAAGTTCCATCTTTAATTTCTCCACCTCTTCATCTTTTTCCCTAATGATCCGCACTCAGAGAGCCTCTTGAAGGCAAAAGCCCCTTTTCTCCCTTTCCTTTCGCCATAGAAAGCCAAAAAGAAGGTACCTCCCCTCTGCTTTCGCCACACAGCCCGCCATTCTTCCCTTTTTCAAAAATATCCCTCTCCCTCTTTTATTAGTTTTCTTTTTTTCTCTTTCCTTAGAACTCCCCCTAGTAGCATCTTCACACCAGCTCGAATCAAGTCTCTTACGTGCCAAGTCTTTTATGGTTACCCAAGTTTCAGCTGAACCCCATCCATGGGCGGTTGATCCCGAGGTGGACAGAAATACTCATACAGCACCACTGTATGCAGAAGCATGATCCACTCGTCGCATTGCAGTTGCAGCTCTTACAATATCTAAAAACTCGGAGCAATACAGCTAAGGCATTCTTGTCAGTCAACCTTACGAGTTCACACTCCTCACAAAAAATGGAGAACAAATATACTAATATCTACGTCTTCTTAGGCGCCCATGTAAACAACACATTGTCTCCAACTCCTCCCCACTATACTTATACGTATAAAATAAATGTTATCACAACAACTAAGTATGTACAAAGTACCAAATTCCATGCACAACTTTTGGGTGTTTTAAACACTCCGAATGCGCAGCAATACGACATCCACCCCCTCTAAACCTGCACATCCTCCGGATGTGCCAACTATCCAGGATCATTCAAGTCCACAAACAGATCAAGTCCATCTTCTGATTCTAGTGGACCTGTTTCTCCATCGGCTTCATCATCTATGTTTTCTGTCTCTTCAGCTTGTCTTTCATCTACCTGCTCTTGTTTTGTCAATGCTTCAAGTGCATATTCTTCATCCTCTCTTCTCTTGAAAATCTTGACTCGTTTTCCAGCAATAGGCACCCTCAATAATGTTCCATCTAATTCAGCCAGCTCATAGGTACCATTGTCAAAAACCTTTTTCACTTCATACGGTCCAAACCATCTTTGAACCATTTTTCTCATGCTACTATGCTGATTTTCTAGACTACTGTCGTAGACTAGAACCCAATCCCCTTCTTTTATGGCTCTAGGCCTCAAGCGATGCCTTAAATCAAACCTGTCCTTATTTCTGAGGCGGGCTGCCTTCAAACGGTCAACAGCTAGCTGCACATCTTCCGTCCTTCTCTCTAGTTGACGAATCCGAAGGGCTAACAGCTCTTCCCTTGATAAATTCTCATGCCAAGGAAGAACACTCCAAGTGAGAGCACAAATTTCAGTAGGCATGACAGGTTTTTGCCCATACATCAACTCCGCAGGCATGTATCCAGTAGTCACACTATGTGTAGAGCGATCAGCCCACAATGCAAAAGGTAGCAATCTCGGCCAATCTCCAATCTGACCTCTACAAGCTTTTGCCAATGCTTTAACTATAGGCGGATGTCCTCTTTCACTTTTGCCATTTCCCTCTGGATTATAGGCAGTAGTAAGAGCCAATTTAATCCCAAGCCGTGAGAAGAATTCTCTAGCTTCATCAGCATCTAGCTCTCCACGATCAGCTGTAATCTTGCCTATACATCCATACCTGCAAAATATTTCTTCCAACAAGAATTTACATACTGTAGTGGTGGTCTTCGTCCGCAGCGGTTTACCTTCAACATAGTTTGTAAGATCCTCCCTAGCCAAGACAAGATATCTCATCTGCCAAAGTCCCACTGGCAAAGTAACCAAGTCTACCACCCACTTGTAATGCATACATAGTGGATAAGTCGGATGCAACTCATCACGATGTCGCACTAAAGAGTAAAGCTGGCAATCCCTGCAAGTCTCCACAAAGTGAGAAACATCTTTATACATCCCTTTCCACCAGTACCTTTCTTTGATTTTCTCATAGGTAGCCCACACACCTCTATGTCCTGCCCATGAGCTCTCATGAAACTCTCGCATAATCTGTATTTGCATGGCTTCATCACAAACTACTCTCAAGGGCAAACCTCCTCTCTTTCTTGGATGCTTCCAAAGTAAACCATCCTTCAAGAAATACCCATAAGCCTTCCTTCTGATTTTCTTGAACTCATCATCTGTCCAATCAGCTCTTCGAGTCAATGAACTTAGATACTGTCCAATTTGCAGCCACTCATCAACATAAAGCTCTTCAATAAAAGCTTCAACAGTAGATACATGACAATCATGAGTAAGGACAGAAGCAGCAAACTCTGTCTCATCATCTTCTGCAAGCATTGACTCCTCATCCTCATATCTCGCTCTAGAAAGCATGTCAGCAACTGGATTATCTTTCCCTGCTATGTGTCGAAATTCTGGATTCAATGATTTGATATAGGCAATCCACCGAAGCATCGCTATATCTGGAGTCGAGCAACTAGTAATCATGCCAAGCAAAGGCAAACAATCTGTTTCCACAACAACTGAAGCTCCAATGAAATACCCTTTATCACACTTCAGTGCAGTGACTACTCCCCACAACTCTCTTTTGATCTGCGGATATCTCCTTTGTCGCTCATTAAGAACTTTAGCTCCAAAGCGGATAGCATACCTATTTCCCTCAGCATCATCCTGTCCCACAGCCCATCCTATACCAATAGGGCTAGTATCAACTGTCAACATGATCGGCCGTTCACACTGATAATCCGCCTTGCGTAGAGTAGGAGCTGATTGCAATAGCTTCTTAAGCTTACGCATGGCTTTTGAATGCTTCTCATCCCAATGAAATTTCTGCCCCTTTCGAAGCAGCTGATAGAGAACATCTGCAATATGAGCAAAATGAGGAATCCAAATCATGTAAAATACACAAGCTCCCACAAATCTCCGCACCTCTGAAGTAGTTGAGCAATACTCTGCAATCCTGTTTATGGCATCCACCTTTGCAGGAGAAGGCTTTCTGCCATAATATCCAACCATATGCCCAACTATGATGACTTCATTAACAGCAAAGACAGATTTCAGCCCTGAAAGTGTCAAATTTACCTCCTCTAATCGTGTTAATATTTGCTCACAAGCATTCAAGTGATCAGCCACAAACTATCTACATCCACGCAAATCAAGACTTTCATTCTTTTCTTCTTCTGCACAACCCTTAATAGGCACATCATCAAGAAAAGGCATGGTATACTGCGGAATATAGTCTCGAAGAACTATATGCATAGCATTCATCATATGAGCAACTGAGTTTGTAGCACCTTGAGGCAAGGTACACATCCTCACAAGACCAATAGGTGTCCGCATAGTAGTAATATCCCTGCTTTCCAAGGCAAGCTGAAACTGATCATAACCTGAATACAAGTCACCTAGTGAATAGATGGCTCGTCCTGCAAAAGCCTCAGCAAATTCATCCACAACTGGACCTGTACCCACATTCCTGATTGTCACTTTGTTCACGGGCTGCATATCCTGAATGAATCTCAAAGTACCATTCTTCTTTGGTACAGTAAACCACCTGTTAGAATAGGGTGCAGAAGAGGGCTCCAGAATCCCCATTTTAATCTTCTCATTCAACAACTCTATCAGCTTTGGCAAGTGTGCTTTAGGCACAGGTATAGGACGTATATTCCATGGTACATGAGGAACAGTGAAGATAACCATAGGTGCTACCAATTCGGGACTAATGCAGCCAATTTCATGTGGAAAGAAAGCAAATGCCTTACCATGACGTCCAAGCATCTCTCTAAAACATTCTTTTTCCACTGGAAGCAAAAAATCTTCATTTCCAATCTTCAATTCTGCAAGAGTTTCAGCTGTAAACTTATGTCCAATATTTACAGGATCCCTCAACATAGGCTGCTTCATAGCTTTTTCAATCTGCTCATCACTATCAGAAGGAAGCGGGCCTGCAACCGGCTTAACCTTCTTATCAACTGTTTTATACTTCGTGTCAACCTTGGCATCATTCAAGCATTCTTTCCTTTACTGCAATTTCTGCAAATTTTCAGCATCTTTCAACTCTGTTGGCTGAAAAATTTCAGCCTTTAGCTCTATGGACTGCATGGGTGCAGTCTGAAACTCTGTATGCAGAAATTTTTCTGCATTCAACTCTGTTGGCTGAAAAATTTCAGCCTTTAGCTCTATGGACTGCATGGGTGCAGCCTGAAACTCTGTATGCAGAAATTTTTCTGCATTCAACTCTGTTGGCTGAAAAATTTCAGCCTTCTGCAATTCTGTTAGCTGATCAAGATCAGCCATAAATTCAGTTTGCTGAGTTTTCTCAGCCTCTAACTCTGTTTGCAGCATAAAACCAGAAATTTCCTGAAACATATCCAAGGTTTGCACAGGTATAATCTTTGAACCCTTACATACATCAGTTTTCAGCATTGCACTCATCTCAAACAATGTATCTGCATAAGACATCCCTTCATACAATCCATCCACATGCTCTTCTGCTTGCAAAATACCTGCATTCTTCAACTCTTTCTCCTTATGACCAATGTACTGCCTGGCAGCTCTAGGCAAATTTGAAATTTTCTGATAACTTACTGAACTATCTGAAGTAAACCCAACAAAGTTATTGGGGAAAGACTGGCTGCCAGGAGGCGAGATCTCCTCTTTTCTCCGCTCCGTACCACTGGCGTCTCGCAAGACAGCGGTACCTAATGAAAATCCAACTCCTTCGCAGGTAGTGGCGCCTCACGCAAGGAGTCCCTGTTTCTCGGATGATTTACCCCAACAGTCATAAACTGAACAGCTCGCATACCATCTTTACTGCGTATCCGCGCATAAGCTGATCCATCATCCATCACTTTTGTTTCCATTCTTGCTTCTGTAATGAAAGGCTGTCCAAGAATAATCGGATAAGAACATGAATCCTGAACAAAACAATGATAATCCTCTTCAACATTACCAATAGAAATTCTGATACTCGGACAAGTAGCATACATATCACCAGAAGTATTGTTGGCGGCTCTCATGCGCCAGCCATGCTCTGCATCCATAGGCCACTTGCCACTCTCATAAACACCTCGAGCAATAAGATTAATTTCAGAACCATGATCAACTAAAGCAATCAAGGGAATTTGTTTCTCTCCAATCCTTACCACTGTCTCAGTGGTTGCTCTAGCCCAATGACTTCGTGAAAAATGGCTGCGAGGAATGAGAATAGGGTTCTCATCATCTTCATACTGCATAGGCTGCACTATTTTCTCCAATTGCGGATTAACAGAAGCATTCTCAACCATCACTGCATCATCATCATGCTCTTTTTCAAGAGCTCCATGCCACAATCCCTGTAAAGCAGGTCCTTCCATCGCATGTCGTTTCCTCCGCAAAAGATCCTGCATCTGATCCTGTATTTCTCTTCTAGCAATCCCAAGAGCCTCTCCAACAGTAAAAGTGACTTCACTATTCAAAATTCTTTCATGAAAAATCTTACTCATATCCGTTTGCATATCAAGGTCTGACAAGAGCTTGAATCCTGGCTCTTTTCTTGGTTGCTTCTTTTCCTTCTGCTTGTCTCCCATTGGTTGATCAGAATCTGTTTGAACTGGAGAATTTGACATAGGTGGAGCTGTAACAGGTGGTGAAACAAAGTCACCCCCTCTAGTCTTTTTGGAGGAGCTAGGACCCTCCTCATCTCTTCTTCTCTTCTCTTCAACCATGGCATCTAAACCCTGCGTTTTAGCAATATAAGCAAAAATAGAATACCTGTCAACAGGAGAATCCCATCCTGTTTCTCCTCGGATGCTAGAGCCCACACAAGTCATAGTAGAAGTTTGAACTTTTCCTCTTCTCGCTATCTCCAAGGCAAAAGACCATAAAGCAGAGTCTCCATCAGATTTCTGCTCAAGCTGGACTCCAAAAGCTGAAGCATCTCCTCTAACACTCACATAAGCTGATCGCGCAGCCATATCATCAACAAGCTTCTTCATACCTCCTTTACCGAAGTTCGTGTCAAGAGGAGCGCCAATCTCTGTAAGCCATATCTTCCCATCTTGTCCCTAGAACACTACATTCTTCCTACGTGCTTCCTGAAAAGCATCACAATCTCTGCAGTGTTGGTGCTCTGTACTATCACACCAAATACATCGACGCCCTTTTCTTTGACCAGCTGGAAAAGCAGTCACTGGAGCAGGTGCTACAGCAGGTACAGACATAAGTTGCTCCTTTAACTTACCAACTTCATCTTTGACTGCTTCAATTGTCAAATCCGCCAAGCCTTTAATAACATCATCTACAGATAAGGGCACTGGAGCAGCTGGAACTAGTGGATTCACAATAGGAGGAGTAGGCTTAGGCAAAGAAGTTACAGCAGGGGTAGAAGAAGAAGTCTCCAAAGATTTCTCAGGAACTGATCCTGTATTTCGATGCAATCTGACTCTCCTGCGCTGCTTCTTGACAAGAGCATTCACAGCATCAATGACATGTCTCCACTCAGTCTTCAAACCTGAATCAGTAGCTTGATCTTCCAAAAGATCATCCAACTTTTCCTGCAAATCAGCATCTGCAGCTTGCAAAAATAACTCCACTTTCTGCATCTCCAAAGCTTGCTGTTCAGTCCCATCCAACTGATCATAACGGCTTTCAAACTCTCGCAGAAGAGCGGTAATAGTAAGTCCCTTATTAGGCATAGAAACCCATGCTAAAAAATTCCTGCGATTCATAAGACCTGTATCCTCCAGGAAATATTCATCTTTTAATGCCTTTTTAAATTCAGCCCAACCTGCATGTGCCTCTTGAATTTCTGCAATTCGCCCTTCAAGAGCGCGCACCACGATCCGCAAGAAGTAGCGGCTCCAAACATCTTGAGAAACTCCAAAAAACTTCATCTTTTCTTCATACAAATGCAAGTAAGTTGACACTTGCTTGCCATTAAACTGCTTCATCTCCTGTTGGACAGCTTTCAAAGCATCCATAGCATCATTGTCACGTTTTGCATGAGCTTGCTGCTGCATATACATGGTAAATGACTGAAACAGGTTCTTCATGACATTATCATCTGTCATCTCTTCTTGCGAGTCTCCCATCTTGCCGATGACGCAGCACTTTCACGTCGGGTTCACCAGAAATGTCAAAGAGATTGTGCGAGAGCTGCAGAACACGGGGTTCAAGGTACAGCAAGAAATGAGGCTAACAAGAAGAACTCAAATGTTGGAAGTCAATGATCACTATATTCCTTATCATAATCATAGAATTACAACAAAGAAATTGAGTGGTTTGAAGATGAAAATTCTGTCGAGAGGATTGCTGAGAAGAGGAACTGGATTACTGAACTTTCAGCCTAAACAGAGCCTTTGGGATAATTGCAACATGGAAGTTGGTTACATCAAGCGATAAAAAAAAAACTGTGAGCTCTTTCAGATTTGCTATCCAGGGAAAGACCTGTCCATGAAGTTCACAAAATTGCAGTCCTTGACCTTCACCTTGCAAACACAGTCTGAAATGGTGTAAACATTCTGGTTTGCAAGAAAGGAGAAACAGACTGGATCTTTGTACCTATTGATCAAGGCTAGTGCCCGTCTGACAAGTTTGAAGACTGCACGATTGAATGGCTAGATTAGCTTCAAGAAAAGCAGCCCTTTGACATATCTACTCAGAATTACCTTGCAAAATTAGATGCTGAACAGGAATAGAGAATAACATCTGTGATGTTCTTCCATCCTGCCTCAATCTTCATACGTGTATTCCAATCAAGGGGTTCTCTTTTAGGGGATAAGTTTTGCAAGTGATCTACCAAAGATCCCAACGACAAGTATTCATAAACAAGAAGTCTCTGATCACCATCGGCACAATAGCCTATCAAATTAACTAGATTGGGATGATGGAACAAACTGAGCATTAAGACTTCAACGAGGAATTCTCTGTTTCCTTGTAGGCCATTACGATCAAGCTGCTTCACAGCCGCAACCTGGTTGGTACTCTCCAATTAGCCTTTGTACACTCGACCAAAACCTCCTTCACCTTTCAAGCATTAGTAAAAATCTGGGCAGCGATATGGCGTGTATTACTGACATCTTTATCCTTTTTCCCATCCGAAGATGGCTTTAGTCTGAATTTTCCGTTAGAGGTTTTGTGACTGTGGCTATCTCTTTCACTTTCATTTTTGTCAGAGTCCTCCTCCTCGTCCAGTGCTTTCTTCGATTTGCAGGTTGTTTTCTGAGTGCAAAGCCTAGCTTGGTTTCGCTTTCACAATTAGCTTCCAAAAGATCATACAGCTCTGAATTACTGTCGATCAGAGAACCCTCGTGCCTTCCCCACAACGTTGCTCCATTCAGCCCCAAAAGCATGCTACCGAGAGAAGGAACAACCCCTCCCTATCCTCCAAAAAGCACATCATTAGTTGTGACTTCCAATTCCCTCCGATCCGCCTCTTTTGGCTTCACGATGATGCTTCTTCTCTTTGTCGTCCTTTAAGTAATTCCCTTATTCCTGTCTCATCTCTGTCTTCCATAACGAAGTACCAAAGGATCACAGACGATGCAGAAGAGAGAGGTTAAGCGCCAGAACTGTAGAGGGCGGAGGTCCCAGAAACCATGTCGGCCATCCACATTTTAGAAAGGTCGCTCATCAAGGTTGAAAACAGACTGACGATCCCATGTCATCGTTTAGCGAGGTGCCACTCTTTCGGCTCAGCAGTGTCGACCCTACAATTGAAGCCTCTGTTGCCTGTCAATCCACGAGTGCCACTACAGACAGGACTACAAGGAACTGATTTTGCAACAAACTTGGGAGGGTAGCTGTGCAGGCTGGTGGAAAGCCTCGAATTTTGGTCAATTGAAAATAGAAATGGTGCGGAGCTTCTTCGTCTGGAGAGAAGCAATCATAAACACTGAACTCAGCTTGATGAGCCAAGACACAGCCAAGTTCCATCTTTAATTTCTCCACCTCTTCATCTTTTTCCCTAATGATCCGCACTCAGAGAGCCTCTTGAAGGCAAAAGCCCCTTTTCTCCCTTTCCTTTCGCCATAGAAAGCCAAAAAGAAGGTACCTCCCCTCTGCTTTCGCCACACAGCCCGCCATTCTTCCCTTTTTCAAAAATATCCCTCTCCCTCTTTTATTAGTTTTCTTTTTTTCTCTTTCCTTAGAACTCCCCCTAGTAGCATCTTCACACCAGCTCGAATCAAGTCTCTTACGTGCCAAGTCTTTTATGGTTACCCAAGTTTCAGCTGAACCCCATCCATGGGCGGTTGATCCCGAGGTGGACAGAAATACTCATACAGCACCACTGTATGCAGAAGCATGATCCACTTGTCGCATTGCAGTTGCAGCTCTTACAATATCTGAAAACTCGGAGCAATACAGCTAAGGCATTCTTGTCAGTCAACCTTACGAGTTCACACTCCTCACAAAAAATGGAGAACAAATATACTAATATCTACGTCTTCTTAGGCGCCCATGTAAACAACACATTGTCTCCAACTCCTCCCCACTATACTTATACGCATAAAATAAATGTTATCACAACAACTAAGTATGTACAAAGTACCAAATTCCATGCACAACTTTTGGGTGTTTTAAACACTTCGAATGCGCAGCAATACGACACCGGATGATTTGAGAAAGAAGATGGAAGCTAAGGCTGTAAAATGCATTTTCCTTGGATATCCTGATGAGAAGAAGGGATACAAATGCTATGATCCAGTGAGTAAGGAAGTATACATAAGCAGGGATGTCAAATTCAGTGAATATGAATCATGGTACAAGCCCAAAATTGCTGTGGATGTTGATTCCTATGAAAGCAATGATGATAATGGCTATGGAAGGAAAATTTCAGCAAACAACAAGGCTAAAAATTAGCATGTGGAAGATGCTTCAAGACCTCAAGAGAATGTGGAAAGCAGTGGCAACTACAGTCCATGGAGTGGTAGATTGAGAAATGCACAAAGGAGTGCAGAAGTTGCAAAAGGTAAGAGACCAATGACTAAAAGTTCAGAAGATGAATCTATAGATGACAAGTATGGCATTCTGCATGTTAAAACACCTAGCACTAGAAGTGCAAGAAAGTATGTGCCACCACATGCTAGATCAGATAAGACACACGGTAGTGCACCTCAATTGAGAAGGTCAGAAAGGGTAAGGTATCTAGTTGATAGATTGACTTATAATGGGTTCATGAAGATGCATTATGCATACGTGTTTCTTATGTACAACATGTGGAGCCTACTTGCTTTGAAGAAGCAGTAGAGAGCAAAGAGTGGAAACAAGCAATGGATGAAGAGATGGATGCACTAAGGAAAAACAAGACTTGGGATTTGGTGAAACTACCTTATGGCAAGAAGTCCATTGGATGTAAATGGGTTTATAAGGTCAAATGTAAGTCGGATGGTTCTCTTGAAAGGTATAAAGAAAGGCTAGTTGCAAAAGGATATGCACAAACTTATGGTGTGGACTATGAAGAAACATTCAGTCCAGTAGCTAAAATGACGACAGTGAGATCGGTAATTGCTCTGGCTTCTATCTATGGTTGGAGGCTTTATCAAATGGATGTGAAAAATGCATTTTTGAATGGAAACTTAGAAGAGGAAGTGTACATGGATCAACTAGAGGGCTATGTGGATCCAAAATACCCACATTATTTATGCAGGTTGAAGAAGGCTTTATATGGACTGAAGCAAGCACCAAGAGCATGGTGTGATAGAATCAGCAAATTCTTATGCAGCATGGGATTTCAGCAAAGCAAAGCTGATTATTCACTTTATGTGAGGCATACAAAAGATGGTATGGTTGTTGTGGTCATCTATGTTGATGATCTCATTATTACAGGTACACTTGAGAAGGAGATTACTGAAGTCAAGCATGGGTTACATAAAGAGTTTGATATAAAGGACCTTGGTTTGTTGAGATACTTCTTGGGTATTGAGGTGATTGACACACCTCATGGTATATGGCTGTGATACAAAGGCAATATGCATTGGAGATGTTGGAAAAATATGGCATGATAGGATGCAAACCGGTTGATACACCATTGGATCAAAATGCCAAGTTGATGGATGATGGATCTTATGTTGAGGATATTACTATGTTCAGAAAGATGGTTGGTAGTCTTATCTACTTGACCATTACAAGACCAGACTTGAGTTACGCTGTTGGATTGGTAAGTCAGTTTATGCAGAAACCATGCAAATCACATTTGGATGTAGTAAGAAGAGTTCTTAGATATGTGAAGAAGACAGCTGGATTTGGGCTGTTTTATGAAAAAGGAATCAAGCCTACACTATTTGGATACTCAGATGCAGACTGGGTAGGTAGCTCTATGGATAGAAGATCTACTAGTGGCTATGCATTCTCATTTGGATCAGCCATGGTAAGTTGGAGTAGTAAGAAGCAACCTACAGCTGCTTTATCAAGCACTGAAGCAGAATATAGAGGCATTGCATTGGCAGCATGTGAGCAGACATGGCTAAGATTGATACTATATGACATGGGGATAGAGATTGATGGTGGAGTCATTATGTATTGTGACAATGTTAGTAGCATTATGTTGGCAAAGAACCCAGTCTACCATGCAAGGAAAAACACATAGAAGTGCACTATCATTTCATTAGAGAAAAATTCATTGATGGAGAGATTGACTTGGTCCATGTGAAAACCAATGACCAAATTGCTGATACCTTTACCAAAGCATTAGGTAAAGATAAGTTTGAGTACTTCAGGAGTGCACTTGGAGTCTTATGTGTGCAAGCTCATTCTGAGCTTGAGGAGGAGTGTTGATAAATATGTCCTATCCTGTGGTTGTATGTAAAGTGTCCTTAAGTTTGGGGTATCTATCTTTTGAGGATACCATTTTAGTGTGTGTGGACTGTTGGAGATATGGTTGGAGAATAATGGAGGAGAAGTTGACATTGAGCTCCTAACATGTGCTTGTTCCATCTTTTTCTTCCTCTATTTGAAGTTTTATTACCAACCAAGCAATCATGGGTGAAGCAATAATAGAAATGATGTACAAATCATGCTAACAACTATGAAATGTCGGCATTAGAAGCATAATACACACATCCAACATAAATGTGAACTTGGATTGCAACACACTTACCAATTTGAAAACCTATATACAACATGAATTTACATCCTAAATGGGATTATATGCATTGTTGCAAACCTAGGAGTTGCTCCTTTATAAGGTATTGCTTTAATTTTTTTTGTTAAGAATCTTGGGGTGGAAGCTCTTGGGATGAAGGTAGCAAGGTAGGAATATAGAAAGGGAAGAAGAAATATATCAAGATTTTATAGGAGCAAGGTAGGAAAGAATCCATGGCACACTTGAACTTAGACACAATAAAAAGTGGGGGGAAGTTAGACTATGTTTTATACCCTTGTGGTCACACATGCAAGGTGATGTCAACCACATCACCACATGGGATACAACCGTTAGAGCTTCATTCGACTATCCAAGCAAGGAGAATGAAGCAAATAACTTTACCAAACACATTACGAGGAATTCACTTCAAGTTCATATTCAAAGACTCCACTTTGGAAGGAGGATATAGTTCACCTACAGATGCACATTGAGAGGGATGATAAATAAGCTCAATGCTCGACCAATGATCCATGGTGCTCTTAAGTTGTAATGCTTTCATGATGAGAAGAATCCATGTGTAAGCTTGAGTTCTTGACTTATATGTCAAATGAGGTCTATGTGACCAAATGGCAAAAAGATTATCTTTGTAGACCATTCTCCTTTGGGCTGGATAGAGTAGTTATGTTGGTAGTAACTCGAGGCAGAATGCACAACATCTATCCTTATTTGATGATTCCTATGAATGCCATTCCTAATTACAACCTATAGAACATGCTTTCACAATATATTTGAAATCCTTCCCATGATGCAAAAGGCTTAAGGTATTGCATATACATGAGGGACAGGAAGATGCATTCAAATTGGGTTTGATAGATTTTTTTTGTGCTAATACTAGAAAATTAGTAATTGGCCATCCTTTATCAAAACACAATAAATTTTCATCTCCAGCACCTCAAACAATTGGTTGTCATAGATTATGTGTTTGCATGTGTACATGCACATATGTGTGAATATGGTGCTCTAATACCCCTCATAGGCTCAGACATTGCTTAGATATGGTGATCTATCCAAGAAGAGAGCATTGAATCATAGTGTTTTCGTAGGGTGATCATCCCAATAGCATGAGTTCAATAGTTCAAGCAAGAGATATCAACTCAAATTAAGGATGCGAGAGAAATAGGATGTGAAGTGAGTGTACTTATAGGCCACCTCTTCTCCAATTCATTATTAATCTAATGCATACATCATCCAAAAATGATCCAATCAATCTATAATTAAGTTCTAAACAAATTCCAAATCAATTCAGTAATATTGAGCCGCTAGGATTGAATGGTGCATGTGGGGAGGATTGGACAACCCTAGATTCCTAATGATGTGGGGTTTAGGTGCAGAATGCAAGGGGGAGAGCACTTTGAAAGTATGGGACACTTCATTGTAATACCTAGGGAAATCACAAGTAAAGAGTACTATAAGCCTCTAGAATAAACATTCTTGGAACGGACATCGCAATGATAAAGGAGACAAGCAATAGACTCAAAGTAGAACAATTCATGATTGCAAGAAGAGACTTTGAGATCTAGGATCCATGGGTGTGGGTAGTTCCTCTTTTGAGCAATTGATACAAAATGTGTAGAGAGTTGCCATGCAATATGGGATTTACCATGCTTCTCTTTTGCAGGTTGCTTATGCATGTTGTAGAGGGATTGCTGACTTTATTTCATTCTTTGTTGCTTGAGTGTCCAAATGATGATTTCTTGGCTTTCTTATCTATGCAATTGGCTAATCTTGCTAAGCATTTTCAGCTACATTCTTATCAATGATCCACCCATAAATTCTTTCATCCATCCTTTAATGCCTTGATGAAGGGTCTATGGAATAACTCCTATTAGCTACATTCTTATCAATTAGCCAAGTTAAATGCCTTGATAGAGGCCTGTAGGATAACTCCTACTAATTCCATAAATTATTGCATGGTTTGCATGCATCCCCTGCTTAGGAAAACATGGTGAGATTATAGAATACTGATGGTTAGATGGTTACAAACCCTCACTCTATTGTTCATATATTTAGACAATATTTTCAGGATCTCCTTGGCTTGAGACATGTAGATTTTGATCAGATTGCCCATGCTTGTTTGATATTTTTTGCTTTGACCAAGGATCAAGTCACTCCAAAATTTCACGTTGTTTTAGAGTTTGATCTTCATGAGGATGAGGTTATGGATGCCTTATTAACTTTCCCAAGGATAAAATTCTTGTTGGGATGGACTCACGAATTAATTTTTTGAGACTTACACTACTCATTTACCAAAGCCTTTGATAATCGTTGTCATGTTGCTATGCAAACACAGTGTGAAAAACATTGGAGGAATCATCATCCAAGTTTCTTATTGATCGAGAGAGTCAATGCCATATTAGTCATTTAGTGTTAGTGTCCATAGTATGGATGGTTCAAAAATATAAGATTTTTGGATAATTTTAGCCTATTTTTGATATTTTGGATATTTTTCTTGTAAATACCCTAAAAAGTTGTAGAAAACTTCTAGAATAGGGTGACATGCAAAAAACAAGTGGCTTTTCAATAAGTTTTGGGAGATCTCATGCAAAAAGAGGGGCTTCCAAATTCATGAGGCGCACGATCACAGTTTACAAGCAACAAACAGCACTCCAAACGGGGAGAAGAAGAGGGAGCGATCTAGGAGAATTTGAGCCACATGTCCTGGGTTTTAGCCCCCTTTCAGAGCCAATTGAACCATTAGATTTGCGATCTAAACAACAGAGAAGAGGCTAGTGTTTGGTGTGCATTTTTTGTCTACCAGGGAGCTCCAGGAGATCTAATGCTTGGATATTGTTTCTGAGTAGTCCCAGACAATGATTTTGTTTATCTTCTCAAGTTCTATCAATATACAATGCTTTGATTCATTGAGCTTTGTCTTTATCTTGTGTACCTCTTGTCTGTTCTTTTTCTTCTCTTCTATCTCCTATTCTCTACTTCTTTCTCTCTTTGATCCTCGGTGGATATGATCTTTTAACTAAAACCCCTTTAACATTGGTGAACCTGATATGAAAGATCGTCAAAAGGAAAGATGGGATGGGAGAATCTTCAAGCACAATTTCTAGTGATTTTTTGCAACAATTAGTGTAGAATATGAACATGCTTATGCAAGTACAACAAAAAAAGGTGATGCAGGCTTCTGCTCAAACAGAAACTCTTATGATGAATGCTCTATAGGTAATAGAGCATGAGCTGAACTTGTTTAATGGCAGGAATGTATCTACATATTTTCATGCCTATGCTCAAAAGATAGAGTTTTTTGGGGTGGCTCAACTTGCATGGAGCCAGTATTTTCTACAGGTCACTATATATGAATTGAAAGCTCAAGTTACTAAATTGTACATGCAAGACGCTAACTAGGTAGCTTTCAAGAAGACACTCCAGGAAGAATTTTACATTGAAGACACCAATTTGATTACCCACAAGACTTTCCAAGAGTGGTTTCTAAAACCCAATAAGGGTCTTGTGGTGTGGCTACATAGTTATTAAGAGAATTTGAATGTCAATTTGAGCAGTTAGATCTTGCAGAATAGCAAGCTCTTGCAAGTTAGAAATTAGAATAGTTTCTACAAGTAGCTGATCCTAAGCTTCAAGAGAAGCTTAATGATTTATTAGAGGATCAGACTACAAAGATAGGGCTTAAAATAGAGTGGAGGCATGTTAAGGAAGCTGTTATTGCACTAGTGAAAAAGCATAGAAGAAGAGGAAGATTGCATGTATCTAGCTTACCCACTGTTGCAGGCAAAATAGTAGATTTATCCAATAAGCCACCCTCTTCTATGGCTAACCCTATGGCTACACCTATTATTCCCACTGTTAGGGAAGATGTATTAAATGAATTGGTTAAAGGCATATGAGATCTTTAGTTGAAGGTAGATGAGAAAGGACAAGAGAAAGGGGACAAGCAGCAACCCCTAAACCAAGGCAAAGATGTATATGGTGTGATAGTTTGCAGCATGAAAGGAAATTTTGTGTTGCTTATCAAGAGGGCTTGGCACGACAGCTTATATTTTGGAAAGATGGCAATATCCATGCACAAGAAATGGGATTGCCTCTTGCTTTGAATTTTGGTAAGGTAGGTATGCAAAGGTTGTTGGAATACTTGACTTTCCAAAATGCTTTTAAACTAAACATGCTACTACTTTTGGTCTACAATTCAATAGAATGTTTGGCCAAGTGATGGTTGGTCGGAAGGCTGCAATATGGATACATGCTTTGCATGTAGCTGAAAAGAGGAAAATTACTGATAGTGAAATGTCTCATGCAGGGCAAGACATTCATGACATAACTAGTTGGGAATCATCAGTAGATGCATATTTAGTGGATACATATTCAACAAAAAGGAAAAACACGGATGTACTTGTGGAAGAGAAACATAAGAGAGATGAAGATAATGCAGGGATATCTAAGAGAGTGACAAGAAGAAGTGTGGATCTACCTAAAGCTATTGCAAGTCAGCAGGCCACCTCCCAAGCATGTTATGGAAGAGGTTGGTTAGGAGTAGAAATAGGATAGCAAGAAAGAGAGCAAAAAGAAGGGCAAATAGCTGGGATATAAGCTATAGTCTAATATTGAGACAACCACCACAGATGCCTTGGAAGATCCTGTAGTGGAAGAGTCAGCCATTACATATGAAGATTTTCTTAATGCATCTAAAGAGGTTTATGAAGCTCATGTTTTACTTGATATAGGGATGCAAAGGGAGATTGGTGAAGTGTTGTATACACATGATTTTCAAGATACAACTATTGTTTCTAAGATAGTTCATGAGCTCGAGGATATGCCTTTAGACGATGTTAGATGTAATGGTCCATAGCTGGAAACTATTTCAGATCCTTTGTCAAAGGCCTTGATATGCAATTCAAAGATACTTCAAGATATGGATTGTTTCACTATTTTTGGTGATGCTCAGCATGTGTTGGATGCAAGTGAGGCTTAGTTTATATTTGATGTGGTACACAATTATCATTATACGAAGATTTCCATGCACTAGACTCTAAAAGAGCAAGCATGCTACTATGTTTTTGTTGATGGGAGTATTTCAAGCATGTATATGGAGGTTCCACAATCTCTAGTATATGATACACACCCAAGAAATTATGACCCTAGAGGGGATACTAGGTATGGTGTTAGAGTTATGCAAATGCTAGTCATTTTGATCTATGATCCAAGGGGATGCCTTTTTATGTGCATGATGAGCAACAAGTTGATGATATGGGTGTTTGACCCAATTTGATAGCATCGTTGGCATATACTTGAGGATATGCAAGTTCATAGGGGGTAGATGTCATGCAGTTACGCGAACACACTGTGAAAGACCCTAGAGGAATCATCATCCAAGTTTCTTATTGATCGAGAGAGTCAATGCCATATTAGTCAATAGCATCAGTGTCCATAGTATGGATGGTTCAAAAATACGAGATTTTTGGACAATTTTAGCCTATTTTTATATTTTGGATATTTTTCTTGTAAATATCCTAAAAAGGTATAGAAGACTTCTAGAATACAGTGACATGCAAAAAGCAAGTGGCTTTTCAGCTAGTTTTGAGAGATCTCATGCAAAAAGAGGGCTTCCAAATTCACACGGTGTGAGTGATCACAGTTTACAAGCAAGAAACAACACTCTAAATGGGGAGAAGAAGAGGAACCGATCTTAGAGAATTTTGAGCAAGTGTCATGGGGTTTTATCCCCCTTTCGGAGCCAACGAAACCATCAAATTTGTGATTTGAGCAGCAAAGAAGAAACTAGAGTTTGGTGCGCATTTTTGGTCTACCAGGGAGTTCCATGAGATCTAATGCTCGGAGATTGTTTCTGAGCAGTCCCAAACAATGATTTTTTTTATCTTCTTATGTTTTATCAATACATAGTGCTTTGATTCATTGAGCTTTGTCTTTATCTTGTGTGTCTATTCTTTTTCTTCTCTTCTATCTCCTATTCTCTAATCCTTATTCGAATGATCCTTGGTAGGTTGGAGACTTGCTAATTGGTTGCATCTAGATCGTATTTTATTCAATCAAATATATCATCTCTTGATTAGAGATTGTTATTGGTTGGTGGCCAAGGACAATGTTGTTTGGGGCTTACACAAAAGCAGGACATGGTGGACATAAACTACTATGGAGGGGTGGCTTAATAAGGCCCCATTTAAATGCAAAATCTTTCATTGCAAAATGTTGATAGGTGGCCTATCCCTTGCCTTCACCCTCTTCAAGAATTGTATTTCAAATGGTAACTATTTTGGTACGACCAGGAGTGTTTTCTCACCATAAATTCATCTCATGCCCATTAGGTAGCAAGCAAGAAGATCTAGTCCATGTTGTTTGACATTTGGAGGGTTGTGATGGGTCCTTCCCTCCATCTATCCAATTGGGTTTGTGGTAAGGCAAAACATCCTATTTTGTGCATTTTCTTAGATCTTGGGGATGCTTGCATAATTGGCTTACTCGAAATTCTTTCATATTTGATTGTATCTTTTGGGTTCAAAGTCATCTTACTAGGCTAAAAGGTCTTCTTCTAGATCTTGTTTAGCATGTTGGTTTTCTCCTTGAAGGAGGATTTACTCCCTTGGCATATGACAATCTCTTATGTTGCTACACTACTATGACTCTTCTATTATCATGTGATTAATATAATCACCCATTGAGATGTGTGTGTGTGTGTGTGTGTGTGTGTGTGTGTGTGTGTGTGTGTGTGTGTGTGTGTGTGTGTGTGTGTGTGTGTGTGTGTGTGTGTGTGTGTGTGTGTGTGTGTGTGTGTGTGTGTGTGTGTGTGTGTGTGTGTGTGTGTGTGTGTGTGTGTGTGTGTGTGTGTGTGTGTGTGTGTGTGTGTGTGTGTGTGTGTGTGTGTGTGTGTGTGTGTGTGTGTGTGTGTGTGTGTGTGTGTGTGTGTGTGTGTGTGTGTGTGTGTGTGTGTGTGTGTGTGTGTGTGTGTGTTGGGGAACACGAGAAGGAGCTTCCCTTCCCCATTCTTATGCTTCTTCCTTCTCTAATCAAAATGGCATTATTGGAGTGGATGGTGGGTGCATCAAATTAAAGAGGTGGCCTGAAGAGTACTTAAGAGAGCATTACTTCAATTGTGAGGCCATCCAAGCTCCTCTTCCTAGACTAGACAACAACGAGAGCCTATTGCACCTATTCTTGGGAATATTTTTGCTTTCTTACTTTTGATTGGAAAGAGCATGGTCAATTTGGAGCTTTAACTATGAGCCATCTATGTGATAGGTAGCTTATTGAGCTCCTATGAGGCCCAATAGTGACATCTCAATGTCCCATGGAATATTTATGGATAGATTATATTGATTGAGATGTAGGTTGCTACATGAGGCTCTACACAAGTGACATGGTTACATTGTAAATTTCTTAAGATGTGGACTCTCAACCATTGTTAGCATTGGTCACTAGGGCATATAATTTTGCAATTGTACAATGGCATGTGAATCATTATTTTAAAACTATAGCTAGAGAGAGACAAGTTGGCCCTTGCTTTTGGGAATAGAGAGCAAAAAGGTAGACATTGCTTTTGGGATTTAAAGTAGTATTGGAACCATGTTAGGTTTAATCACATGACTAGGTTTGATAGTGTACTTTGTGATGAATCAAACTTCTCCAAGTTGATCATTGTAGTAAAGAGGAAGGAGATGGCATTAGCTGGGGAAGATGGTGAAGAAGAGAATACCTAAATAAAAAGTATCCTCAATAGGGTTCCTTTTTTTAAGATATCATAAAAATCTCCTCTCTCTCTCTCTCTCTCTCTCTCTCTCTCTCTCTCTCTCTCTCTCTCTCTCTCTCTCTCTCTCTCTCTCTCTCTCTCTCTCTCTCTCTCTCTCTCTCTCTCTCTCTCTCTCTCTCTCTCTCTCTCTCTCTCTCTCTCTCTCTCTCTCTCTCTCTCTCTCTCTCTCTCTCTCTCTCTCACTCTCATCAGATGTAAGGCTTCACCGCCACATGAGATCATGTAATGTCCCCCCATGAGAACCCCCCCGCTTAAGTTCTATTTAATGCAAAATTTTTACTCTCCCTCTCTCTCCCCCTGCTATGTGCATGGCAGGGAGAGAGAGAGAGAGAGTGAGAGAGTAAGTTACAAGAGGGGGGCATGCAACCCCTCAGATGGCGGGAGCGCCATCTCCCCCCAATACATCCTCCCTCTATAAAGCCCCCCCGGCTACGACTACAGTAGAGATCTCTCCCCCCCTATTGCAGCACCGCCCCCCCTCCATCTACTATGTAGGCGCTGCCCCCTTGGCCATGACGTACAGCGCCCCCTCCTGGGCTTTGATAGAGAACCCCCCCTCTTCGTCATCTGAAATCCCCCCCCTTGGGGCTTCCGACTGAAGCCATCCCCCCATCCTCGATTCCTAGTCAGCGCGGCCCCCGTGATGAGCAAAAAAGAGGAGAAGCAGATAAGAAGTGAAGGGAGAAGAGAAGAGGAAGGGGAGAGGGAGAGAAGGAGAGGAGAGAGAGAAGAGAGCAGGAGAAGGTGAGAAGAGAGAAGGAGAGAAGAAGAGAAGGAGAGGGAGAGAGAGAAGGAGAAGAAGAAGACAAGAAGAAGAAGAAGAAGACGGAGATAGAGAGTAGGAGAAGGAGAGAAGAAAATAAGAAGAAGAAGAAGAAGAGGATGAAGGGAGAGAGAGAAGGAGAGAAGAGGAGAAGAGAGAGAAGAAGAGAAGGAGAGGGAGAGGGAGTAGGAGAAGAAGAAGACAAGAAGAATAAGAAGAGGGAGAGAGAGAGAAGGAGAAGAAGAAGACAAAAAGAAGAAGAAGAGGGAGAGAGAGTAGGAGAAGGAGAGAAGAAAAGAAGAAGAAGAAGAAGAAGAAGAAGAAGAAGAAGAAGAAGAAGAAGAAGAGGAAGGGAGAGAGAGAGAAGGAGAGGAAGAGGACAAGAGAGAGAATAAGAGAAGGAGAGGGAGAGGGAGTAGGAGAAGAAGAAGACAAGAAGAAGAAGAAGAAGAGGGAGAGAGAGATTAGGAGAAGGAGAGAAGAAAAGAAGAGGGAGAGAGAGAAGGAGAAGAGAGAAGAAGAAGAGGAAGAAGAAGAAGAAGAGGAGAGAACGAGAAGGAGAAGAAGGGTAGAAGAAGAAGAATAAGAGGAAGGGAGAGAGAGAAGGAGAAGAAGAAGGAGAAAAAGAGGAAGAGAGAGGAGAAGAAGAAGAAGATGAGAAAGAAGAGAACTTGAAGGGAAATCAGAAGATGACATTCACCACCCCCCTCAAAAATGGTGTCCTCTAACCCTCCCACTAGTCTTGTTGCTTATTGTTCATGGTTTCTCTTCTATACTTAAAGTGCATGATTATGAAAACTCAAGTGCGTGAATTGCATGAAATATTGACTATCCTGGTACATGAAATATTGTTACACGAAATCTTGCAAATACGGGATGATTGCATGGGAGTCAAGGGGACAAATAGAATGGAATCTGCATGGATTGACGCACATGAAATGATAAGGTTTTCATAAATTTTTACATAAAATGATAGACCTTCGCGTAGAGCAATTCCTAAATTAACCAATAAAAATCACGATTTGCTACTGCATAAAAATTAAACACACGGAATGTTAGTTTCCCTTCATAGGGTGCAATTGCACCGATGGATAGAAACCTAGACCTTCATGAGATCCAGTGCATTAGGAATAAGTATAATTTCTTACGAATTGTTT
This sequence comes from Lygodium microphyllum, assembly GCF_053477565.2. Classification (NCBI taxonomy): domain Eukaryota; kingdom Viridiplantae; phylum Streptophyta; class Polypodiopsida; order Schizaeales; family Lygodiaceae; genus Lygodium; species Lygodium microphyllum. The sequence continues at coordinate 47,409,471 of NC_141137.1, read as the reverse complement.
TATCAATCTTGCTGTGGACTATCGCAAATGGATATGCTCCTAGCTTAATTGAAGCTGGAGACCTAACCCTAAATGGATTGTTGACCCAAGTTATGCTTGGTTGTTTGAAAAGGTTGTAAATCCCTTGAGCAAGTGTTTTGATACATCCAAGTTAAATTCTGGTTGTGCATGCAATGGGATTGTGATGCCTTGAAGCAAGAGGTTGTGCATTCAACTATTTGATAATGTGGTTTTGGACGTTAACACAAGTGGGGTGTGGTTGATGATTTCATGGCCGGGTCTGTGATGATTGATTGCCATGGGAACAAAATGATGTTTTCCTAGTTAAAGGATGTTAGGCTGGTTGTTTCAACTTGATTGTTCCCAAAAGGATACTTAAGGATTGGTTGTGGTTTTGGATGAATATCCAAGTGATTATATTTTCATGGCGGGAACTGTAAGAATAAATTGCCATGGGAACAAAAGGGATGTTTTCCCTAGTAAATGTTATTAGGCTGGTTGCTTCAACTGTGGTTGATTTGCTAAAGGGTTAATTAAGGAAGGATGGCGCTAGCTACCCCTCGTGAACCGCCAAACCCTAACCAAGGGGGTTATGAATCCGTGCTGGAAATGTGGACTGAACCCGCCGCGAGAGGTCTCTCCATGGAAATTACTTGGCATAGGAGGACGCTTGGGTGCCAGTGGGGACTCTGGCCATAAATCCCAATGCCTTCGGAACCTACACAAGTGTTTTACGTGACTCGAGATGGGATCTCGAGGCCTTGATACTAGTTACAAGGTGGAATCTTGATAGGATAAACCTTCGGGTTTTATTGCCAGGAGACGGAAGGATTTTTCTACAGAGGCAAAAAGGAACACTTAATTCTCCTGTATGAGCAGGAGACAAACATTAATCTGAAGATAAGTCAAGGAAGTGTTTGATCTTGTTTTATCTTATCTTTGTGTCAGTGCCCTAAATTATGTAAAGGAACTTGTGATTAATGGGTTAATTAAGGAAGCTGCTTTTATGTGACAAACATAATGTGGTAGGTAATTAGATAACTAAAACAACCCTCGAGGGAAGCGTGGTGGATGTGACCGTCGGGTCCATCCTACGGTAGGGTGGTCTCCATTAGCCAAGATCTTTCCTCAAAGGAGATGTTAACGAGGAATATTAGGAAAAGTTGAACGACAACCTTAGACAATGTTGGGCAGAGCCCTGGTTCATTCCGTTTTAGGGGACTAGAATGGGACTATGCTCTACGGGCAGAGAGGTTGAGCGATGCATCCCTCTCGTTTTCCATTCTCTTGAACCGACTGCGGTATGAGTCTGCTTTGGTCCAGTTGTATTTACGTAAAGTGGAGTGGCTGTCGACTAACGCTAGAAGGCTGTTAGGAAGACTCGACTGCTAGGAACCCGGACTTCAGGTCGATCCTAGTGGGAACGGCGATGTCAAGATCTGGATTGAGTCCATGGATGACTATTTTGAGGCAGCAAAAACTGCACCTGCTAACCAAGCCATGCTCGCCAAACTTAAGCTTACAGGCAAACTGAGACTTTGGTGGAAATAGTGGTGCAGAGACCAAGCGATCTCGAAGGGGACAGTCACTTGGAATAAGCTTAAGGAAGCTGTGTGAGGGAGGTATCTGCCACCTGCCTACCGCACACAAAAGATGAATGAATTTTATGACTTGAAGCAGTTAGGATTATCCCTTGAAGCATATTATTCAAAGTTTGTTTCACTCCTAAAGTATGCACCCCCAATGGATATGACACAGCAAGTGTCAAAATTTTGTGTTGGGTTGAATCCACCCATAAACACTCGATTGGAATCAATGCACCCAAGAGACTTGCAAGACGCATTACTCCGAGCGAATCCAATCATCCAAGAACTTAAATCAACCAACTATGATAAAGATGACTCACGAGATCAAGACAAGAGGTGCCACAAGTGCGGAGAGATAGGGCACATCTGTAAGAGATGCCCCAACCGCCGATGTTTCCACTACAATGGACTAGGACACATCCAAACAGATTGTCTTGAGTTAGATCCTGAGAATCAGGAACATGCGGTCAAATGAAGCTGTATAAACTCTACTTTTGGCTCATATTATGAACCATATGATGATGAAGGCTTGGAGTCTGTTGTAACCTTTGAGGATGACTAGATATCCTAGGAAGATCTTCTTGAGATAATAAGTCTTGTACTTGGAATAAATCCTATTGAATCCTATGAGTTGTGACAAGTTGTTATTTTAAGAATTTCAGTAATCAAAGTAGCGCAGTGAAAGCATGATGGGCCCTAATCCACGGGCTCTAAGGTCCTATAGTGCTTGTCTTCCCCAATTTCTTCTCGAGATGAGGACATCTCGATTCCTCTAAGGGGGAGAGGATGTAATGTCCCCCCCATGAGAACCCCCCCTTAAGTTCTATTTAATGCAAATTTTTTAACTCTCCCTCTCTCTCCCCCTGCTGTGTGCATGGCGCATGGCGGGGAGAGAGAGAGAGAGAGAGAGAGAGAGAGAAAGTTACAAGAGGGGGGTATGCAGCCCCCCAGACGGTGGGAGCGCCATCTCCCCCCATACCTCCTCCCTCTATAAAGCCTCCCCCCCGGCTACGACTACAGGAGAGAGCTCTCCCCCCCTACTACAGCACAGCCCCCCCTCCATCTGCTATGCAGGCACCGCCCCCTGGCCATGATGTACAGCGCCCCCTCCTAGGCTCCGACGACATAGAACCTCCCTCTTCGTCATCTGAAATCCCCCCCTGGGGCTTCTAACTAAAGCCATCCCCCCATCCTCGATCGCCAGTCAATGCGGCCCCCATGAGCAGAAAAGAGGAGAAGGAGAGAAGAAGTGAAGGAGAGAGAGAAGAGGAAGGGGAGAGGGAGAGAAGAAGTGAAGGAGAGAGAGAATAGAGCAGGAGAAGGTGAGAAGAGAGAAGGAGAGAAGAACAGAAGAACAGAAGGAGAGGGAGAGAGAGAAGGAGAAGAAGAAGACAAGAAGAAGAAGAAGAGGGAGAGAGAGAGTAGGAGAAGGAGAGAAGAAAATAAGAAGAAGAAGAAGAAGAAGAAGAAGAAGAAGAAGAAGAAGAAGAGGAAGGGAGAGAGAGAAGGAGAGGAAGAGGAGAAGGAGAGGGAGAGGGAGTAGGAGAAGAAGAAGACAAGAAGAAGAAGAAGAGCGAGAGAGAGAGAGAAGGAGAAGAAGAAGACAAAAAGAAGAAGAAGAGGGAGAGAGAGAGAGTAAAAGAAGGAGAGAAGAAAAGAAGAAGAAGAAGAAGAAGAAGAAGAAGAAAAGAAAGAGGAAGAGAGAAGGAGAGGAAGAGGAGAAGAGAGAGAAGAAGAGAAGGAGAGGGAGAGGGAGTAGGAGAAGAAGAAGAGGGAGAGAGAGATTAGGAGAAGGAGAGAAGAAAAGAAGAAGAAGAGGGAGAGAGAGAAGGAGAAGAGAGAAGAAGAAGAGGAAGAAGAAGAAGAAGAAGAGGAGAGAAAGAGAAGGAGAAGAAGGGTAGTAGAAGAAGAAGAAGAGGAAGGGAGAGAGAGAAGGAGAAGAAGAAGGAGAAGAAGAGGAAGAGAGAGGAGAAGAAGAAGAATGTGAGAAAGAAGAGAACTTGAAGGGAAATCGGAAGATGACATTGACCACCCCCCTCGAAAATGGTATCCTCTAACCCTCCCGCTAGTCTTGTTGCTTATTGTTCATGGTTTCTCTTCTATACTTAAAGTGCATGATTATGAAAACTCAAGTCCGTGAGTTGCATGAAATATTGACTATCCTGGTACATGAAATATTGTTACACGAAATCTTGCAAATACGGGATGATTGCATGGGAGTCAAGGGGACAAATAGAATGGAATCTACATGGATTGACGCACATGAAATGATAAGGTTTTCATAAATTTTTACATAAAATGATAGACCTTCGCGTAGAGCAATGCCTAAATTAACCAATAAAAATCATGATTTTCTTATGCATAAAAATTAAACACACTGAATGTTAGTTTCCCTTCATAGGGTGCAATTGCACTGATGGATAGAAACCTAGACCTTCATGAGATCCAGTGCATTAGGAATAAGTATAATTTCTTACGAATTGTTTTATCAATCTTGCTGTGGACTATCGCAAATGGATATGCTCCTAGCTTAATTGAAGCTGGAGACCTAACCCTAAATGGATTGTTGACCCAAGTTATGCTTGGTTGTTTGAAATGGTTGTAAATCCCTTGAGCAATTGTTTTGATACATCCAAGTTAAATTCTGGTTGTGCATGCAATGGGATTGCGATGCCTTGAAGCAAGAGGTTGTGCATTCAACTATTTGTTAATGTGGTTTTGGACATTAACTCAAGTGGGGTGTGGTTGATGATTTCATGGCCGGGTTTGTGATGATTGATTGCCATGGGAACAAAATGATGTTTTCCTAGTTAAAGGATGTTAGGCTGGTTGGTTTCAGCTTGATTGTTCCCGAAAGGATATCTAAGGATTGGTTGTGGTTTTGGATGAATATCCAAGTGATTATATTTTCATGGCAAGAACTGTAAGGATAAATTGCCATGGGAACAAAAGGGATGTTTTCCCTAGTAAATGTTATTAGACTGGTTGCTTCAGCTGTGGTTGATTTCCTAAAGGGTTAATTAAGGAAGGATGGCGCTAGCTACCCCCCGCAAACCGCCAAACCCTAACCAAGGGGGTTATGAATCCGCACCGGGAATGTGGACCGAACCCTCCACGAGAGGTCTCTCCGTGGAAATTACTTGGCGTAGGAGGATGCTTAGGTGCTAGTGGGGGCTCTGGCCGTAAATCCCAATGCCTCCAGACCCTACACAAGTGTTTTATGTGACTCGAGATGGGATCTCGAGGCCTTAATACTAGTTACAAGGCAGAATCTTGGTAGGATAAACCTTTGGGTTTTATTGCCAGGAGACTGAAGGATTTTTCTGCGGAGGCAGAAAGGAACACTTAATTCTCCTGTATGGGCAGGAGACAAACATTAATCTGAAGATAAGTTAAGGAAGTGTTTGATCTTGTTTTATATTGTCTTTGTGTCAGTGCCCTAAATTGCGTAAAGGAACCTAAACGTGTTAATTAAGGAAGCTACTTTTATGTGTCAAACATAATGTGGTAGGTAATTAGATAACTAAAACAACCCTCGAGGGAAGCGTGGTGGATGTGACCGTCGGGTGCATCCTACAGCAGAGTTGTCTCGGTTAGCCAAGAGCTTTCCTCAAAGGAGATGTTAATGAGGAATATTAGGAAAAGTCGAACGATGACCTTAGACAATGTTGGGTAGAGCCCTGGTTCATTCCGTTTTAGGGGACCGGAATGGGACTATGCCCTACGGGCAGAGAGGTCGAGCAATGCATCCCTCTCATTTCCCATTCTCTTGAACCAAGTGCAGTATGAGCTTGCTTTGGTCCAGTTGTGTTTACGCAAAGTGGAGCAGTTGTCGACCAACGCTAGAAGGTTTTTAGGAAGACTCGACTCCTAGGAACCCGGACTTCAAGTCAATCCTAGTGGGAATGGCTGGACAAGTTTCGTTGCGAGGCAGACTCGAGAGACCCTAGTTGGCAAACCCCGTGTGATTCATTGGGAGTGTCGGGCGGCATCTTCTAGATTGATCTCTCGATGGGCTGCTAAGACGTGTCCCGCAATTTGAGGGGCGGGCACGTTACAGATCATTAGAGCTAAGCTAGCAACCACATCAGTTGTAGTGGAAGCCCTCTCCCAGTCATTCATATATTTACATAGCCTATGGGACTTGCCCAAACATAGATATGCACACATGGCCCTTAAGTCCTCTCAACAACTTGCCATAGAGGGTGACACTTCATTTTGGTATGCTTAAATGTTAGCTTGGTTTGAGTTACATGGATTTAGTATAGGCAGTCTACCCCCTTCCAATGCTCCCTTGATGCACCATCACTTACTTTGAGCTACTCAAAGATTTGGCCAAGTTATCAGGATGGATCTTGCTAAGCTAGACATCAGGAGGACATGGTTGGCACTAGCACAAGACCTAGGGATGGAGATGGCTTTCTATAAAGAGCATCTTCTCCATGCTACAAATGATGGATTTCTCATTCGCTCAAGATACATGGACACCACCTCTCACATGGAATTAGATGTGCTATTGGTTAACTACACACCTCTTCACACCAGTTAGAGATTGAGATTGGCATATGCCAAATATGTCAACTAGAGCCAGAGACAAAGCACTATATTTACCGATGCACAACATACTACAAGATCAAAGGCTATTTCCACATTCTATTTAGGGATGGATTTGGGTCACTATCTAGTCTTATCGATTTCATTAACTAGTGGTGCCTTGGTCTCTTTCTCTTGGAGATACAATGACTTTTGGACTCACTCCTCAAGTATACAGTGGCTTTAGGACATCGAGGCCCCATCTAGAGGCATCTTATAGATTTCTTATCATGAAAGACACCCCAGAGGTCTCGGCATAGTCGTAGTCTCAATCATCTATACATACACGAGGGGATGTTGATTGATCAAGCCACCTAGCTTGGCTGATCTAGATATCCCAAACCTCAACACAAGTGTCAATGACACTTCCATTGACAAATACAGGATATTATTGCCCAACTAGAGCCAAGCCCTTTACATCCCCATTAGCCAACTCCCTCCCTCCCTCTCTCTCTCTCTCTCTCTCTCTCTCTCTCCCATGAATATTATTGAGTTAAGAAATATTTCCTTTGCCTAATAATATAACCTAACACAAGAATCTTATGCTCATCTCTCTTTCACGTAATTCCAATCTTAACTTTTGGTTTCAATGGCCAATAGAATATATCATATAATCTAATTTTCTACAACCTTTAACCAAGGGGCTTTTAAAAATTCTACGAATTAATTGTCTACTAAATTTAATTAAGTAATTCAACATTTGGTTATCAGATGCTGAGTGCTTTTTTATAGCCTTTCTTGCATGGGTTTTCTATCCAAAACATAACATGGCATTTTATTAGACCTCTTTTGTTTTGGAATGAATTTCTTATTAAATTATTGGTTTTTATTTTTCCTTCTACTCAAATGTATGCCTTGTTACTTGCTTCTTTAAAAAGACTCAGGTTGCATTAAAAGTATGTGTATTACATGATATTATGTTTGATATGTTTCTTATCACAACATTGGTTTTTAAGTCCCAAAACAATTTCGGATAAGGTGTCCAAAAGAAAAGTGAGCTTGCTAAGTGTGGTTTCATTGAAGGGGCATGAAAATAATGATTTGAACCAATGTGAGAATGTTTGTGCTACAAAGCATGCACTATTGGGCTTATTAAGTGTGGTTTTGTTGAAGGGGCATGAAAATAATGAGTTGAACCAACATGAGAATGATGTTGTTACAAACCATGCACTATTGGTCACCCAAGCATGCACCTATTTAAGAATGCCATGTTTGATGAACTAATGTGACTTTGCAAACTTTTTTCTTCTCAATTGAGCTAGAATAGGGGCATGATCTTGCCCCCCATCTTGCCTCATAAACATAGACGTTAATAAGAGTTTGAATAATTCTTTTATAAATCAAGCTTGGTAATTATATCAGTATTAACCCCTTATCCTACTATCTTTCATTTAAACTTCCCTTAACTATTAAAACTCATTTCATTCCAAATGACTTGCTACCTTTATGTTCATTGAGGTTTTTGTCAAACTAACTATTTGCATAGGCAAGGTGGGTATGTGGCACCAGCTTCTAGTAAGGTATACTACATGTCTCTTCTCCCCCATGACAAAAGGATGATTTTCCCATGTGGTTCCATAATGATTTTCAAGAAAAATGCACTTTGGTGCAATATCAGTTTATTGGTCTAGGTTTCCTCCAAGTATTGGTGGGCTCAGTTAAGGAAAGAGAGTGGATGTTGTCCTATTCTATTGGTGCAAGGGTAATCTAGTTCAATATCTACCATGGGATTCTGAATTCTCTTTAGAAGAGATCCTTGGCTTAGAATGCCCCATGTGGGTATCTTTCCTAGAATTAGCAAGAGTTTGAGATCACTCTTCAGCCTTTTAGCATATAGAGAGAGTGTGTGCTCCACCAATGAAAAGAAAGCTTCTATGATGGAACTTTTTTTCTGAAAATCATTTTTCTATTCTCGAAAAATAAATTTGGCATTTTTTATATCTTTAGTTTTGTTAAAATGAGTAGAGTAATTGTCGCTTTCTAGTCATTTCTAGTCATAAAGTGGAGTACTACCATTTTCCAATAGTAACGTTTTGCCATCATATTTCAGCCATTTCTCTTATCGAGGGGAAAAAAGGTGGTGGAAGCCTCTCCTCATTTGAAATATTTGTCTACTCAATGCTCATTCCCTCTCTCTCACCTCCAATATGCATCCTTTGGAGTTTCTATTTGTTTTCTCTCCACTCAGCTACACATCTCTGCCCTCCATCCTCCTACTTCATGGAGGCATCTTATCAATGCAGAAGACTTAGTGCTTCCATTGAGTCCAAATTCACTTTTAATATTCTTGATGAGTAGCAGGACATTTGGGTTCCCTTGACCATAACAAAGGGAAGTTGGATAATCATATAGTGAAGAAAGCATAAGAGATCTTTGATAGCCAACCCTTTTTTGTCATGATGGAAGGGCAGGATAATGGATTTTAGGCTTAGTGGTCCCAAGAAGACAATCAAAGAAGTGCACATGCAGCATGTTTCCATGTATAAGGAGCTTCACCTTGAGCCCACTATCTCTAACCTCCCTCTCCCCATAGACCCAATTGTTGGTGCATTTTGGTTGCATCTACTTTCTAGTATGAATGAAGGTTTGTGTTTCTTATTCACCTTGTAACTGACAATACCATTTGATGTTAATAGAATTATATCCATCAAGTGTCTAAGAGTGGCAACTAGTAGAATGTGTGGTAGATATTCTAGATATCATCCATGGCTCTATTGGCAAAGATCTTTATAAAAGGGGAGGACCAAAGTAGCACTAGTTGAGAGAGACATATTCTTTTACAACCATTTTTACATACCACCTTTCTCCAATAGACAATGGGGAGCCTTGTCTACCTTTCCCTTCCACATTTCAAGAGCAAGGAGTGGTTGTTACCACATTCTAGAATAAGTAAGAGTTACATGTGCAAAAAATTTTACGAGGTGCAAAGATTTCTAAAGCCCAACACTTGAAGTACCCAAAGCAAAATATCCACTTTCATGCCTATAGCCATTTTCATGGACTTCTTCTCCAGCACGAAAGTCCAAACCTCAAGAACCATGTTCCTAGTGAAGTGCTTAGATGAAGATAGTATCCTAGAGTTTTTGGATGCATGTTAGGATACAAAGGTATAAGATGGAATCACCTACAAGGTGCAACTAGATTCTATTGTTTGCAAGTACATGATTGCCCTTCAAAACTTCATCATGACATTTTTGTATAGAAGATGGCACTATGTTTGTGGAAAACTAGTGCCACTAGATCAAGACATTAGGGAGTTTTCTAGAAATTCATTACAAGATATTAATGTTTCGTTAGATGGTGAACTTTTGATTATTATGAAGGTAGGGTCAATGTGCATATTGTGATAATTGAGGAAAATTTTGCACAATGAAGACATCCAACCTTCTACTTTGTTTAGCTTCTATGTTGATGGTAAAAAGGTACATTGCTATTTGCATCATTTATCTTGCTTTACATTCACATGATCAAAGGAATTATTTGTATCAATTTATCTCTAACTACTATCTTGATGTCTACCAAGTCCCAATAAGAAAAGAAAAGAGCTTTGCTTATAAAGAGATAGCAAACAATGTTATTTATCTGTGTTGCCATTAATACCCTAGCAAAGCTACCTCCGAGGACTACACAGTTACAGGACAGCATGCGGCTACTTGCAAGATTCAAGGAGATACATCTAAAATCAAGGCTTGTATTGTGAAAGAGATATACATGTCATCATCACCTAAGAAGTCCATCTACACTCAAGAATCACAAAATGAAGCTAGCCTCACTCGTACAAAGAGATACAGTTGTTGCAACAATAGTGACAGAGATAGATAGAGGCAAAGAATGAGAATATAGAAATAGAACAGAAGTGGTACATACATAAATTAGAATAGGTTGAAGTTTAAGCATCACAATCCACATTTGGATAGCATATTCCCTAGCTCTCAACACTTATTTCGTATTTGGAATTATTCCATGCTTCTGCCTAAGACTATCTTTACCAATGGTTTTCTCTATACCAACGCACCAAAATTGGTAGTTTTTGGTACCTTTTTTTAATACCATTACTGTCTATCTCACTGTACCATTATTGATAGCCTTGGTACTTTTTTGAGCACCAAATTCGATAGTCCCACAGTACCTTTCTACAGCATCTGGGTACTTTTTGTACATGATAAATAGGTTCATAAATGCAAGTTCCTTGTGTCTCATTTGAGTAATCTCTCATATCAATATGTACTGGTCTACTTTGGACCATGAGCAAATCATATTAGAGCTAACTGTCATTGAGAATGGCACCAAGTGGTGAAGAGGTGGAATGGTAAGAATTTTCCATATGCATTAGTCAAAGATATTAATAGGATTCAATAATCTATCACACCATACCCATAGGTGGCACAAGTTATTCAAATCTTGCAACATGATAGTCACCCTATGAGCATGGGGGCTGCAAGAAAATATGCATCCTCAAAAAACTCCACAAGGACGTCCTCTACAATTTGTTGAAGAAATAGAATTGCAGGTATGCTCCATTGTGTATCAATGCCCCATTCCTTGCAAATTTCACAAACCAACCTTTGGAAGTGCAGGCATGGTATTACAGGTTGCATGTGATTTTCTATTCTGTGTGGCTCTCCAAGCACTGCCCGGTGAGCCCAATATCTTGTGTGTCTTAAGTAAGATGAAGGCATCAAGTCTGAACCAAAGACCAAAGAGAGTCACTACAAAGGAATAGAGGCTACTAACTTACACTTACGAACTACATATTAAGATAACTTGACTCTCGAGACAATACTACGAGACAAGGGCCACCACCAACCAAGGGAAACTTCCCCTCACAATGGATAGCCACGCACTAGTTGGTTGTGACCCTCAAAGACAATAACACTTATAGGGGAGGAGGGCCACCAACATGCCACAAAAGCTTCCCCTCACGAATTGTGGCTAGGCAAAGACAAGGAACATGGGACACCACTAAGCAAGAGAGGCTTCTCCTGGTAATGGGTTGTGAGGGAGGATTTCACTGGCAAAGGTTGGCTACTATGCACCACTTGGTGGGGACCATCAAAGTCAATAACAAGGTTCAAGGGCCACCACCAAGCAAGGGAGGCAGCCCATGAAAAATGGGTTGCCACTAACCGCTCGATGTGTACTAAAAGATCGTCCACCAAAGAGAAACCCTTGTGTGAGAACCATTGCCATGGGAAAAAATCTCAAATATGTAGTGCTCAATTATGTTTTTCGGAAACAAAAAATGGCCTTACCGATGAATAGGTCACAACAAAAATGGCACTATAGTGGCAGAATCTCTTTGTTAGGAGGCCGATTCTCAATGCGGACAGGTCAGATATACACTCCTTTTGGGGGAGGGCTCAACATATGGCTTTAGGGTTAGAGGTAGAGGAAAGGACCATGTGAAGGCGAGAGCAAGAAATATGCAAAATGCATGTAAAGTCCAATTTGGAGGAGCTATTGTAGTGACTGATTTAAGACATGAGGATTGAGTATTTTGCATTAATCTGTTAAGGGTCTAGACAAATCATAATAAGTGTTTTTAGATTAATTTATTAGGGGTTGGAAAACTCATATAATGAGTGTTTTTGTATTAATAAGTGAAAATTTTTCAATTTGTTTTGTATGCATGCCAAAACATGTGCTTATTCCTAAGGGTAAGCTTAGGACAACTGCGTATATTCTAGCCATTGATCCCCACTCTTCATTGATCCCCATGGGAGATAGGAAGAATTGAAAAGGATTGAAAAGGAGAGCACTTTGTGGCCCACTGCTATGCCACCCGGAGAAAGGGATATAGAAATTAGAATCCTAAAAAGGGGTGCCCCTGTCATTATGGGTAGTTTATGGTTTAGGGTGTGCCTTACACATGCTTTCTCAACCTCCTTTGATCATGTGTGATCTCTTGCACCTAGTGTATCTACTCTTGTCCGAATACTACTTCAGGCTTTCTCAATCACCCTTGCCCCCTTGACATGGTAGATCAAGGACCAATCCATCCAACAATGGATATTGGCTCTTCATACAAGCTGCCATCCAACAACGCAATAGGTATGGGTTACTTCTAACTTTGTGCGGTTTTTAATTCTGTGTGCAAGTGAGAGATAGCTCCATGAATTTTCAAGATTAGAGAAATGTTATTCACTAAACGATGCATAGATTGCTTATTTTTGACCCAAGCATACACTGAATGCTACATAGGTTGACCCTCAAGTACACTTGAATGTAGTATGGGATACCACCAAGTGAGAGAGGCTTCTCCCTAGGCCTAAGAACTCCCACATTGCTTTCTTTTGACCCTTATATGCACTAAACATAATATGATTCACCACCAAGCAATGGAGACATCTCCCCATGCTCAAGGGTCCCTGCATTGCTTAGTGTTAACCCTCATGTACTCTTGAAAAAAGTGTGGGATACCACCACGCAAGGAAGGCTTCTGTCTAGGCTAAAGAGCTCCCCATCACTTGGTTTTGATGGCGTGTCCACTTGAACATAGTATGGGTTACCATCAAGCAAGAGAGGCTTCTCTCTGGGGTTAAGGATCCCTGTATCACCTGGTTTTGACCCTCATGGATCACCACAAGGAAAGGGAGGTTTCTACCTAGAACAAAGAGCTGCCACATCGCTTGGTTTTGAAGTAATGTTCACCTAAATGCACATGGGATACTATCAAGTGAGGAACGCTTCTACCTAAGCTAAAGAGCTCCTACATCACTCAGTTTTGACATCATATCCACCTAAAAACGTAGCATGGGCCTCCACCAAGTGAGGAAGGCTTCTCCCTAGGTTCAATGGCCCTCATATCACTTGGCGTTGACCCTCATGGGTTACCACCAAGCAAGAAAGTCTTCTATCCAAGCCAAATAGCTCATGCATCACTTGCTTTTGACATAATGTTTACTTGAATGTGGTATAGGTCACCACCAAGCAAGGAAGCTTCTCCCTAGGGTCAAGGATCCCTGTATCACTTGGTGTTGATACTCATGGGTCACCACCATGCAAGGGAGGCTTCTATCTAGGCCAAAGAGCTCCTACATTTCTTGATTTTGACATATTGTTCACTTGAACGTAGCATGAGACACCACCAAGCAAGGAAGGCTTCTCCCTAGGGTCAAGGGCCCCTATATTGCTTGGTATTGATCATCATGTGTCACCACCAGGAAAGGGAGGCTTCTATGTAGGCCAAAAGAGTCCCCCACATCACTTGGTTTTGATGTAGTGTTTACTTGAATGTGGCATGGGATGCCACAGAGCAAGGGAGGCTTCTACATAGGCTAAAGAGCTCCCACATCACTTGATTTTGATGTCGTGTCCACTCCAATGCAATATGGGCCACCACCAAGTGAGAGTTTTACTCATATAAGATTTGGGTACCCATTCATATAGGGGATCATTCAAGGAATCCTTCTCTCAAATCAAGGGTCTTTGGCAAGAATGCAATGTGCCATTGATAAACCATCTTCTTTTTTATTAGCAATCTTTGAGAGTCCAACTACACAATGGATATACATGGTAACCTAAGGTGACAAAGCCTACCATAACATCTATATCTAGTCAACACAAACATAAAGAGGCTTCTCTCTAGGGTCAAGGGTCCCTGTATCGCTTAGTGTTGACCCTCATGGGTCACCATTAGGCAAGGAAGGCTTCTAACTAGGACAAAGAGCTCCCACATCGCTTGATTTTGATGTAGTGTTCACTTGAACATGGCATTGAACACCACTAAAAGCGAGGGAGACTTCTACCTAGGCTAAAGATCTTCCAAATCACTTGGTTTTGTTGTCATGTCCACTTGAACATAGTATGGGTCACCACCAAGCAAGGAAGGCCTCCCCCTAGGGTGAAGGACCCATGTATTGCTTGGTGTTGACCCTCATGTGGGCATTGAATGCCATATGGGTCACCACCGAGTGAGGGAGGCCCCTCGTTGGGTAGCGAGCAAAAGAGATCACTTGGTGTTGATCCTCATGTGCACTTTAATGCACTAGGCCACCACCAAGCAAAGAATTCTTGATTTAAATTGTGTTGTTTGGTTTGGAGAATCATTTTTTTGGGCATACAAAACTGCAAGATTGAGCTGGTATTTGAGTATGATGTGGAGGAGACCCTAGATGAAAAGTTGTATATGTTCATCTATAATGTTGGTGCTCACTCGCATGCTCCCGAGTTGTCATGCATGTTCAACTTGCTACTTCCTATTGAGAAAGTATTGGGCTCCATTGGGAATGTGCTGACTAAGAAAATGGAGGAATTCCAAAGAATCATCTCATCGAGCATGGTGATTGTTGATGTAGAGGAATATGTTCACTCAGATGGCTTTGGGACCAACAAAGGTGCCAAGAGAAAGTTAGCCAAGGTGTTTGGCAAATGTCTTGCCAGTGCACACAACACAGGCACAAACGACTGTTCAGTGTACTCAAAGAGATGTCATCTATTGGATTCTTCCTTTTCATTCCTTTGCTACTTGCATCTTCTACATGATGGGAATGACTTGCAAGGGACTTCACTAGCACTACACGTTGGCGTAGGAGACAACTTGCTATTACTAATAGAGAGGTTGATGAGGTAGAGATGATCATAGCCTTTGATGCAGAAGAGGAGGAGGAGGAGGAGGAGGAGGTAGAGGCTACTTAGCAAAGGCAAAGCTTTGACAAAGCCCTAGTTACTGTCCCTGCTGACCTAGAGGATGTGCTACCACTAGATTCATATGCCGAGGAAGGAGGCATGCCTGCTGCCTATGTTTACAATATCAGATGACCAAGATTATGTGTTGCTGGCCAACATTATGAATTCACTAAAAATCCTCAAGGATTACAATCTTGGTGCCTTGGCCCAATTTGGTGAGGCTATCTCAAGGTGGGCAATGGATGACATAGACTTGCACTACCACAGCAACTCCAAGACAATAGACCACACAAAAAATGCTGCTCTCTCACAAAATTTAAATCATACAAAGACACATGCATGCAAACACACTGTCAAGTGATGTATTATAGAGAAAGATTGTATATTGATCTGAATAATTTGCTTTGTTGTTACATATTATAATTTTTCACAGTGAATATTCTCCAAACAATGCAAGGCTCCCCACTTTTGCACTCAAGGTACTAACAAAGTTTTGTGGAGGATATGTGAATGCAGAGAAAATAATTATGGTTGAGAAGCGGCATGCATTGCATGTATTTGGCATTGGATATGGATGCCAATTTTTGAGGGCCCCTTACTATGTATCCTACATTGCTCATCCCATTGCAATGGGGCTCCAAGAACTGCGAAACTTGCATCCTTACAAAAAATGAGAATTCTTGAGGTGGGTGAAGTGCAGGGTTCCTATAGATCTTGCCCCTCCAGGAGTGCTAGGTATAGAGTCATTTCCTCCAACGAAGCTAGTACCACTTATACACTTGCCAACCTCAAGTGATGAGGGTGATGAGCACAAGAAAATGTCGACAAAGAAGATGAAATTGTCCCCTTCTAGGCCACATAGCGAGGAGTGAATGCCTACTTATCTACTCCTTGAGCCCCATATCTAGCCTTGTCTCTCCCTGGAGGCTAATTCATTGTAAATTTTTTTCACTTACATGTGAGTTATTGTATGCTTTTTGTCTTTTTTATTTTGATTTTTTTAATGTAAGAGCAATGTTTGAGTTTTACGACTTTTTTTTTGCTTCTTTTAACCTTGTTCTGTACCAAATTAATGTGTAAAACCACTGGAAAACTTTCAGTATGCTATTTTCCTTTTGTGCACCACACCATGTCTTGTATGCCTAAAGCATCTTGTCCTTGCTTGGTAATGAGACTTCTTCATTCCTTGGGTGGACCAAATCGACAAACTCCATACTACCTTGCAAACCAGGGGTCATGGATTTAAATAATATTGTGTGCATTAGAAAAGAGATGGAATTAGCTAAGTGCTAAGTAGTAAGTTCTTGGACCGTCACTACCAAGTCAAAAAAGCGCCACCCTCAGAAAGGAAGGACCCCATATTGCTTGATAGTGACCCCTTTTGCAGGTGTCACTCAGGCCTCATATTTGCTTTCCCTTTCTTCTAATTTTCTTTTTTTAAGATGAAGGAACTTCCTTACCATGTAGTGTGTGAAATTGTTCTCTCCCTAGGTATCCTTTATGGAGGTTTTGAACTTGTCAAGGGCCTTCTTGAAGGCCAGTAGGTCCTCAATGGACGAGGTTGTTTTATCACAATATAGGAACACTCTATCCAGACTTTGGCCTTCCTGTTCCTTGGTCTTCCATCATCCCTATTGTCTTTGATTGCATTGTGTAGTGCTTTCCATTGGTTGTGATGAACATGGAAAGAACATTTTTCAAACTTGCCATGGAAGTCCAAAAACCTTCTAGCCTTAACCCCACCTATTGACAATTTCCTGGGAATACTATTTTCATTTTTGGATCTCTAAGGATCTGCCTCAATCACAACATTCTCCCCATGGAGACCAATGTTTAACAAAACCCTCTCAATAGCCGTGATAGCACTATCCCTGGCCTTCTAGGGTTGCAATTTCCATGAAAATCCAATATACAGATGCACAATTTTCTCAACTATCGAGTGCCTTGTTCCAACAAGCAAATTTGTACTCATTTGCCATAGCGATGTAGTAAATGCAAGGACTCTTAGTATAGCACCTTTTGATACATTATACATGCACTTAGGTGTCTTTAAATTTGTGTCCATGTGCCACTCCACTTTATATTGTCCAAACCCTTCGCTGCTTAGTTCCTTCCCTGATTCTTGAGCACTTATCACCTCAGGTATAGAAGTTCATTTTGAAACACCCAATTCAACATGTGAAAATATTTCGTGTCAACTTGAAATACTCCCAACCACCAAAATGTCTTGCTTTGATTGCACATTGTGCACTGAGCCCTCTAAGCCTTCACCCCCCTCAGTGCATGGCTAAAGAGCCCTATTCATCAAGGTGATAGAAACACTCTCCATTTTCTTGCCCTTCACAATCTCAATTTCATCTAGCTTGATTATAAAAATGGCAATGCCATTTACTTTTGCACACTCTGGCATGTAAAACCTGATCATTGCTCTTTGCAATGTCCTCAGTTCAAATAATATGTTGTTATAATTATCATAGTTTAGCACTCTCTTCTTTCCACAATAGCTGTCTATGATGTGAAAGGGCTCACCAAGGACTTCCAAGACTTGTTGGTTGATGCTTCATCTTGTTTGTTGAACTAAAGATGGATTTAGAAGCAAAGATCCCTTGACCCTTTTCTTCTTTAATGTTCTTGCATAGCTTTGAAGAATTGGGTGTAGCGTTGTTTACTAATCCCCACCATGTCCTCCAAGGTGCATTGGATATCATCTTTGTCTAGGCAAGACCCTTGCAGGAACTTTTCAATGCACTTCTCTCATTGGCCTTCTTAAACCTCTTCTCAGTCAACATGCTCCTTCTTGCAGCTTTGGGAGGATGATGTTATTGTAAGCTTCCAATGCTCTATCCATGTTCCTCATTGCCTTCAATGCACTTGGTATGTTGATAGGCACCTAGTTTCTCTTACGAATGGGTTCATACTCATATTTCAAATGAATATTGAGATGGTATGGACATTTACGGCCAGCCATGGTTGCAATCAAGCTATAGGCAATGATCCATGCTCATAACATTAATGTGGTTTAGAGTCCCCGAAAATAAAGTCTTGAAAATGGAGAGGGAAGATTTTGAGAGAGTCATCAAAGGGCAATTTATCTATGCAATGGTGAGGCATTGAAGGTGGTGCATGTGACGTCTTCAAATTTTTCATCAATGAATAATAGACAATGAAAGTACCAGGCTGAAAAAATGGTTTGGTGGCACAAAACCACATGCATTTGGTGAAATGTGTGTAGAATAAACCAATTTTTAGTTCCTCAACAATTGTGCCTTTAATGAAACTCAACCCATGCACCAACCACTATGCTATGACCCCATTGGCTAGAAGAGTTTTTTTTTTGGGAAAGAAATGAAAGGATTGAAATATTTAAACTTAAGTATTGAAGTACAACAGCCCCCTTCTAATGGTCATTGCAACTGATTGTAGGTGTGGTGGGGCTGAGAGGGAGGGGTCAAGGTTAGGACTCTGCATCTCCTCTCTCTCTCTCTCTCTCTCTCTCTCTCTCTCTCTCTCTCTCTCTCTCTCTCTCTCTCTCTCTCTCTCTCTCTCTCTCTCTCTCTCTCTCTCTCTCTCTCTCTCTCTCTCTCTCTCTCTCTCTCTCTCTCTCTCTCTCTCTCTCTCAAAAAAAAAAAAAAAACCAGGCTCACTGTTTAGACATGTTGCAATATGTAGCTCCATAGCCTACTTTCTCTCTTTGGCGACGGAGAATCCCAGTTACAATGTGTCCTGTGAGTTGTGATAGCTTCAAGCCCATGCACCCCATGGATGTTGGTCCAAGCACCAACATGATGCTACAAAGAGCCGCCAGCAAAGAAGCAGAGAAAGGGATCATGGCACCATTGCAAGGTCACCAAAAACAAAGTTAAGGGAGGACATTTGCTCAATTGTGGCACAGTGCATGAGTTGAGGGCATCTCTCTAACAATAGAAGGAGAGCTTATTGGGGGTTGAGGGCTCCAATGCCTTTGCTAAGAGAATTAAGGACAACATTGCCATGTTTGAGCAACACCTAGAGGAGCTGCATTGGCAAGGGCCGCCCGATGCCAAAGATCCAAATGAAGTGGAGGCCGATCTGAATGTGTAGAGAAGCGTGTGCTCCATCAACTTGGAATGATTGAGGATTCACAACTTCTTGCCCAAGAGGTGGAAACTCAACATGTACTTTTGCCTTATCTTTTTGCATCACCCTTTTCTTTTGGTAGCTACTGCACTTCATTAGCCTAGTTTTGTATTTTTTTTTTGGTATCTTTTGAAAATTTTGGATCATTTTAGAACATTTTGAACCTTTTCACACATTTTCATCAAAATAGTTTTGCACATTTTTAAACCTAGTGATAGATCTTGGTATATTAGGCTTGTGTAAATTTTCATGTGCATTAAACACCTTATGGGTTACCACTAAGTGAGAGAGGGCCCTCACTTTGGTGACCCTTGTGTGCACCAAACTTTGAGGGAGGTCCCTCACTAGGGGTAGAGGGTCCCCCGCATCACTTGGTGGTGACCCCCATATGCACCAATCATCATATGGGTCACCACCAAAGCAAGGAGTGCCCCTCACTGCAGCACAGTAGAGGGCTCCCCCCCCATCCCTTAGAGGACCTCCCATAGCTTGGTACGTTTAAGCTATTTTTGATGTTGTTTAGTACTTTTTATTTTTTAATATAAAATATTGTTTAGTACTCCCATTGGTTAGCAAACCCCCTGTCACTACACGGTGACCCTCATGAGAACTTTTTCAAAGGATCCCATGTCAATTGGGCAAGGACCCCCATCTCTTGGTACTTTTACGACATTATTTGTACTATTTAGTACTTTTCATTTTTTCATACAAAATATTGTTCGATACTCCCCATTGCTTGGCAAGCCCCCATCCCTTGTTAGGGGGCCCCTATCACTTGGTAGTTTCTGATATTTTTGGTACTATTTGATCCCTTTGATTTTTGAATATCAAATATTTTTTGATACTCTATGGTACTATTTGGTACTTTTTACACATTTTTATTGCACACATTATAATGCACTTTGTATCCAACTATTTGTGCATTTTGATACCTCCCAAAAAAAATTGGTATATTTTTTGTGTATTTTGGTACATTATAATTTACCTTTTGATGCTTTTCGATAATATGTGTACTCTATTGATGATATTTTCATGTTTGTCCTGTAAATGGAATGTGATTTGCTCACGACCAAGAGTCAGGAAGCTCACACCCAAACCAATTTTCTTAAAATGTTGATTTTGTAGAAGTGGAGGAAGGTAGAAGGTTTACATTGTTTCCCAAAACCCAAGTTATGGATGAAGGCAACACAATCCATGTTTTGGGGACTTTTGCTACTTTTGGGGAGTCTTTGGACTCTGCCTATGTGGTGGGTTCTTTCATGCTGGGGTGGCTTGCAGGCACCAATACCACCCCTTATGTTTCTTTGTCACTCTCATGACAAATGACACTTGTGTGAAAGCTAAATGTAATCATCGAATCCTAGAAGTGGCCAAGAGTTGGACACACAAGGGATGTATTCAGGAGAGTGAGTAACGATTTTCTTCTTTCTCATACTGTTTGCCTTTTTCTTTTCCTCTTTTTCTACGGGTCATCTGATCAAAATTTGTAGATTACAAGGCTAATATGACGTGCTTAAACAACCATGCTATAGACAAGGACCTGAAGGCTCTTGGACACGAATTTGGTGATGTCAAGAAAGAGGTGTGTGGGGACCCTAAAGCAAGCAAAGACCGGGGTGATGGGAAAACACATGCAGAAACACCCACTGAGACTGATGTTTGTGTAGAGCAAAAGGGAGAGCTAGAAGGAGAGGAAGAGCCCGCTATAGTTCCTATCTCTGGAGAGTTAAAGGGGGAGTTAGAAGGAGAGGAGGATCCCACTACAGTTCCCATCTCTAGAGAGCATAAGGGGGAGCTAGAGGGAGAAGGGGAGCCCACTATGGTTCCTGAAAATGAGCAGAGACTAGGTGAAGATAATATGTAACTCAGTCACTTGAAGATAATATGTAACTCAGTCACTTTTGAGTTTAGCTATTTTTTTAGTATCTTGCGCATACCTAATTTGTTAACTTATTTTGTAGCCCTAAGAGTCTAGTGGCTTGAAGAGAAGTCTACATGGAAAGTAAGCTTCCAGGTGATGTTCCTATGTGCCAAGCATGCATTCAATCATTATAATACTTCCTCATAGGTTCTATTGGCTTCTTCCTCCATTCATGGACTATAGTATTTAGACTTGTCTCAATTGTATTGTACTCCCATGAAGGCTACCTTCATCTATGCTTGAGTTTGATGAGCTGACATCCTTACCTTTTCCTCATCTAGCTAAACCATATGATCTATGATCTAGGCACAGTTAATTTCGTTCCTTTTTCTCATAACCTCAACTTCTTGCAACTTGTGGTGATGTGATGTTGTGGGTGGTGATATGTGGTGATCTTTAGGCTTTTACATATGTCAATGTTGATTATAATATTGTAATATGCACTACAATGACTATCACATAGCACAAGATATTCAGAGAACCAAAAAGCCTCATTCTCCACATAAGCACTAGATTTTATGATTACGTTGTGATTATGTGGTCCCTCGATGTTGCATAGGTAGCGATAAGTAGTGATCTCTACTTTTGAAAATGACAATGTTAACTATCGTATCTTAGGGAGTTATGTTGAGGAGGTTATCATCGTGTTGATATGGTCCATTATTGCTTGGTGGTGGACCTTCATGTGTTGTGAACCCCCCATGGGTCACCACCAAGTGAGAGAGCTCCATCACAACAATGGAGTTCCCTCCCACCGCTTAGTGGTGACCCTCGTGGATAGCAAGGGTGAGCACCACAAGTGCCACGTGTGTGATACGATGTTGGGGTGGTGATAGATGGTGATCTCCAGGCTTTTAAAAATCAACATTGACTATGGTATCTTGGGAAATCATGTTGAGGAGGCCACTATCATGTGTAGAGAGCTCTGAATGGATCACCACCATACGAAGGAGGCACCTTCCAAGGGAGTTATGACATGTTATCACTTGTTGGTGTCCTGCGTGTGGTGTGAACCTCGCACGGGTCACCATCAAGCAAGAGCCCCATCCCAGTGGTGAAGTTTCCTCCTATTGCTTGGATGTGACCCTCCTGGGTAGCTAGTGTGAGAACCACACAATGCTAAGTGTGATTACAACAACATTCCATCCTAGATTAGCCCTCTGTTATATAACCCAACATAACTTTGGTACTATATTTTGAAATGGAATGTCTATTCCAGGATCAAGAAGAGTGTACAAAGAAAATGGGGTACAATGTCTAGGTTGTAAAACAAAAGGTGATGGAAGGAGACAAAAAAAACCCATGTGCATTATATCAATGATAGCATTAGTGCACTAGTTACAGTTTGCAAGCATGGGGCTTGTTACAACCACCATGAGGGCGCTTCCTCCCTACCTTAGAAAATAGCTCTGACAATGTGAAATTACCTAGAGACTTTGTCACTCCACCAAGCATCTCCAAATCAACATCTGCCTTGGCAACTCCTCTAGTATCACCATCTAGGATATCAACTATACCCTCAGTTGTCTCTATGTCTGTACTTGCTCCCTCATTAGTCTCTTCATAGACCTCTAATCCTGCAGCCTCGTCCACCAGCTTTCTATGACTATTAGGAACCACACTCTCCATGGCATCTTTTGCCTTCTTGTCAGCCCCCCTGCCACCCCCTTTGGCCCATCAGCATCTCCCTTCCCACTTTTGGTATCAATAGCATCCAAATTCCCCTCCATCACCACGGCATGTGGCATCGCCTCATCAATCAAAGAGTCTTTCTTGGCCCTAGTGTGCTCCACATCTAGCACATCATCCTCAGTGTTCTTAGGTTCAATAGCACCAACTCTTGGGTCTAGATCCTATGGGACATCTTTCACCTTCTCCATATCGTACGACTCCTCAAACATGGGACTAATAGCAAATTTTGTCATCCCTAGCCCATCATATTTCACATTATCTACAATCTTCCCATCTTTAATGACCTTAGCTGCATGTTCCTCATCTGCGCAGTAACCATAGGCAATCCAAATGCCTGAGTATACTGAATCAGCATTCTAATCCGCATGTAAAATAACTGTGATGGATAACTGTGCCAACTTACTTCACAATATAGTACCGAGTGATCCATGCCTTTGCCTCCGTAGGTACTTCAACACTACACCCTTCTTTCACACAAAACCCACCATTATGCAAAATTGCATTGAAGCAAAGGGGGTGGTATTGATGTCGACACTTGAGCATGAAGCTACCCACAATATGTGCCTCTTCTAATGACTCCTGGCATGTAGCAAAAAGCCAAACACATGGATGGTTGTCTGCAATGTGTGGCCTAGAGAAGAGGGTGAACCTCTTCCACTTCTTCACGTCTAATCATTTGGTTGACAAAGTCCATGTGGACCTACCCTTCCTTGTTGCAAGCGGCCTTTAGCTTGTCATACTATGAATGCCAAGTGAAAGAAATAAAGAGGATTAAACTTTTAAAAACAAAACATCACAGGAACCAATGAGCAAGTACCAAAACTTTCAACCATTATACCATTACCAACCATTATTACAATGACTCCCAATTTATCAAGTGTACCAAAGAGCACCAAATGTCTCCCAAATGATACCAATAATAGCTATAAATAACACCACAGGAAACCTTTGTGTAAAAAATAGTATGAGCAAGTACCAATAAACATGAAAGGCTACCAAAGAGTACAAGAAAACATTTAGTACCAAAGGAACCAAAAGGTACCAAATGTACCAAATTCAACGGTCCACTTCATGTACCATAGAGCTTTAAGTACATCGGGTACAAAAACCACCAAAATATACCTAAAAGAGACTGATGCAATATCAATTAGCTTTTTAGTAATGAAAATGGCTAGTGAGTACCTAGAATCTTCAGCACTAAAATGGTTTCAAAAGTAACAAATGTATCCAAAAAGACAAAATGCTATAAAAAGATTAAGAGGAAGTACTAAAAAGCACCAACTACACCACAGGATCAAATACCTCTAAAAGTTCCTAAACCACCAAAAAATACCAATTCCACCAAATGTTCAAAAAGAATGTACCAAGTTCTACTAAATGCTTCAAGTACCAAAGAGCTTAAAATATATCAAAGAGTGCAAGAACCACCAAAATATCCCAAAAAGAGTTCAAATACCACCA
This sequence comes from Lygodium microphyllum, assembly GCF_053477565.2. Lineage (NCBI taxonomy): Eukaryota > Viridiplantae > Streptophyta > Polypodiopsida > Schizaeales > Lygodiaceae > Lygodium > Lygodium microphyllum. The sequence continues at coordinate 47,385,474 of NC_141137.1, read as the reverse complement.
AAGTTTCCAAAAACCACCAAAAAGCACAAATAGCACCAAAGATTCAAAAAGAATGTACCAAGTTCTACCAAGTGCTTCAAGTACCCCAAAGCTTAAAATATACCAAAGAGTACCAAAACCACCAAAATATCTCAAAAAGAGCATGAAGCAATACAAATAAGATTATTAATGATGACGAGAACAACCAAAGAGAGTACTGAGAAACACCAAATGGTACTAAAAGGATTTCAAGAGTACCAAATATATCCAAAACAAGCAAGTGCTCCAAAATGATTAAGAAGCAATAAAGCACCAATTCCACCAAAGGTTCAAAAATCCAAGAGTACCAAATGCATCCTACATTTTTATGTGTATCAAACACAACCCTTAAACCTAATGTTCCAAAGAGAACCAAATGTATCAAATAGGACCAAATGTACCAAAAGAGTCAAAGTTTGTACCAATAAGCTTTTTGGCAAGGAGATCGTCTAGAGAGTTCCAAGGAGCACTAGGTGGTACTACAAGGATTTCAAGAGTACCAAATGTATCCAAAACCACCAAGTGCTCTCACAAGATTAAGAGGCAGTATCAGGGACAAGCCAAGACAAAGTACATTGAGTACACCTGCTCAAGCTCAACCTCTTGTCCCAACCATTTTATGTTCTCACTGAACCCAAGACATTGCAGCATTTATTGGCTCACTCTTAGGTTAGCCTTCACCTTTATCTCTGCATCATCACATAGAATTTGTTGTCGGAACTCTTGGAGGCACGCTTCATACACTTTAATGTCATCCTTTATGCACTCGGCCACTGCATTCGACCCCTCATACTTGAGCAAGGCCTCCTTCTTTTGCTAGATTGAAGCCTTCATCTTCAATAGTCTATTCAGTGTACTCTTGGTCTTGCCTAGCATCCTCTCCAACAATGACTCCAAGTCAGCAATGTAATCATAGACCGGCCCTACATACCTAGGCCTTAGCTCTATACAAATCTCGCTTGTCGCAGACTTTGTGAAGCAAGCTTATTTCCAGGGGGAAACTAGCCTGAGAGGCACCATTCGCCCTTCTCCATTGAGCAAACTTTAAGTGGAGGGAGACACAGACGGAGCAATCAGAGGTCTAGAGCTACATGCTCACCTCTTCTTCATTATTCTCTTATTTTCTTATCTTATCTTCTCTTCAATATTTTTTCTTACAAGTCTCAATACAACCATAGATAAATCTTATGTTATTTTCTTATTTCCCAACACTTCCCCTCAAGCTCAGAATGAGCTTGCAAAGGTAATACTCCAAGTGCACTCCTAAAATACTCAAACTTATATTTACCTAATGCTTTGGTTAAGATATCAGTAACTTGATCATTTGTTTTGACATGGCCCAAGTCAACCTCTCCATCAATAACTTTCTCTCTAATGAAGTGATAGTGCACTTCTATGTGTTTTGTCCTAGCATGGTAGACTGGGTTCTTTGCCAGCATAATACTACTAATGTTGTCAAAATATATGATAACTCCTCCATCAATTTCAATCCCCATGACAGATAAAACCAATCTCAGCCATGTTTGCTCACATGATGCCAATGCAATACCTCGATACTCAACTTATGTACTTGATAAAGCAATAGTAGATTGCTTTTTGCTACTCCAACTTACCATGGCTAATCCAAATGAAAATGCATAACCATTGGTGGATATCCTATCCATAAAATTACATGCCCAGTCTGCATCAGTATACCCAAACAAGGTAGGCTTTATTCCCTTCTCATAGAATAAGCCAAATCCAACTGTCTTCTTCACATACCTTAGAACTCTCCTCACTGCATCCAAATGTGATTTGCATGGTTTTTGCATAAATTAGCTTATCAATCCAACAGCATAAATCAAGTTTGGTCTTGTAATGGTCAAGTAGATAAGACCACCAACCATCTTTCTGAACATAGTGACATCCTCAACATAAGGTCCATCATCCATCAACTTAACATTTTGAACCAATGGTGTATCAACCGGTTTGCATCCTGTCATGCCACATTTTTCCAACATCTCCAATGCATATTGCATTTGTATCAGTCATATACCATGAGGTGTGTCAATAACCTCAATACCCAAGAAGTATCTCAACAAACCAAGGTCCTTTATATCAAACTCTTTATGTAACCCATGCTTGACTTGAGCAATCTCCTTCTCAAGTGTACATGTAATAATGAGATCATCAACATAGATGACAACAACAATCATACCATCTTCTATATACCTCACATAAAGTGAATAATTAACTTTTCTCTGTTGAAATCCCATATTGCATAAGAATTTACTGATTCTATCACACCATGCTCTTGGTGCTTGCTTCAGTCCATATAAAGCCTTCTTCAACCTACATACATAATGTGGGTATTTCGATAATCTACATAGCCCTTTGGCTGATCCATGTACACTTCCTCTTCTAAGTTTCCATTCAAAAAAGTATTTTTCACATCCATTTGATAAAGCTTCCAACCATAGATAGAAGCCAAGGCAATCACCGATCTCACTGTCCTCATTTTAGTTACTGGATTGAATGTTTCTTCATAGTCCAAACCATAAGTTTGTGCCTATCCTTTTGCAACCAACCTTGCTTTATACCTCTCAAGGAAACCATCAAACTTACATTTGACCTTATAAACCTATTTACATCCAATGGATTTCTTGCCATGAGGTAATTTCACCAAATCCCAAGTCTTGTTCTTCCTTAGTGCATCCATCTCTTCATCCATTGCTTGCCTCCACTCTCTTTGCTCTCTACTGCTTCTTCAAAGCAAGTAGGCTCCACTTGTTGTACATAAGAAACCATGTAAGCATAATGCATCTTCATGAACCCATTATAAGTCAATCTATCAATTGAATACATTACCCTTTCTGACCTTCTCAATTGAGGTGCACTACCATGTGTCTCAATTGATCTAGCAGTGGTACTTTCTTGCACTTCTAGTGCCATGTGTTTTAACATGAGGAATGCCATACTCATCATCTGTAGATTCATCTTTTGAACTTTCAACCATAGGTCTCTTTCATTTCGCAACTTCAGCACTCCTTTGTGCAGTTCTCAACCTACCACTCCATGGACTCTAACTGCCACTGCTTTCCACATTCTCTTAAGGTCCTGAAGCATCTTCCACATGTTGATTTTCAGCCTTGTTGTTTGCTGAAATTTTCCTTCCATAGCCATCATCATCACTGCTTTCATAGGAATCAACATCCACTGCAATTTTGGGCTTGCACCATGATTCATATTCACTGAATCTGACATCCTTGCTTATGTATACTTCCTTACTCACTGGATCATAACATTTGTATCCCTTGTTCTCATCAGGATATCCAAGGAAAATGCATTTTATAGCCTTTGATTCCATCTTCTTTCTCAAATCATCCGGAACATGAACATAAAAAATACATCAAAAGACTCTAAAGTATGCAATAGTGGGTGTCCTACCATACATTTTCTCATATGGTGACATATTATGAGTCAAGGATGTAGGTGTTCTATTCATAATGTGAACTGCAATATGCATTGATTCTGCCCAATATGACAATGGCATGTTCATTTGGTTCATCATCGCCCTTGCAACCTCTGCAATGATCCAATTCTTCCTTTCAGCCACACCATTTTGCTGAGGTGTGTACTTGCATGCAATTGCCTTTTGATACCATGATCTCTCAAGAACTCACAAAACTTATATGACATGTACTCTCCACCATTATTTGACCTCAAACACTTTATGTAGCATCCAAATTGCTTTTTAGCCATAGATTTAAATTCCAAAAACTTTCCAAATGCTTCACTTTTATGCTGCATAAAGTACACCCAAGTCATTCTGCTAAAATCATCAATGAAAGTGATATAGAATCTACATCTTCCACTCATGGAAACATTGACATTTGCCCCAAATATCTGAGTTACCATTTCCAAAGGATAGCTGCTTATTCTCCCCCTCTTTGGAAATGGCAATCTAGACTGCTTGCCAAATTGACAAGCCTCACACACATGATCAAAATTCACATATCCAAAATGCGGTAGACCAGTGACCATATTGTTGAGATATCGAGCTCCACTCGTGATATGCCAGGGTGACCGTTGTGCATTTATGTCACCGACTTGTTAGTTGCAGATGCGGTTGGTACACTGCTCATGAATAATAGCTAGATGACAGCTATCCTTATCTACTCTAGTTCGTGCTTCAGTTAGTATGCCACCTTAGTTAGTTGAGTTTGGTTTGAGACCCATATATAGGGTTCTTCTATTTCTTTGTATGAGAGTTCTTTTTGGCTTACACAACTAAGAAGAGGAAAATTGTTTTCAGCCTCCACCTGTGTGTGTATTCCCCCATTATGCAAGTGAGAAAGCTACAAGTGAGACTCCTTCCTTCTCTCCCACAATCTTGACATGGTATCAGAGCCTTGTTCATGGTAAGGAGCTCAAGAAAGCAAACCAAGTTCGCGGTGCTCTGATAAGAGGACCAATTCTGCTTTTATTTTTCTATTTTAGGAGCAAGTCTCTGCAGGTAGCACAGTCGAAAAGTGCAAGAGTGCATTGTCTTAGATTGAGACGCCCTTCGCGGTGTAGCAAGAGGGCAGTATATGTTGTGGGCGAGGGCTTCAGCCCTCGGTTGCTCTGTTTTTTTTATTTGAGGCCATTTCGGGGCATGTTTTGGAGGCGGAAGTTTTCTACACGCACTCAGGAAAAGGCCCTGTTTTTTGCTGTGCGACCACTGTTCTACAGGTTGGTGAAAAGTTGCCGTAGAAATTATATCGTATGCATGTGCATAGACACATTGGGAAATACAGAATCATTTTGTTGCCTGTTGATGCAAAATCATCACTAGGAAGTGACTGTGTGGTCAAATACCACTTTCGTCAGTTTTGCAGATTTTCCCTTGTGAGGCTGAAGCTGTGTTTTTTGCAGTGACAGAACTTTTTGCAGTGTTCTGTAATGGTGTCTGATTCTCTTTCATAGATTGTCACTAAAAAGCTTGACAAGAACAACTTCCAAGCATGGAAGTTTAGAATGACGAATTTCCTTATGGGAAAAGGATATTGGGAATTCGTTGCAGGAAATGAAGAAGAACCAGTTCTTTCTGATGTTCCCAATCAACAGCAAATGCAGGCATTTAAAGCATGGCATGAGAGAGCCAGGAAAGTCATGTACTGGCTGTCTATCAGCATTTCAGACTCTATGATTGTGCATATTCAAGATGCAAGTACGCCAAAGGAGGCATGGGATACTTTGTCAAAAATGTATAGTACAAATACGCAAGCTAGGAAAATGCAGCTCAAGCAAGAGTTGCACAATGTTCAAAGAGAAAATATGAGCATCAATGACTACCACATGAAGGTGAAGAAGATTGCAGATGCACTTGGTTCCATTGGGTCGCCAGTGGAAGATGATGATTTAGTTCCTGTGACCATGAATGGTCCAGGAAAGGATTATGCGCAGTTTCGAACATCCATTTCCATCCGTGAAAGATTTCCTGATTTTGAGGAGTTGATTGCTCTTCTAATTTCTGAGGAGTAGAGAAATGGTGGTGCATCTTCTTCAGGAGGAACTTCAAAAGAAGCTGTCTTCTACTCAAATGCTAGAAGAGGTAGAGGCAGAGGTAGAGGAGGCCGATCTCGAGGCCGTGGTAGAAATCAGAATATGCAGCAAACTCAAGAAAACCAATCCTATGGAGGAGGACGTGGTAACTCTAGAGGCAGGGGGAGCCAAAGAGGTCGTGGTGGATGGCAAAGAGGCCAAAATACAAACAATAATGTTGAATGCTACTACTGTGGTAAAATGGGTCATATGGCTAAAGACTGCTATAAAAAGCAGAATGACATCATGAATGGAAAATTGCAACAAGGGAATTATGCATCTTCTAGTAGACAGGGTGATGACAAAAATGAGCATTTGTTTATGGTGCAGCACATGAACAATTTTATGACAAGTGCAGAAGAAAGCAACGATGTTTGGTATGTTGACTCAGGTGTATTAAACCACATGACAGGTCATGCAGAATTGATGCAGGATGCAAGGAAAATGGAAAAACCAGGATTTGTGGAGACTAGTGATGATACTGCACATCCTATTGTGCAGATTGGAAAAATTCATTTGTCTTTGCAGGATGGGAAAAAGAAATACCTGTCCGATGTATTTCATGTCCCGAATATCACCAAGAATCTGGTTTCTGTTGGTCAAATGGTTGAGCAGGGCTTGAAGGTCAGATTTAATTCTCATGGATGCTTTGTTGAGGATATGAAAAATAAAGGTCGCTTGATAGCAAAAGGAAAGAAGAAGGGCAGAATGTTTACGTTGGATGCAGACATGCCTGAATTGAGTGCAGCAATGTTTGCACATGAAACCGGTGTAGTTGTAGATATTGATATCTGGCATAAACGCATTAGTCATGTTAATGTACAGCGATTTAAATCAATGCAAGCCCAAAATATTGTTGCAGAATTGCCTAAATTTAAGGTTGCAGAAATGCATAAGGTATGTGAAGCCTGTCAATTTGGAAAACAAGCAAGGAAACCATTTCCTAGACATGTTCAAGAGAGTAAGAAGCCATTGGAATTAATCCACTCTGATGTGTGGACTACTAAAGTTGCATCTCTTGGAGGATGTCATTATTTGTCACTTTTATTGATGACTATAGCAGAAAAGTTTGGGTATATTTTATGAAAAAGAAAAGTGAAGTTTTTGGGCATTTCAAAACTCTTGAAGCTATGGTTGAAAAAGAAACAGGCCTGCAAATAAAATGCCTAAGGTCAAATGGAGGGGGAGAGTACCTCTCAAATGAGTTTGCAAGGTTCCTGCAGGAGCATGGCATAAAGCAGCAATATTCATGCTGTCATATCCCACAACAAAATGGAATTGCAGAAAGAAAAAACAGGCATTTTGGAGAGGTATCTCGTGCCATACTCAACGAAAAAGACATGCCAGATTTTTACTGGACTAAGGCAGTTGCTACAACAGTCTACATAATGAATAGGACTCCCACTGCAGTAATACATGGCATGACTCCAGAGGAGAGGTATACTGGTAGGAAACCAGATATTTCTCATTTGAAAATTTTTGGTTGCATTGCCTATGTTCATGTGCCAGATGAGTTGAGATCCAAGTTGTATCCAAAAGCTGAGAAGTGCATCTTTATTGGTTACTGTCTGCAGCAGCAGAAAGGGTATAGATGCTATAACCCTTCTACTTGTAAGTTTACAGTGAGCAGAGATATTGTTTTTGATGAGATGAGTAGCTGGTATAAACCAGTAAATGTGATTGATGATGTAGATGCACAAAATGGTAATGTTGCACAGAATTCACAGCAGTAGTCACAAAATATTAGTGGACCTGGAGTGTCCTCTAGTAGTGGTTCACATTCTTCGCCATGGACAGGCAGATTGAGCCATTCAGTCTGTCTATATGGTCAAAGTGATACATGAACCAGAACCCACTTCTTTTGAGCAAGCCATGGGAAAAGAAAAATGGGAGAAAGCCATGGATGAAGAAATGGATGCCTTGGAAGCAAATGCTACATGGGAATTGGTACCTTTGCCTAAAGATAAGAATGCAATTGGTTGTCAGTGGGTTTATAAGGTGAAGCACAATGCAGATGGTTATGTGAACAGATACAAGGCAAGATTAGTAGTCAAGGGGTATGCACAAACATATGGCATTGATTATGAAGAAACATTCAGTCTGATTGCAAGGATGGAAACCCTAAGAGCAGTCATTGCTATGGCTGCATCAAAGGAATGGTCTTTACATCAAATGGATTTAAAGAATGCCTTCTTGCATGGTGATTTGCAAGAAGAGGTCTATATGGAGCAGCCACCAAGTTATGTGCATGCTGCTCATCTTGAGTTTGTTTGCAGGTTGAAGAAAGCCTTGTATGGCTTGAAGAAAGCACCTAGAGCATGGTCTGACAAGATAGGACAATATCTTGTCACTATTGGCTTTCAGATTTCCAAGGCAGATTTCTCACTTTATGTGAGAAAAACAGAGAAAGGTATTATGCTGCTTGTCATTTATGTTGATGATTTGATTATCACAGGTGATAGTGGTGAAGATATCCTTCATGTGAAAATGCTATTGAAGCAGAAGTTTGAGATGAAGGATTTGGGAGAGCTGTGTTATTTCTTGGGCATTGAGGTGATTAGATCACCAAGTGGGATATGGCTCTTGCAAAGGCAATATGGATTGGACATGCTGTCCAAATATGGGATGACAAGCTGTAAGCCTATTTCAGTTCCTTTGGAGCAGAATGTGAAGCTGAGCGCAGATGCAGGTGAGCTTCTGGAAGACCCTACTATGTACAGACGCATAGTAGGAAGTTTGATTTATATGACTATTATCAGACCAGATTTGAGCTATGTTGTTGGATTGGTAAGTCAGTTTATGCAAGCTCTAAGGAAATCGCATTTGGATGTGGCTAGACGCATACTCAGGTATGTGAAGTCCACATTGCAGTATGGACTATTTTATGAGACTGGGGTTCAGATACAATTGCATGGATACACTGATGCTGATTGGGCTGGTAGTATTTCTGATAGACGATCTACCAGTGGATATGTGTTCTCTTTTGGGAGTGCTGCAGTCACTTGGAGCAGCAAGAAACAGCCTACAGTTGCCTTGTCGAGCACAGAGGCTGAGTACAGGGGTGCAACAATGGCTGCATGTGAGGTAGCTTGGTTGCATAAGCTACTTTATGATATGCATCAGCCTACAGATGGGCCAGTTGTCATTTATTGTGACAACATGAGCAGTATACACTTGGCAAATAACCCACTCTATCATGCTAGAACAAAGCACATTGAGGTGCATTATCACTATGTACGGGAGAGGGTTTTACTAGGTCTTATTGATCTAGTTTATGTCAGCACAGAGGATCAGGTAGCTGACATATTTACGAAGGCATTGGGCGCAGAGAAGCTAGGCAAGTTCAGAGACCTGCTTGGTGTGCAGGAATTGGGATTGAGCTCAAGAGGGAGAGTTGAGATATCGAGCTCCACTCGTGATATGCCAGGGTGACCGTTGTGCATTTATGTCACCGACTTGTTAGTTGCAGATGCGGTTGGTACACCGCCCATGAATAATAGCTAGATGAGAGCTATCCTTATCTACTCTAGTTCGTGGTTCAGTTAGTATGCCACCTTAGTTAGTTGTGTTTGGTTTGAGACCCATATATAGGGTTCTTCTATTTCTTTGTAAGAGAGTTCTTTTTGGCTTACACAACTAAGAAGAGGAAAACTATTTTCAACCTCCACCTGTGTGTGTATTCCCCCATTGTGCAAGCAAGAAAGCTACAAGTGAGACTCCTTCCTTCTCTCCGACAATCTTGACAATAACAATCCCTTTCAAAATGACCAAACTACCCACAATAATGACAAGTGCCATCTCTCTGTGAAGGACTAGACCATCCTCTACCTCTATGGAAATATCTCCCTATGCCTCTATGCATGAAGTCACCACGACCAAACTTACCTCTTCCACGAGCAAAACCATCATTATCATGACCAAGTGAAGAGCTTCTAGCTCTAGATGAGCTGTCACAACCTCTCTGATGATAGAAAACACTATCTCTACCTCCATTTTTGCCACTGCTAGATGCATTCAATCCCAACTTGATTTATTCCGTAAGTAGCAATCCAATAAGCTCCTCAAAGTCAAGCATAGAGCGTCCTCTAACTAAAATAGAGGTATCCAAATATTTGAAAGCTAGTCCAAGTCCATTTAGTGTTGTTAACCCCAAGTCGAGATGGCGGAAAAATGAAGGAAAAAGTAAAAGGAAGATGGAAAAATAGCAAAGACACGCAGGCGGCCTCTAAAGATGAACCGAGGCAAAAAGCGAAACTTTAAATGAAAAGATGCCTCAAAAAACTTGGAAAGGTCCCGACATCTAGGATCGTGGAGCTACCGGAGTGCGCGAGAGAGGAGGCAACTCATATTGGCATTAAGGTAAGCTCACTACACTCGTAGGATCGACGGCGCGTCGGCTAGGTGAGAGATAGCCATTAGAGCTCGCTTGGAACGCTTGAAATAATAAGCGGTCCGTGGGTCTTGTCAGTAGAGCAAAAGCTCCCACATTTTGGTTCCATTGTCAGGACCAATGAATTCAAGCTTGAGCACTTGCGCACCTCATATCGAGCATCGAAGTAAGGGATTCATCCCCGAAACGGAGCTTGAGATAGGTAGGAAGTTTGGGTGTTTTTGATCTTCAAAACAAGTAAGTATTTTGGGTTATTTTGTTGTTTGATGATTAGGAAACATGGAGAAATCATTTCAGTGTTTTGCTTTTGATTCTTGTTGCATTTAGAGTAGGTTAGGATTAGGAAATCACACCGGAGAAGGGTAGGGTTTACTGTTGCAAAACAGGGCAAAATAGGGTAAAAATCATGCAAAAAATGGCAAAAAGCTCGCTTATGATGCCTAAGATTGGCAAGTCAGTGATTGAGGGCACCAACACCATACTCGAAAAGGGGTATAAGAGCCAAGAGGCCAAGGGAGAGCTCATTTGTGACCGTTTCAGTGAGAGAGAGAGAGAGAGAGAGAGAGCTATTGCCCGATTCGATCCAATCGCACCAACGATGAGCCCACCACTCTATCTAGGTATATGAATCCCTTCCCTTATCCCCTTAGGTAGGATCTGGAGGTTTGTGCCCGATACAATTGAGCAAATCACAAGGAACGATCGAAATCAAACTCATGCTGTTGATGTGCGCCGTGCTCGGCCTGTCCGAACGGTCACTTCTGGGCCGAGTCCCAGAATCGGCCCTCGGCCCCTTACCATTTGGCCCACTCGGCCCAAACTCTAATTGGCCCACTCAGCTCAAACCTACTCAGCTCGTCCGAGTCGACCATTCGGACCGTGGACCAATTCGGCCCTCTGCCACGTGTGAAACTCGACCCTCAACCCACTTCCCTCGGCCCAATTGCCTCGGCCCGTCCGAGTGACCTCATCCAAATTGACCACTCGGCCCGTCCGAGCCAATCTGTCCAAGAGACTTGAGTCCGCTCCTCGGCCCATCCGAGCCCACCCTGTCCAAGTCTCAAATTCGGCCCTCGGCCCATTCGACTGACCCACTCGGACCCTGCAATTCGGACTAGTTGGGCCAAGTGTAGATTTTTACCAAATTTTCAGAAATTTGACCTGACCCGGCTAGAACTCAGTAGCTCAAACTGTCAAAAGCCTTGGGACACTCGAAACTTGATTCTAGCACACGGAATAGGCAAAATCGTAGGGCGCAGCCGCTTAGCAACTAGAAATAGGCAGTTGCTAGACCCAGAGACCTAGACGAAAACTACTGAGTTGTAAAGCCTGATTGGACAAAAAACGAACGAGGAAACATATTAGGGAAACCCTAAACCTTGCCAAGACGGCCAGAAAATGGCCAGAAAATTGACCAATAAGCCTATTAGGCCCGAAACAACGCGAGAGTGTGTAAGATACTTAGAAATTGGTTGCTGCACTCACCCTGAATTTCCGCACTTGAAGTACACTTAAGGAAACTGAAAGCTTGATTGAGCACAAGTGCACAGGAAAAGACACACGCATTGAGTGGCCATAAATTAAGGATTGTATTCAATAACTGAAGGAACTCACCCAGATAAACCACTCAAGGAACCCACCAGTAGGAGAGGACCCAAGACATAGACAAACCATCAACGTGCAAAAGTAGGACCAAGCAAGGGGCGCTGACGAAGTGGATTTGACAAGTCTACTGAACCTGATCGATAGCTTGGTGGAGCACGATAACTCGACAATGGCAGAAGAAAGTTCAGACCGTAGATGTAACGAGGAATTCGACTTAGGAGTCTTTCCAGATGCTATTCAGCAGATGCTATCATCGCAGATCTAGAAGAGGAGAGCAAGTTGGCTCGTAAGGCATTGTAAAGCATGGCTGAATACAATAGGGATCAGCAGGCTAGGAGCCAAAGGCAAAGCATGGAGTTGCGAGAGGTGCAGCGGGTGCTGAACCTGGTTGGCAGAAATCGAACGGACCATGAGAGAGCACCAAAAGGAGACTTAACGCTGAGTGAGCTTCTCATGAAGCGGCTGCTCGATAACACGGCTACAGAGCAAAGTGCCACGGCTCTAGCGACATCGCTGCTCGTAGGATTAGGAGCAAACCAAGGCTCAAAGAGCCAGTCTAAAATCCCTATTGTTGCCAAGCAACTCGATAAGTACCAACCCCATGACGATCCATACAACTTTGTTGAGCAGTTTGAGCAAGTCTGCGAAGCCAACGGCCTCAACGACCTAACTCAACGCTCTCAAGCATTCGAGCTTTGCTTGGGCAACAAGGGTAGGACGTGGTATACGAGCTTAGATATCGTAGAGCAAGCCAACTTCGATGGCCTCAAGGATCTCTTCGTTAAGAGGTTTGCCGAGCCCAGATACTCCGGTAATCTACTAGTATGCTTGATGAATGTCAAGCAGAAAGAGGAAGACATTCGCGATTACGTGACCCATGTGCGGAGTCTCTTCAAGAGAATCCCTACCGAAGAACAACCGACTGAAAGAGCAGTATCAATGGTATTCATTAGCGGGATTCAGAACGAGGAACTATATAAGGCTTTCACAGGCAACTCGAGCTTGCAGCAAGACGCGCTAGCTAGGGTCTTTGAGGAAGCCATCCGAGTTGATGATCAGCTAAAGGAGGGGAGCTCCAGAAGTGTGAACCTAGAAGAGACCAACTCGTGAAGCTCAGAGAGAGCGTCAGCGTCGAGTGAGCGATCAGTCCCATTATCCTAGGATAAGGGGAAAACCACCAAGACGAACCAAGACTTGGCTGATGTTAAGATGGAACTAGCCAAGTTGCAAGACATGTTGAGACGACCAACGCGCCCACACGTCTAATGCGTGTACTGTGGCAGAAACCACTTGCCAGCCAAGTGTCAAGACCCTAGGTCAAGACCTTGCGTTAACTACGGTAGGTTCGGTCATGACGTTGCGCATTGTAGATTGCCAAGAAGACTTCCATACTCACAACTATACAGCCAGCCTTACCTAGCAAACAGGCCACAACCATTTTTTGGAAGGGGAGCCCCATTGGCCCTCTCTGCGCCTAACAACATTAAGCCAGCTGTTCCTAGGATGGAAATAAATCCTACAGGCATTCCTAGACCTCCTGGTCCTTACGTAACCCATCCATCAAGTGACGCTCCTGTCCACTATGTGGAAGAACTGAATGAGGAAAAAGCTTACATATGCCCTTACGTCTCACATGACGACGAGGGCAATGCTGTCCTCATGGATTATCGCCCCATACCGGTGATGGCATTAGGAAGAGGATGAGGTAAAGGCCTAGGAGGGCAGACGCACGATCCAATCACCTGTTGGACTTATGGTCACATAGGCCATGTCTCATCACGCTGTCCTGAAAGGGAGCAGCAAAATAGAGACAAGGCTGACCAAAGGTGTGCTGAGTGCGGAATCACCCATCTCTTCGTCGATTGCCCAAAGCGAAAGCCGTCTTCTAGCTCAGCCAACATGCTCTCTGTCCCATTGGGACTATTTGGTGTCGAGAACCTCGATGGGGAGGCCACGCCTATCCCATTATGGGTTATGACCCATGCCCAAACGAAGCAGGCTGGCATCTTTCTGGCAGGACCTATCAATCTCGATGCAGCCTTGATAGGAAATAAGAGCCATAGACAGAGGAGGAAGAGATCGAAAGCTAAAATCGCACTAAAAATAGAGAGTGCTACAACTCTACCTGCTAGAAAGAAGGTCTTTGATGTAGAGGCAGAGACTTTAACCCCTAAGACGGCCACAAAGGGAAGTGCTAAGGTAGGGGAATACCCACATCCAAAGCGACAGTTAGAGGCCATAGAAAAGGTAAAGGAATGGGTGAAGGAAGCCCAAGAGCATCTAAAAGACTCTGAGCCCATCATAGAGGACGAGATCGATGATCTCTTCAACATAAGTATGCCAACCTCACCTCCACAACCAAAGTCGGGAGAAGCAACTGCACCACAAGCAGTGCCACTAAGGCTAAGCCTCAGCACTACAGGGCCGTGGTTCAGTCACGGCCACTGGTCAGGACGATCCAGGTTAGGAGAGAGACGAGCACCCAACGATCTCCTGACCATGTTGGTGACTACCCCTGTAACACTTAGCATGGGAGATCTGCTTAGGTAGCACCCCACCCTATGGCAAGATCTTAAGCAGTGGGTTGAAGGGTCACAAGAGCAGGTCATGGCAGACCCTCATGACCATGATGCAGAGATGCAAATACCGAGTTTGACACTGCACTCTATGCCTAAATCCTTACACGTTAATGCCTTCTGGGAAGGTTTTGAGATGCATGCGGTCTTGCCGGTTTTAGCCCTAGGCGATACAACGAGAAAGGGAATCGTGGACACGGGGGCTGGGGTTAGTGTGCTTAGCCATGCAGTGCTTTAGACTTGGGGAAACCCACCCATTGAGACTGCTAGGTTTAATGTCACACTAATAAGTAGTATGAGAGTCAAGCCATTCGGGGTGCTTAAGAATTGGCCAGTGAAGATCGCAGGTGTCCAGTTCTCCGTTGACTTTATAGTCATGAAGGGAGTGGACTACGACATCCTATTAGGCCGACCCTGGATGCGCAATGCTAGAGTCATCGAAGATTGGGGTAACGGCTTGATCTTCCTTGGCAATAGGATGGACACCGTGAGAGTAGAGATGGACACCTGGAAGACCTCACCAGTCGACTTAGATGCCATCTCTGCTATGCTCAAGGGTAATGCTCATGTCAAGAAGTCATATGGGCCCTTGACCAAGTATATCCCATGCCCAAAGGACGAGCGGGATTGGATGCATGTCCTTGCTACAATCGACCTTCCGTTCTCTGATCACGAGGCGTATGAGCAAGCCATCAAAACAATCGGCAAGGCTAACGACACACCCTTCGTACCAGTCTGCATGATGGCAGGAAGCCTTCATGGGAAATCGAAGCCTGTTCCAAGTCCCAAACAACAAAAGGGAACTCCAGGAGATACTGGAATACCTAACGGACAAGCTAGCTGGCAATTCAGCTACAAATTTCAAACCACTCCAGGATCTCTTAGATGAATCCAAGTGGCAATGGAACAGAGTGCATGACTTAAACCTCATGTATAACTGGGCCTTGGTTCCTGACCAACGACCAGAGATATACCAAGCCCTAGGAAACGATGAGTAGTCTGATGAAGAGAATTCTAATGACGAATATGAAGACTGCCAATCCTTCAGTGATGAAAGTGAGGGTGAGGTAGATACCGTGGAATACGACACTGAAGGACAAGAAATAGAGCAAATACGTGCAGACTCCAAGCCGTAGAAAAAGAGTATCTTCAGGATGGAATGAGTCATGCGCGTGGAATGTGATCACGCATGGTTGGAACATGTAGGAGCCATAGACCTTGAGCAAGCAGGCCTAGTCCAGCCAGGAATGACATCAGTGCTTAGGACTGAATCACCATCTGAACTGCGCCCACTAGGGGAGACCACCTCTTCTAGCGAAGACGGAGGGTTCGACTCTGAATCGGAGGTTAGTTCGGATAGTGATCCATAAATCCCTAGGCCGCCCACAACCAGACGCACTAAGGGGGACCTACTCGTCCACCTGAGGCGCAGACGATTAAGGTAGGAAAAGGCAAAACAACCCAGGGATACACGAACGATAGAACAACGAAAATCGCAGGACCTCCCTAAACGATTTACGAAATTCAAAAAAGGGGATAGGGTGGTAGTTCTATTAGGTGCCAAATGTCAAGTGCAGACAAGAGAACCAATCGAGGGACCAGCCTAGGTCAAGGAGGTGGACCTAGCCCAGGAAGGGGAAACACCCTGACCAGTCTTCATTGCCAATGACTTGACTAATGAAGAAGAAAAGAGTCTTGTCGCTCTCTTGCCAGAGTACATAGACGTGTTTGTCTGGTCCTTAGAAGAGCTTAAGGGGGTAGATCAGAGTATCGTGACTCACAACATACCCATGACGCCAGATGCAACGCCGATCAAGCAGTGACCGTACCCTATGAATCCAAAACACTCTCATGTTGTCAAAGAAGAGATGGATAAGCTCATGAGAGCGGGATTCATCTACGAAATTGAGCACACAAACTGGGTATCGCCCATAGTCGTCGTTGTCGTATTGCTACGCATTCGAGGTGTGAAAACCACCCGAAAGTTGTGTGTGCAATTTAATACTTTATGCACACTTAGTTGTTGTGATTACATTTATTCTCTGCGTATCAGTCTATGTTGAACAGGATCAAGGAGACAAGACATTACAATTATTCAAACAAATGCATGAGGAGGATATCTCTTTGGATAGTATCACACTTGTCTGCACCTTAAAAGCTTGTGGCATGGCTGGAGCTATAAACAAGGGCCAAGAAATACATGCTGAGATTGATAGGATAGGGTTATTGAAGACAAATGTGGATGTGGGCATTGCATTAATTGATATGTATGCTAAATGTGGCTGGCTGGCGAGGCAGTAGCAGTTATAAAGAAGATGCCATATTCAGCTAACCTTGTGTTGTGGCTTACTGTTTTGGGTGCTTGTCAGAAGTGGGGCAATGTGGAACTCGGAATGCAGGCCTTCAAACATGCATTGTAATTGAATAAGAAGAATCCAGTGGCTTATGTCTGTATGTCTAATATATACTCGGATGCTGAAAGGGAAAAGGAGCCGTGCTTTGAGGGGAAAAAGAGAAGCTTTTGGGCTATTTTTTAAAAGGAGGTTTTGCCACGGATGGCTATTTTTGAAAAAGAAGGATTTTTGGGGGGAAAAAAGAGTCGACACGCAGGGATGAATGAAAAAGCAAACGGGATGAACGGCATGGAAGGCGGAATGAGGATGAGTTGCAGGATGCTGTTCTTTTGGGGTGTTCGTAAAAATAAACAGGACCTTCAAAAATGCCATGAATGCTGCTGAGATTACTAAAAAAAAACTGGGACTGCGCTCTCTTCGTCAACGACATTGAAGAACGAGGAAGGGGAACTCTGCAATTTTGGGAGTACGGGAGAGGATTGGAAGCGCAGGAGAGCAAGAACACGTTAAGGATTAGAAGACTGCAATGAAATCACTGTTACGGAATCAGAGGAATTTGCTGCGACTGAGAAGAAATGAATCAAGAGTGAAGACGACGAACAGAAAGACGGACAATGCTGTCAAAAAGCAATAGTAATAAAAAAAAGACGGACAGAGGAGGATCGTGAGGATTCTTCAAACCTCGAATTTGGGTTTCAAGAAGGACCGCAATTGGGGAAACAAATGTCGAAGGCGCTCTGTAATCGAAGAGATGGGGGAATTATGCTAATCAGAGAGGAGATGAAGGGGATGCTAATCGGAGGGAGCGCCTTGTCCAGATTTTGACCTGTGGCTTGGTTTTATGTGGGCGAGGGAGGAAGGA
Organism: Lygodium microphyllum; assembly: GCF_053477565.2. Lineage (NCBI taxonomy): Eukaryota > Viridiplantae > Streptophyta > Polypodiopsida > Schizaeales > Lygodiaceae > Lygodium > Lygodium microphyllum. Next base: position 47,368,104 of record NC_141137.1, on the reverse strand, counting down.
CTGTCGGCACAGAGGAGACTGTTGGGATACTGCAGGGCAGGAGAAGTTTGGTGGGCTTAGAGATAGTTACTATATTCATGGGCAGTGTGCTAATATTATGTTCGATGTCACAGCCAGATTGACCTACAAAAATGTGTCTACATGGCATAGGGATCTCTGCAGGGTTTGTGAGAACATACCTATTGTCCTGAGTGGCAATAAGGTTGATGTCAAGAATCGCCAGGTGAAAGCAAAGCAGGTCACTTTTCATCGGAAGAAGAATCTTTAGTATTATGAAATTTCTGCTAAAAGTAACTACAACTTTGAGAAGCCATTTCTTTATCTTGCAAGGAAGCTTGCTGGGGATCCAAATCTGCACTTTGTAGAATCGCCTGCTCTGGCACCACCTGAAGTTCAAATTGACCTGGCAGCACAACAGAAATATGAGGCTGAACTTGCAGAAGCTGCAGCTCAAACTTTGCCTGATGATGATGATGCTGATTTTGACAGTTAACTGAAGACTTTCAGGCACTTCCTCGTCAGCAATCAGACTGCCCCAATTTTAAGCTGGTCATCGTAGGTGATAAAGGAACGGGAAAGACTACTTTTGTGAAAACGTCACTTGACTGGTGAATTTGAGAAAAGATATGAACCCACAATTGGTGTTAAAGTTCATCCACTAGATTTTTATACCAACTGTGGAAAAATGCGGTACTACTGTTGGGATCAAGAGGAGAATACAGACAAAAATTCACGGTTCACAACCCTTGAAAATTAAGTGTAGAATTTTAATTCTTCTGAAAGAAGGGAACTTTGGCTACTCAGAATGTAAGGATGATGCAGAGCCCTATTGCCTTCCAAAACTCGGAGACTATTTCAAACTGGCATCCCTTGACCATTAAAAATATCCCATTAAGTTCTCCAAAAGCCTGTATCTGATGGTATATTTGTGCTCCTCTCAAACAAGGCGCCTTTGAAAATGCTATCAGGAATCACTGATAAGAAGGACAACTCTCTTATGCATTGCAATCTACGGACTGCATGGTCCAACGCAAGGGCATATTGTCTCCTCTAGCATTGCATTTTGTCCTATACGGAGTTGTATAGAAAAGAAAAACCTGCATACAGTTTGCTGAAAACACTATATATATTTTGATATACTCAACAGAAAAATGTCTTCATGTGGATTGTAATTATTTCAGCTCATATGCAACTTGGATGAGAAGAACAAACTGTACGATTATATTCATAGATATATTGGTAGATCTATTGAAGCTTAAAGAATGGACAGATTATCCTGCATAGCCTGATCTTGTTTGATTGATCTTCTATCTTGGAATTGCTCAATAACCTCTGTGGTTGCGACTTTGCTTTCGAAAACCCTTCGACATCTTTGGTGAACGTGACGTGAAAGCGTCGCAGAAATTTCAGGATGGGAGACACTTCAGCCTCTATTTCAGCTTCTTCTTCAACTCCAGCTGCGTCTACTTCAGCTCCATCTATAACTGCTGCGTCAAGTACTTCAACGGAAGATCTAAAACAGATTTTGCAGAATATGTCCATGTATATGCAGCTCCAAAATCAGCAAACACAAATGTATATGCAGCAGCAACAACAATTGCATCAACAGCAGTTGTCTCAGCAAAGGCAACTCTATTCGGAGCAGGAGAATGCAAACAGCACGACTAAGGCTATTGAAACAGTTGAGAGTGAGAAGAAGCTATTTGACGGGCGTAATGTTTCAGCATATTTGAAGACATATGAGATCAAGATGGGGTTTTTTGGAGTTCCTGCTGGACTTATGAGTAAGTACTTCCTTCGTCTTGTCACACCTGCTTTGAGGACAAAGGTGACTGATTTATTTATTCAAAATACACATTGGCAAGATTTTAAGAAGGCTCTAAAAGAAGAATACTTCCTTGAGGACTTTGGTATGGCTACTCGGCGGTCATTCCGAGAGTGGGTCTACATGCCAAACAAGGGTCTTGCTGCTTCGGAGTTGATTCGAGAATTCGAAGAGAGGTATAGTCAGCTTGATGCCATTGAACAAAGAGCATTGGATGTTGAAAAAGTTGAGCTTTTCTTGCAAGCTGCAGATCCTGCTCTTCAAGAAGAATTGGGTGAGCTTCTTGAAGATTGCACGAAGCCTATGGGTCTTAAAACTGATTGGCAAGATGCTCAGGATGCAGTCTCGACTTTGACCAAGAGGAGGATATGGAAGACTCGCCTACAGAATGGTTCCATGACACCTACACCATCATCTGCTCCTATGCCTACTTCTATCCCTGTTATTTCTTCTCCTCCTCAGCCAGTTTCTTGGCCTATGCCAGTGCCTACTATTTCCACTCCACCTATTCCTCCTGTTCCACGACCGATGCCTACACCTTCTGCTCCAAAACCATCCGCTCCATCGGTGCCTACTTCTCTTGATGACATAATCAAAGGAATCACAGATTTGACACTTGAGTCAGTCAAAGCGGAGTTGGTGGGTAAGTTGAAGGAGCAGTTTGCTTCGACTGTGCCTGCTACTTCTTCTAGTGCTCCTATTGCTCCTAGGAGTGCTCCTAGTGCACCTAGGAGAGATCGGAGATGTATTTGGTGTGATAGTACGGAGCATCAGCATTGCAGGGATTGTGACTCTTTCCAGGATGTAAGGAGGCAGAATTTGGTATATTGGGGGCAAGATGGTAAGATTTGGTTGACTGAGACAAGAGCTCCACTTGCTACCAACTTTGGTAAAGGTGGAATGAAGAAGTTAGTGGAGGACATGGTTGCGCGTACTTCTTATGTGACGGCTAGAGGTGATGCTTCTGCATATGGAGTACAGATTGAGAAGGGATCAGAGACTCAGTCCACACTATGGACTTATGCTATGGAGACTACAAACAAGGGGAAAATTCAGCAAACTGTTTTGACTAGCGCAGGCTCTAGCATCAGATCAGAGACAGGTTGGGACTCGCCTGTTGACAGGTATTCTATTTATGCTTATTTGGCTAAATCTCATGGTGCAGATGTATTTGTTGAGGAGAAGCGTAAGAGGGATGAAGAAAATCCAAGTGCGGCTAAGAAGACTAGAGGGGGTGAGTTTGTTACTCCACCTACTGCAAGACCGTCTTCAAGACCAGGGCCAGATCGACAAATGGAGGATGTTCAAAAGAGGGAAAAGAGGCAAGAGCCTAGAGAGAGAAAGCAGCCAGGATTCAGATTGATGTCCGATATTGAGACATCTACAGACATGAAGAAAATATTTAATGATAAGATACTTGGCAGTGAGGTGACTTTCACTATTTCCGAGATTTTGGGCATCTCAAAAAGAGAGTTTCAGGATCAGTTTCAGGAGGTCCTGAAGAGGAAGAGACATGCATTGGCTACCACTGATACACAAGGAGTTTTGATTGGAGAGTTGGATGAGGATGATGATGAGGTTATGGTTGATAATGCTTCTGTTTTGCCGCAGGTAGAGAAGAGGGTTCAGCCTATGCATTATGCTGAAATTGATGAGCCTGTTTTGATACCGCGTAGTCACTTTTCGTGGAGCCATTGGGCTAGGGCAACTACAGAGACGATGGTAAAGATTGGAGAGAAACAAGTGTCTTATGTTGCATTGGTTGATCATGGTTCAGAGATTAATCTCATAGTTCGTGGAGTTTATGAGAGTAACAGATGGCCTATGGATGTAGAGCATGGGTGGCATATGAGAGCCGCCAATAACACTGCAGGTGATTTATATGCTGCTTGCCCTAGTGTCAGGGTTTCTATTGGTGATGTAGAGGAGGATTTTCATTTCTTTGTGCAGGATTCATGCTCTTATCCCATAATTCTTGGACAGCCATTCATTACAGAGATGCGCATGGAAACTAAGGTCATGGATGATGGATCTGCTTATGCACGGATTCGCAGTAAAGATGGTATGAGAGCAGTTCAGTTTATGACTGTATGTGTGAATCATGTTAGAAACAGGGATACTCTCAGAGATGCACCCTTACCCACTGTGAGGGATTCGGGTTTTCATTAGGTACCGCCGTTTCGCGAGATGACGGTGGTACAGAGGAGAGGAGATTGGAGTTCTCGCCTCCTGGCAGCGGTGTTTTCTCCTCCGGTTATGTTGGGATTTCAGCAAACAGTTCGATGAGCTATCAGAAGACTTCTAGATTGTCTAGAGCTGCCAGGCAGTATATATGCAGGAAGGAGAAAAATTTGAAAAATGCAGGAATTTTGGAGGATGATGAGCACATAGATGGTATGTATGACAGTGTGATTTGTGCAGATACGATGACAGAGATGGAAGATATGCTGAAAACTGATATGCTGAATTGTCATGGTAATGTATTAGTGCAGTCCCTAGACATGTTTCATGAAATTGCAGATTTTATGTCACAGATTGAGTCAGAGGCTGAGGTAACTCAGCAAAGAGTGTTGAGTGCTGAAGAAAATCAGCAAAAAGAGTTTTCAGCTGGTTATGATCAGCTTTCAGAGAGACAGAGGGCTAAAAATTTTCAGCCAACAGAGTTTACTGCTGAAATATTTCAGCATTCAGAGTTTGGGGCTGTTCCTATGCAGTCCATAGAGTAGAGGGCTGAGAATATTCAGCCATTGGAGTGCAGAATTGCTGATTTATAGCAAGGTTTATGTAATGCAGAAGAGCATAATGAAGCCAGGGTTGACACGAAATACAAAACTGTGGATAAGAAGGTGAAGCCGGTTGCTGTACCGCTTCCACCTGACAGTGATCAGCAAATAGAGAGGGCTGCTAAACAGCAAATTTTGAGGAATCCGGAGCATATTGGTCATAAATTTTCAGCAGAGACACTTGCTGAATTGAAAATTGGAAATGGTGATTTCTTGTTACCCATGGAGAAGCAATGCTTTCAGGAGATGCTTGAGCGTCATGGAAGGGGATTTGCTTTTGTCCCACATGAGATTGGATGTGTGAATCCTGATATTGTTGCTCCTATGGTTATTTTTACTATTCCTCATATTCCATGGAATCTCCGACCTATTCCAGTGCCTAAAGCACACTTGCCAAAGCTGATTGATTTATTGAATGAGAAAATCAGGATGGGAATCCTTGAGCCTTCATCTGCACCATATTCAAACAGGTGGTTTACAGTTCCAAAGAAGAATGGTACTCTCCGATTTATTCAGGACATGCAGCCAGTGAACAGAGTTACTATCAGGAATGTTGGTATAGGTCCAGTTGTGGATGAGTTTGCAGAGGCATTTGCTGGACGTGCCATCTATTCTTTGGGTGATTTGTATTCAGGTTATGATCAGTTTCAGCTGGCTTTGGAAAGCAGGGACATAACCACCATGAGAACTCCTATTGGGCTTGTCAGGATGTGTACCTTGCCTCAAGGTGCCACTAATTCTATTGCGCATATGATGAATGCCATGCATAAGGTTCTTCGTGATTACATACCTCAACTTACTATGCCTTTCTTGGATGATGTGCCCATTAAGGGGTGTGCAGAAGAAGAGAAGAATGAGAACCTAAATGAGCAGGGATGCAGATACTTTGTGGCTGATCATATTTCAGCATGTGAGAAGATTTTGGCCAGGTTAGAAGAAGTGAACTTGACACTTTCAGGGCAAAAATCTGTTTTTGGAGTGAATGAGGTTGTCATTATTGGGCATATGTGTGGATATTATGGCAGGAAACCCTCACCTGATAAGGTGAATGCTATAGGCAAGATTGCAAAGTATTGTTCTACCACTTTTGAGGTACGGAGATTCATTGGTGCTTGTGTGTTTTATATGATTTGGATACCTCATTTTGCACACATTGCAGATTGTTTATATCAGCTGCTTCGAAAGGGGCAGAAATTCTATTGGGATGAGAGCCACACTAGAGCCATGCGGAAATTGAAGAAGTTATTACAGAATGCTCCTACTCTCAAGAAAGCGGATTATAATTGTGATAGGCCTATTGTATTGATAGTTGACACTAGTCCAATTGGCATAGGTTGGGCTGTGGGTCAAGATGATGCAGATGGAAATAGGTATGCTATTCGGTTTGGGGCGAAAGTCCTAAACGAGAGATAGAGAAGATATCAGCAAATCAAGAGGGAGTTATTGGGGATTGTCACGGCTCTCAAATGTGACAAGGAGTACTTTATTGGAGCTTCAGTTGTGGTAGAGACAGATTGCTTGCCATTGATTGGTATGATCACGAGTTGCTCTACTCCGGATATAGCTATGTTGAGATGGATTGCATACATCAAGTCATTAAATCCGGAATTTAAACACATAGCAGGGAAGGATAATCCAGTGGCAGATATGTTATCTAGAGCCAGATATGATGATGAGGAGACTCTACTTGCAGAAGAGGATGATGCAGAAATTTCAGCCACTATGGTTGATCATGTTTGTCATGTCTATGATATTGTGGCTTTCACAGAAGAGCTCTATGTTGGAGATTGGTTGCAGATTGGCAGGTACCTTAGTACACTAAGCAAAAGAGATGAATGGACAGATGAAGAGTTCAAGAAGATTAGAAGGAAAGCCTATGGATATTTTCTCAAGGATGGATTTCTTTGGAAGCATCCGAAGAAAAGAGGCGGATTACCTTTGCGGATTGTCTGTGATAATGAGACACAGTTACAGGTGATGAGGGAGTTTCATGAGAGTCGTTGGGCTGGTCATAGAGGAGTATGGGCTACTTATGAGAAAATCAAGGAGAAATATTGGTGGAAAGGCATGTATAGAGATGTTTCTCACTTTGTTGAGACTTGCAGAGACTGCCAGATGTATTCAGTAGTGCGCCATAGAGATGAGCTTCATCCGACCTATCCGCTATGCATTCATTATAAGTGGGTAGTTGATTTGGTTACCATGCCTATGGGTTTATGGCAGATGAGATACATTGTTTTGGCTAGAGAGGATCTTTCTAATCATGTTGAGGGCAGATCTTTGAGAACGAAGACCACTAGTGCAGTGTGTAAGTTCTTATTGGAGGAAATTTTCTGCAGGTATGGTTGTGTGGGTAAGATCACTGCGGATCGTGGTGAATTGGATGCAGATGAAGCTAGGGAGTTTTTCTCTCAGCTAGGAATCAAATTGGCTCTAACCACAGCATACAATCCAGAGGGAAATGGGAAGAGTGAAAGAGGGCATCCACCGATAGTGAAAGCATTAGCCAAAGCATGCAGAGGACGGATTGGGGAATGGCCAAGACTTTTACCATTTGCTTTATGGGCTTATCGTACGACTCATAGTGTTACCACAGGATATATGCCTGCAGAGTTGATGTATGGTCAGAAACCTGTTATGCCGATTGAGACTTGTGCTTTGACTTGGTCAGTTTTACCATGGCAGGAGGATTTGACGAGAGAGGAGCTCTTAGCTCTTCGGATTCGACAGTTGGAGAGGAGACCTGAGGATATTCAGCTAGCTATTGACAGGTTGAAAGTTGCTAGACTAAGGAACAAGGACAGGTTTGATAGCAGGCATCGCTTGCGGCCTAGAGCAATAGAAGAGGGAGATTGGGTATTGGTCTTTGATAGCAGCCTTGAAAATCAGCATACTGCACTTCGGAAGATGGTGAAAAGATGGTTTGGGCCATACATTGTCAGTCATGTCTTTGATAATGCAACATATGAGCTGACAGAATTGGATGGAACAGTGCTTAAAGTGCCTATTGCTGGAAAAAGAAGCAAGATTTTCAAGAAAAGAGATGATGAGGATTATGCATTGGAAGAATTTTCGAGAGAAGAGGAATGACAAGAAACTCCAATGGAAGAGACAGATGATATGGCTGAAAATCTTGTTGATCTACCGGAAATGCATAACGAAGAGATTGATTTGTTTGTGGATCTTGATGATAATGATAATGGGTAGTTGGCCCATCCGGAGGATGCGCAGGATTAGAGGGGTGGATGTCGTATTGCTGCGCATTCGAGGTGTGAAAACCACCCAAAAGTTGTGTGTGCGATTTAATACTTTATGCACACTTAGTTGTCGTGATTACATTTATTCTCTGCGTATCAGTCTATGTTGAACAGGATCAAGGAGACAAGACATTACAATTATTCAAACAAATGCATGAGGAGGATATCTCTTTGGATAGTATCACACTTGTCTGCACCTTAAAAGCTTGTGGCATGGCTGGAGCTATAAACAAGGGCCAAGAAATACATGCTGAGATTGATAGGATAGGGTTATTGAAGACAAATGTGGATGTGGGCATTGCATTAATTGATATGTATGCTAAATGTGGCTGGCTGGCGAGGCAGTAGCAGTTATAAAGAAGATGCCATATTCAGCTAACCTTGTGTTGTGGCTTACTGTTTTGGGTGCTTGTCAGAAGTGGGGCAATGTGGAACTCGGAATGCAGGCCTTCGAACATGCATTGTAATTGAATAAGAAGAATCCAGTGGCTTATGTCTGTATGTCTAATATATACTCGGATGCTGAAAGGGAAAAGGAGCCGTGCTTTGAGGGGAAAAAGAGAAGCTTTTGGGCTATTTTTTAAAAGGAGGTTTTGCCACGGATGGCTATTTTTGAAAAAGAAGGCTTTTTGGGGGGAAAAAAGAGTCGACACGCAGGGATGAATGAAAAAGCAAACGGGATGAACGGCATGGAAGGCGGAATGAGGATGAGTTGCAGGATGCTGTTCTTTTGGGGTGTTCGTAAAAATAAACAGGACCTTCAAAAATGCCATGAATGCTGCTGAGATTACTAAAAAAAAACTGGGAATGCGCTCTCTTCGTCAACGACATTGAAGAACGAGGAAGGGGAACTCTGCAATTTTGGGAGTACGGGAGAGGATTGGAAGCGCAGGAGAGCAAGAACACGTTAAGGATTAGAAGACTGCAATGAAATCACTGTTACGGAATCAGAGGAATTTGCTGCGACTGAGAAGAAATGAATCAAGAGTGAAGACGACGAACAGAAAGGCGGACAATGCTGTCAAAAAGCAATAGTAATAAAAAAAAGACGGACAGAGGAGGATCGTGAGGATTCTTCAAACCTCGAATTTGGGTTTCAAGAAGGACCGCAATTGGGGAAACAAATGTCGAAGGCGCTCTGTAATCGAAGAGATGGGGGAATTATGCTAATCAGAGAGGAGATGAAGGGGATGCTAATCGGAGGGAGCGCCTTGTCCAGATTTTGACCTGTGGCTTGGTTTTATGTGGGCGAGGGAGGAAGGACTGTCGGCACAGAGGAGACTGTTGGGATACTGCAGGGCAGGAGAAGTTTGGTGGGCTTAGAGATAGTTACTATATTCATGGGCAGTGTGCTAATATTATGTTCGATGTCACAGCCAGATTGACCTACAAAAATGTGTCTACATGGCATAGGGATCTCTGCAGGGTTTGTGAGAACATACCTATTGTCCTGAGTGGCAATAAGGTTGATGTCAAGAATCGCCAGGTGAAAGCAAAGCAGGTCACTTTTCATCGGAAGAAGAATCTTTAGTATTATGAAATTTCTGCTAAAAGTAACTACAACTTTGAGAAGCCATTTCTTTATCTTGCAAGGAAGCTTGCTGGGGATCCAAATCTGCACTTTGTAGAATCGCCTGCTCTGGCACCACCTGAAGTTCAAATTGACCTGGCAGCACAACAGAAATATGAGGCTGAACTTGCAGAAGCTGCAGCTCAACCTTTGCCTGATGATGATGATGCTGATTTTGACAGTTAACTGAAGACTTTCAGGCACTTCCTCGTCAGCAATCAGACTGCCCCAATTTTAAGCTGGTCATCGTAGGTGATAAAGGAACGGGAAAGACTACTTTTGTGAAAACGTCACTTGACTGGTGAATTTGAGAAAAGATATGAACCCACAATTGGTGTTAAAGTTCATCCACTAGATTTTTATACCAACTGTGGAAAAATACGGTACTACTGTTGGGATCAAGAGGAGAATACAGACAAAAATTCACGGTTCACAACCCTTGAAAATTAAGTGTAGAATTTTAATTCTTCTGAAAGAAGGGAACTTTGGCTACTCAGAATGTAAGGATGATGCAGAGCCCTATTGCCTTCCAAAACTCGGAGACTATTTCAAACTAGCATCCCTTGACCATTAAAAATATCCCATTAAGTTCTCCAAAAGCCTGTATCTGATGGTATATTTGTGCTCCTCTCAAACAAGGCGCCTTGGAAAATGCTATCAGGAATCACTGATAAGAAGGACAACTCTCTTATGCATTGCAATCTACGGACTGCATGGTCCAACGCAAGGGCATATTGTCTCCTCTAGCATTGCATTTTGTCCTATACGGAGTTGTATAGAAAAGAAAAACCTGCATACAGTTTGCTGAAAACACTATATATATTTTGATATACTCAACAGAAAAATGTCTTCATGTGGATTGTAATTATTTCAGCTCATATGCAACTTGGATGAGAAGAACAAACTGTACGATTATATTCATAGATATATTGGTAGATCTATTGAAGCTTAAAGAATGGACAGATTATCCTGCATAGCCTGATCTTGTTTGATTGATCTTCTATCTTGGAATTGCTCAATAACCTCTGTGGTTGCGACTTTGCTTTTGAAAACCCTTCGACATCGTGATGAAGAAGAATGGAAAAATCCGGGTGTGCATCAATTACAAGAAGGTGAATGCTGCTACCAAGAGGGACAACTATCTGTTGCCATACACCGAGCACATGCTTGAGAGAGTGGCAGGCAAGGAAGCCTACAGTTTTCTGGATGGCTTCTTAGGGTACAACCATGTGCAAGTGCATCCTGCGGATAGGCATAAGATTGCCTTCGCCACTGAGTGGGGCGTCTTTGCTTACATAGTCATGCCCTTCGGACTGACTAATGTCCCTGCCACTTTCCAACGCCTCATGTGCACCATCTTTAAGGACATGCTTCGCAAGGAATTAGAAGTCTTTGTCAATTACCTCTATGTCCACTCGACCTGGATCGAACACCTAGACAAACTCCGAGCAGTCTTCGAGCGGTGTCGCTTATATCGTCTCTCCTTGAACCCCTTAAAGTGCCAGTTTTGGGTGAAGCATGGATGCATCCTAGGGCATGTGGTGTCGAAGAACGGCATTGCCACTGACTTCTCAAAGGTCAGGATGATTGTTGACCTTCCACCCCCAAACAACTACAAGGGAGTTCAATGCTTCCTAGGCCATACTGGATACTATCGATGGTTTGTACTGAATTATGCATTGATCGCCAGACCCTTGTACAAGCTGCTTATTGTCTTCGAATGGACCGAAGCATGCCAACGGGCATACGAAGAGTTGAAAAAGGCTCTAACCACAGCACCAATCCTACGAGCCCCATATTGGACCATTACTTTCCACGTGCATATCGATGCTTCTAAGTTTGACGTGGGGGCAGTGTTGTGCCAATTTGGCGAACACAATTTAGACTATCCAGTGAGCTTTGCTAGCAGACAACTCACTGAGACGGAAATGAACTACTCGACGACGAAAAGAGAGGGATTAGCCATGGTATTCGCAGTGAAGAAATTTCGGCATTATCTTTTGGCCACGCCCTTTACCTTCTTCATGGACCATCAAGCCTTGCTCTATCTAGTAAACAAACCTTGTGCTACAGGACACATAGCTCGATGGCTCCTTCTACTTTTAGAGTTTGACTTCTCCGTGGTGGTACGTAAGGGAAAACAGCATTACATGACTGATCACATGTCACGCATTCCCACTGGAGAAGCCGATGGACAAGGTGTTGTTGATGAATTACCCGACACCCATCTATTTAACCTTTCCAGTGAAAGAGATCTATTTAAAGCTGATCTAACACCATATTGGGTAGATGACATAGTCCAGGTGCTTGAGCATGGACTGCCTGTGACCAACCGATAGAAAAAGCCTGACTTAGGCGATTAATCCTTAAGATCTAGCCCTATCAACTGATTGTAAGCCAACTCTATAGGCTGGGGCAAGATGGATTGCTGCGTAGATGTGTGTGCAAGCATGAGATGCACGATGTGCTCTCAGAGGCACATAGTGGCATTGCTGGAGGGCACCTTAGCGAGGATACGACAGCACGAAAGGTGCTGCAGTCTCAACTGTGGTGGCCCACGCTTTTCCGCGACGCAGCACGATTTGTCAAGCACTATGGCGAGTGCCAGTGGACGAAGGTTCCGATTCACAAGGATCAAATGGAATTAACCCCAATTATTGCTCGACAACCCTTCGAAAAATGGGGAATTGATTTCATTGGACCCATTAGTCCTGTGGCATAGTATTCGCAGGCCAAGTACATCATTGTGGCCACGGATTACCTCACTAAATGGGCAGAAGCGAGAGCAACCCAAAAAAATGACGCTAGAACGACTGCTAAGTTCTTATGGGAGCAAGTGATCTCACGATTTGGCTACCCCATCGAACTGGTCAGTGACCAATGCACACACTTCATCAATGAAGTGATCGCACATCTCCTGTCCACCTTCCTCATCATCCATCACAAATCCTCACCATACTACCCTCAGGTAAACGGCCAGGCCGAATCAACGAATAAGATTCTTGTCAATATCCTAACTAAGGTTGTCTCTGCTTCACGCAGCGACTGGGACAACAAGCTGATGGTAGCTTTGTGGGCTTACCACACAGCTTATAAAACGGCTGTCGGTCAAACCCCCTTTAGGCTGACATATGGAACAGAAGCGATTCTACCATTAGAATTCTTCATTCCTAGCCTGAGAATAGCGCTTCAAGAACGATGGGAAGGGAAGGAGGCATGGACACAACACCTAGTTGAACTCAAACGCCTCTCGGAGACTCGTCTTCTAGCCACCCATGCACTGATCTGTGAGAAAGCCCGACGCAAGAGCTGGTTTGACCAGCATATCAAGCAGCGCAAGTTCGAACAGGGTGATTTAGTGCTCCTCTACTCAGTTAAGGGGCATAAGGAAAAAATGAAATTTAGAGGTCTTGGACCCTTCAAAGTTCGTGCGATTAGCCGAACAAGCAATGTCGAACTTGAGACCTTAGATGGTGAAGGAATAGGCTTCTTCAATGGCAGTCGTGTCAAGAAATACTACCCTCCTATGCATCCTTTGCATGAGCCACCGATGTTAGAACCGCCTATCAAAGTACGAGTAGCCACAATCACTGAAATTGAAAATGAGGATGAGGAAGCCGTGGAGCCCGCATACCTCCATATCACCGTCACTGCCAACCAAACATGCACTTTTAATGCCCTGATCGACGAGAGAGCAAACTGCAATGTCTTAACTCACGATCATTGGACCCAACTTGGCAAACCACAACTTCAACCCACCACTGCCAAATTAAGCCCATATGGGGCCCACTCATACATACTTCTGGGCAAGTGCAAAGCCGCCGTCTCTATCGAGTTTGCGATTGTACCACTGATTTTTTACATGTTGCCAGACACTAAAGACGCGGGCATGGAGTCGCTGCTGGGGCAAACTTTCAAAAAGTAGGCTCACTGCAATGTTGATTACGCGTCACAGTGCATCCACCTCGCAATAGGCAACGTTCGCATTGTTATAACTTTCAGCAAGGGCTGTGCAACATATGTAGTCAAGTCTAAGGAGGGGGGTAGTGCGCGGCCGCCTCTCCCCGAATTTCATAGATGCAACCCATAGCAGCCAAAGCTAAGGCCCCACAGCCTCGCCTTCAATAATGGATGCCTAAACAGCCGCAACAGCCTTGCTCCTACCCTCATAAGACTAGAAATTCTAAACCTAGGAGGCCCAAACGCAGTTACAAGAATAGACGCGTAATCAGTCAAAGATGGGTCCCCAAAGCCCTCTTGCACGCACAAGGCTACTATGAGGGCAATGCTTGGCTATGGATACCTAAGGCCCACACAACCAAAGGCACCACTCGTACGCCAGCCTCAAGCTTGATCATCCCAAAAATCGTAAAACCTCAAAACCACAAGCCGCAGAGCTTCCCTGACCCGCAACCATCAAGTTCATCCATGCGTGAACCCAAGAGAGTCGCCCAAGCCTATCGACCCACGCGACAGCCACCATCACAAGAGTCATCACCCGCCAGAGTCGATCCGACTTCCCAAATCCATCCTGAAAGTAGCAGGCTGTCACTCAAGGCTGTTGCTAACCTAGCCATAGTCCCAGCGACCCAATCGCAAGCTCAAGAACACTCACAACCACAACTTTTTCGTTGCCAAAGGCTCAAGTCCTACCAAACCCCAACCACCCGCAGGCCTTAGACCCTCTTATGAGAGGAAATCCTTTCTCACATTAGCAGCCTATTTAGCTGAAGAAACAAGGGATGACGTGGTGGATTGCATTAAGCGACTGGACGCCACTTTTGTGTCGCTAGCTCTGAGCTACGATCGCCTGGACTTAGGCCTATTGGACGAATCCTTCGCAACCGAAGTTCAAATGATGCCTTGTTCTTGGGAAACGTTTGAATTCACGTTCGCAAAAGCCGCTACCTCCACTGCTGAATTGCTCAGCATTGAGATCTCCAAAGAGCAAGCAATCAAACAATGCCTCATCATGTCGTATGATCAGCGAACCACTTTTGCCATCACTAACCAAGAAGTTGCAGAGCTGTCAAGACTTGCTGAGACGGAATCCCAATTCTTAAGGCATTGGTACACTCTTAGGTTGCAATGGGAAGTTGAAGGATGCCGAATAATGACCAACGCTGAGCAGCGCTGCGCTATCAAAACAGTAGAGTACGACCCCACATATGTCGCGCCAACCTCATATCGAGTGTTAACCACTCTTCGGGGCCATCCTATAGAAGAACACAACAAAGGACACCCCTACCTCGACCACTTGTTGACCAAGGAAGAGTTACACATTGCTAGCCGAGTCAACTCTGGTGACTTCCTAGCAAATGTTCTCACATACATCACCCAAGTGGGGATTAAATCCTTTGATCTGGACCGTGAAGCTCAATTGGAATACAATCCCAATTTCTATACTTGGCTCCTTCACAAGTAACCCCTACACCTCCATGCCGAAAGCCCTTACCCTTCTGACCCTAAATCCTAGGAAGGATTCTTCTCAAGCTGGAAGGGGAGGGGCTAAGGTGAATCAAATCAGAATCAGTAAATCAAATCAAAGTTAGTGAAACACATAGACATATATTATGAAAAACAGATGGGGTAGGAAAAGGGCATGGAAATTTTGAAGTAGAGGGCAAAAAGTCAAAGTCTGAAAAGGAGAATCTACATTGGATCTTAATGAATTCATTCAAAAGCATAGATTTTTTCTTTTTCAGCAAATTATTATGCCGCAAGCACTAATGAAAATTACGGTTTATGACAGGAACAAAAGATGTCATAGCAAGACCGCCCCCCGACTCCCGTTCACAGACAAGGAAAGAGAGCAATATAGCATCTACCTAGAAAACCGTGCCTTCGACAAGCTTAAGTTTCGAACTGTTCGCAACATAGAAGTTGTGGTGGCTAGGGAGGAAGCAGCCACAGGAGGGTGGTTGAGCAATGTAACCTTAGCAAGTACCTTGAAAAATTCTCACAGGAGCCGGACCACCTGAAGTGTGTAGAGTTCCTCAGATCATACGACCCAGACCAAGAATGTGGCACAGTGACAGTGGGTAGAGGAGAAAGTGCCAAGCAGGTGCAAGTCCATCTAGACCCAGCCTTGGTGGAGAAGGCGTTGGGATTGGGGCCAAAGACGGAGAGAAAATAGAAGAGGGATGTCTATGCGATGCTGAAAATGAAAAAGGAGGAGGTGCTCACCAATGACAGCATCAACATCCTAGACATCCTTGACGCAGAAGCTAGGCTGCAAGCAAAGCTAGTACATGTCCTCTTCTCCAGCCAGTGCTACAACTCCTTGATGCATTGAATCAGTGTGCATGTGCTGGGGAACATAGCGGCCCACACTCTGGACAAAGTTGACTGGAACGGGTATGTACAAAAAACTATCGACCAGATAGCTAAAGCATTGGCTTTAGGAAGTGTGCTAGCAAGTGGAGGGTCTCTTACATCCAAGGCTACAGAGAGGAAGAAAGCTTCAACCAAGGCCTCTTACATCGAGTATGGAGGTGTCTTAACGGCACTTATCCAGGAGGCCGTGAAGGAGGCGCAAGAGGTAGAAGAGGGGGAGGGGAAAACACCCGACAGGTCACCTCCTCATCAACACCAAGAGAGGTCCAGTGATAGGAGTAAGATCAAGGAAGAAGGGGAAGAACAGAAAAGAAAAAAGCAAGTCAAGGAGACCGAGAAGAAGGCAGCGCAAAAGAAAAAGAAAAAGGATGACGAGGGCCGCAGGAAAGAGAAAGAGGACTTAGAGAAGGCCAAGAGAGAGTGCCTTAGGGAGGCCAAGGAGAGGGAGAAGAAGAAAAAACAGGAAGAAGAAAAGGAAAAGGAGCAATTACAGAAGGCTAAGAAGGCATCAAAGTAGGAGGCAAATGAGAGAAAAAGAAAGGAAAATGAAGAAAAAGAGAAAAAGAAGGAAGAGCAGAGAAACCCAGAAGAGGAAAGGCGAAGAAAGGCTAATGAAGAAGAGAAAGAACTAAGAAGGAAGGAGGAAGAGGACCTGGTTGAAGCTACACGTCGATCCATCGAACAACAATGCAGAGCTGATGAATTGGGGAGTTTGAGCCCACATAGAGAAGAAAGGCCTGGGTCAAGCACACAGGTGCCGGAGATTGTGCCGCCCATTGTCACTGAGGGCAAGGGAAAGGCCCCAATCCACCCAATTCCTACTCTATTTGTGCCTCCCACCGAGCCAACCACCATCACTCCCAGCATCCCCACCAGTACAGACGTATCAAATCTAGTGGCATGGATGCAGTACTTCATTAACAAGGAGATAGCCTAGGGGACGAGCACTGAAACTATGGCTACAGGGCAAAAGCGGCCGGCCATAGACGCTGAGTCTAGGCAAGATCCTAAACGACAAAAGGTAGAGGCCTCAACAACACCCATCCAAACAACGATGACGCCACCAGCTAATTACAACGAATATGTCGCCGAGCTACTCTCGTAGTTGGAGAGAGCTAAGGAGGAATGAAAGGTAGCGGTGGCTGAGTTGGCAAGAGAAGGAATCAATAGCCACCTTCCAGCTTGACAAAACAAGGATGATAGCCATGCAACAAAGGGAGATCGCAAATCTCAAGCAGGAAATAAAGGCTAATGATGATAGAGAAGAGCACTGGAGGCAACAGCTCGAGAATGAAACACAGGAGCTGGTGAAGATGTAAAGAGAACATAAGCTCCTGATAATGCAATATCAGGAGCTCATTGCAAGAACTATTAAAGTTGAAGAGCTCATGGCAGAGCTCAATGCTAGGGATGAGAAAAGAAAGCAAGACATGGAGGAGCAGCAAGAAGAGATTGAGTACCTAACCGATCAATTGAACTCTGAAAGAGAAGAACAGGAGAGGCTGATCAAGGAATTGGAGGACCAAGAGCAAAGGTTCATGATACTGACCCTGAAGCAAGGGGAGAGCATGGAGAAAATGAACAAGAAAGCAAAGGAGTGGGTGGTGCATAATGAAAAGAGGGTGAAGACACTGGCACGGCGCCTTGCTCTGGTAGAAAAGGAAAAGATCATTGTAGAGAGCAAGGCAGAAGCCGCCCAAGTGGCCTTCGGTGCCCAACAAAAAGCCTTCCTCGACACCATCATGGACACTACCCGCCCAAAGGAGGGAGAGCCGTTGGAGGTAGCACAAAGGAAGCTCAGCATTGCACGCAGAGCCCTATACGCAGGACTACATTTGCCACCCCAACCTGCGGAGGTTAGGCTAAGCCTAGACGAGCAATGAAAATACCTATTGCTGGCCGGCCTAACCCCCCAGGAAGTGGATGCCCTCGGATTTGAAGAAAGAGCACCACAGGAAAACCGGCAGGGGAAGGAAGTCGAACTCGAATTCGCCATGGGCCAATTCAAAGAAGATGTGATCCCACAACCCCCCTCGCCGCACATTCAGAACAACAACCACTTGACCCGCCCCTGGACAGACAAGCCACGCTCAAGGAATGACGGAAAAAGTTGGTGGAAGAAGCCAAAAGGCGGCTGCAGGCCAAGCCAGTCGTGCGGCCATCCGTATCCCTCCCACCATGCCTCCATGACCTCCCAACGCAATTCCACACGGAGCTAGTGGTCTAGGAACGGCAGGAAATCGAAAAGGACCCTTTCTCTTTCAGCTTCCTTATGCCTAACAGCTTGAGAAGGGTCCTGCCGATCAAAGTAATGGAGGAGGTGATCGGGGCTGGCAGCGGACTGGGCTGGACGACAGGGCAAAGACCCCCACTCACTCTGTGGGGCATGGAGGAAGCAGAATTCTGGCAAGACAAAATGTACAAAGTACCACACACCGTAAGGGGCTACAACTGCCAACCCCTTTGGAGAAGGCGAATATGCAATAATAACATGCTCGCCTAGATGGCATTTTGCAACACCCTACCCTACGAGAGGAATGACCCCACATTCATGGCCTATCCTCGTAGGGTAGGCGTGGATATTGTCACCACCCTCCATGGGAGGCATGGCTTCCCCATCATCTACAATTCCAACGCTACCTCCTTCAAGGATGCCCTCCTTTTTTATTTAGAAAGCCTAACTGACTCCATGACGCGCTTCCTCGCAAAATTCTCCTCCTGTCTCGATCCCGCTTTCATAACTACGTGTAATTACCTTAGGCTTCTTAAGCTCCTACTCAAGCAAGATCCGGCACCGCAGGAGAATGGCTTGCCTCCCCTCTTTTTTGATCCCAATGCTATTGATAGCTGCGCTATGGCACGCTTAATGATGAGAGTTAGCCTATTACCTTCCTTTTGCCTAGCTCTCCTAGAGGACATGAGTGACATCCAATTCACTAGGTGTAATCACCCCTTCCTATCCACCACCTCTCTCCACATCCGCATGAACTTGAAAGGGTACATGCAAAGCCACCAATTTTTGCACAAATCCATCCGCCCTCCTTCCCCCCCTCGTTCAGACAAAGAGGATTAGGCCTAGCTGTCATTCATTCCAAAAAAAAAACAAAAAACTGACTGGTCAACATCACCCACTTGTAGAAGCAGTTATCACCACAAAAAGCACAATCACTACACCTAGGGTTTCTTAAGTTAGGTGTGTCCGGTGGCTTCGGTCGGCCGGCTCCACTCCCACCAACCTCCTAGCCCTTTTTGCTCCCCCACTTCACGCTTAGGGCCCATCAAGGGCAAGACACACCCAAGGAGATAACACTCACCTCTGGTTAGACCTGTCACCCTAAGCCACTGGCACCGCACCCCCCTTGGCACAAATGGGGTCCTCAAGTGTGGGACATCACCCAGGCTCGCATGTGGTTAGACCCACCTCCCCATTCCACTAGCACGAGCACAATGCACCAACACGCTGAGGACGCACCCCCCTTAAGTAGAGCACCGCACCTTCTCCTTCAGGCATCCCAAAAGCGCCAAACCACCAACTTCGGAGGCCCTCGTCAACCCATGACATCCAGTTAGTTGCTCCGACAAACATCATTCTTAAGCTTCCACAAGCACCTGAGTTTACATGTGGCCCTGACCCTTACACCAACCCAACACCGAAGTGCCATGGGGCTGGCACCCGCCTAGGAGGGGGGTAATGTTAACCCCAAGTCAAGATGGCGGAAAAATGAAGGAAAAAGCAAAAGGAAGATGGAAAAAGAGCAAAGACACGCAGGCGGCCTCTAAAGATGAACCGGGGCAAAAAGCTTAACTTTAAATGAAAAGGCGCCTCAAAAAACTCAGAAAACTCTTGTAAAAGAGCGCCAGGCTCCCTCCTGTATCGATTGTAAAATATTAGATGGGTGTAGGCTAGAGGCATAAGGCTAGAAGAGGGAAATGGAAAAAGGACCTTGCCACAATGGCCGGTCATGTAAAAAAGGGATGGGTACCCATGGGATTTTAGGGTTTGTAAATATAAAGTTCAAAAAGTGAATAAGAGCTCATTCTTTTGGTGTGTGGCAACAAGAGTCTTCTTCTTATTCTCTCCTTCTCATCATCTTCTTCTTGCTTGTGTGTGCTCTTGAGAGAGGGAGTGTGAGAGTGTAAGAGAGTGAGTGTGTGAGAGTGAGGGATCAAGAGGGTGAAGCTCTTCACCATCTCCTCTTCTCTTCTCTCTTCTTGCACGCGCGGCTATGGAGGATGGAGCTTGGAGGTGGAGGAGGCTTGAGGATGCTTGAGCTTGCATCTAGGATCGTGGAGCTACCGGAGTGCGTGAGAGAGGAGGTAGCTCATATCGGCATTAAGGTAAGCTCACTACACTCGTAGGATCGACGACGCGTCGGCTAGGTGAGAGATAGCCATTAGAGCTCGCTTGGAATGCTTGAAATAATAAGCGGTCCGTGGGTCTTGGCAGTGGAGCGAAAGCTCCCACAAGTGTCACTCACACTAAATCATCATTATCAACAGGTGCATTAATGGATGCAAGGTCTTCTACAATTTGCTTGATTTCTGCCACATAGACACTGATACTGCGATTGTCTCTCCATGCACCATGTAATCTCTACTTGAGTTGTATCTTACGAGCCCATGTACATGTTCCATACATTTTTTCTATGATTTCCCATGCCTCCTTACGAGCACTTACCTTTTTTATATGAGAAATTAAGGTTTTTGAAATACATATGGAGATCCAATGTAAAACCTTCTTGTTCTTCCCTGTCCAATCTTTGTACACTTTCTTTTGCTCTTCACTTGGATGTTTAGGAACTTTTGGACATTCATCATCACATGTTATGAGCTCCCATAGACCTCTACCCCATCAAAAAATTATCCATCCTGTAAGACCAAACACTATAATTGTCTTTGGTCAATTTGTCTCCCACAATCTGAGTGATTTGTGCCATGTCAGACATTATGGCTGCTACAAATTCAGAAAAACCAACAATACAAACTGTCCACAAATGGTATTCAGTAGCATGCCCCCATTCGAAACATCAATGGTCCAATCTTAGACCAAAAAGCATAAAAAATAGCCCAAAAAATGCATGTAAAAATAGCTTCCAGCAATATAGCTATCATATATGTGTCCAAAAACTGTCATATGCATCCATCCATGATGCCAACAGGTCATACATTTAGTTCCCAACAAGAACCATCCAAATTGGATCCCAAACGATGTCCGTATGACTCAAATGCATAAAAAACACGGGTCTAAAATTGACCATTTTTCCTGCAAATTTTCAACAGTTTTTTTGTTCCAAGTTGGAAGTACATATCAAGCTGAACCTACACAACATTTCCCAAAATTTTCTGAGCAAAAATTGGCCTCCAAATAGCCTCTCATAAGTTGCATAGAAATTGACACCATAGCCTAATCATATCTATAAATCATAACACACATCTGCACCTTTTTCTATTGGCGAGCTCAAATAGCAACCCCGGCGAGACATGAATGGCTGCCCTAGCATCATCAATCTCATCCTTGTCCTTGATGTCGATTGTGCGGCAATCCGTTGATACCAAGTGTCTTCTTCTTCCTAGTGCTCGTCTTATCGGCCCTCCTACTACTTCTCTTGTGGAACTGAGGCTGGCCTGCTCTAACACGCTCTTGAGCTCCAAAGACCATCCAAACCGCCTTTGCCTGCTTGTGCAATGTGTGGCGATGGCTCAGCAAAGTGTTCCCACTGTCTCTAAAACTAAGACTGCGTTCCTTACCAAGTTTCATAAACCAATTCCTAGCATCTATAATAATGTCATTCAGGAGTTGATTTTCTAGCATCACTTGTTGCGATAGACCCAGACGTACAAATATGACAATGTCCTTGCCTTCTTGTCATCGGCCGCCCTCCTGCAGACATGGCATCCTCTTTTGCCAAGGTAGACGTCTCCTCCTTGATCCCAAAATGTCCAATAATGTAGACATGTAGGGATTGGAGACCTATTACTCTTATTAATGCTCACTAAGATTCTTCGTAAGATGTTGGCACTTAAAATCAAACATGTACTTGCTGAAGGTATTCATGATATGCAATTTTGTTCATAAAATGGAATATTTACGAGGCTATTGTCAATTTTATTTTCTTTCTGGATTATGACTTTTCCTTGAATAAGGACTTTCTAATGTTTAATATTGACCTAGATAAGGCATATGATCAAGTGAGGTGGGATTTTATACTTGTCACTCTAGAGAATATGGGCTTTGGGTCTGGTCAATTGCACGACATAGCCTCATGGAAAACGGCTCTCCTTCGACATAAAGGTAGATTGTCACATGTTCTTTTTGAAGTTTAGTAGGTCATTAGAACTGCCACCTTAAGCAAGGTTTGGGAAGGTGAAATTTTGTCATTGTTTAAAGGAAAACCATGGATTGTAGTAAATTCAATAGAACATTTTGAGAAATTTTGTGGTTGTGTGCTTGACCTTATGAAGGTCAAAATCAAAGATGCTAGTTTTGGAAGGTTGTGTTTTCTAAGCTACAAAGCTCAATCAGAGCTTGATTCCTCTTTGTGTAAGACTGTAAGTATTTTATATCTTGACATAAATTCACTTCACATTAAAGAAAATGACATGCTACTTTCACATGCATCTTTCTTAAACATACGAAATATACCCTCTTCTTTAGGGGCACCTACAATAAGAAACTTTATTATTGCTTTGTTTTTCAATCATTACTTTTTATTAAATCATAGCTCTTGTTCACATATACCATTTTTATATGTGGTAGGACCATAGCCAATCTTTGAGTTGATGTTAGCCTCTTGTTTGTATTTGGTTATGTACATACTTTACAATTAGCCTCTTGGGTACCATATATTGTCCCCTTCTATGCTCAAGTAATTGAGTACAACTTGGTTCGATCTTGGGCTAATACAATCATAACTTAAATCATGTATTCAACTTTTATGCTAGTCTTTAGTTTACATGCCTCGAAAAAAAACATTACGTGGCTCGAAAAAGCAATGTTCTAAAGCAACAATACCGCTCAATCCAAGTCCATGTGAAGCCCAAAAAAGGGATCATGCATCTTTTCTAAGAATGCTAGAGACAACCTTAAGCATGTTCTTAATTGATCTAGCCAGAATGGCCTTGAGTAAAATCCATGTGGAGTCATAGAACTCTCTCTTAGGAAGGTAAAATCCATGTGGAGTCATAGAACTCTCTCTTAGGAAGGTCTGTAGGCTACATACATCTTCAAGCTCCCCTCAACATCAATCTTGCCTTCTTTCCTTTTCATTACCCCACCCCCAAACAAACTCTCTCTCTTTTTTAGCCTTCTTTCCTTTAAACTGACACAAACACACACACACACACACATACACACACACACATTCTCTCTCTCTCTCTCTCTCTCTCTCTCTCATAATACTAGAAGGATCTCTGGTCTCTCTTTTGTCCTCTCAGCCATCACCTTCCTTCTCCCCTGCCAAGCTCTTGTCATGACTATCACACCTGACCAACTTCTCCTCTCTTTAGAATCCATTTCTCTTCCTCTGCTGCCTCTTGTGACCTGATCCGAATGTAGCTCATGAGACTTTGGCAGATCCCTTCTGGCTCTCATCAGGCTGGACACCCCACCCTGTGTCTATTTTGAAGGCCCCTCTAATTATCAGGATTAGGAAAACAACCCACATTTTGCATCTGAGAGGAGACAGGGCATGACAACCCATCACAAATATGTCCCTGTAGGGCACCACAACGGGCGCTCAGAGGGGGAGCCATGGCAGGTTCTGCTGCAGAGGCGGTTTATCTTCATCTCGTTGGCTGTCGTCCTACTTCCTTTCTTCGTCTCTCGGCTTTTCTCTTCGCCGGCCGCCATTGATGGTCCAGAGGAGCAGCCCCACTCCCCTGACCAGCTCTCTCTTCATGACGGCCCTGTTGACGTGATCAGGAGTATAGACTTTTCAGTAGGTAACGTGGAAGAAAATTATGTCTTTGACCTTCACCTATTAACGGTTAACCTTGTGTCTACATGCAGACCTATAGATGATCTTTGATGTGCAATGCCCGGTAAGGTGGTTTCTCATGACAGAATGAGGGCAGAACATGCTCATTCACAGGAAGTTTTAGACAAATTCCCACTATAATTCCCACATTGTGAATTACAACAAAGTCATGAGCTTATGCAAGGGAGGGACTGCATACCTAGCTAAGTGCGGTCGGGGGCTAGGTATGGCTCCCTCCCTTGCAGAAGCTCATGATGTTGAACACTATAGGGAAAAACGAGGGAAAAGAGCCACTTTACCTACATGGGAAAATGTCAAATATTTATTGTGATTGATGCCCAGGTTTTAACTCTGAAATCATACTTTGTAGAGTTAGAGTTTATCTTAATAATATATTACGTCTTTATGGTTGCTTCTCATGATACCATGGGGGTGGGAATTGCTCACTGAGTGCCCATAGTTGAATCGTGGGATCATAGGGCTCTGAAGCTGGACTTTGCATTTTCTATGTTGCTGTTTATTCACACTCCTAATAGATGGGGATGAGTCTGCTGGAGGATACATTTGCTGTAGAATCATACAAATTTAACACCCAATTTACAGAATTGGCTTAATTCAACACATATATAAGTTAAAGTAAACTGAATTGCTTGACAAGGCTTATTAGCATAGTGAATGAACGAGCTAGCAATTGGTGACAAAACAGTGGACATTGGTCTGTTAGTTACTGTTAGTTATTGAAAAGAAGCATGAAGGATTCTTATGGTCATTGTGATTAGAGGCAACACTACTAGCTTTGTGTGTATGTTAGTTAAAGTGCTGTTTTTGAGCATGTGCTGTGGCCAGGGATCTTCTATATTGTGGTCTTGATCTGACAGATAAAATCGTATGGTTGATTGTCAGGAGGGTGCAACATTTGGAAGGGGGATTGGATCCCAGACCCCTCAGATCCGCCATATACTAATGAAACATGCCGATTCATCCAGGACCATCAGAATTGCTTGAAGAATGGAAGGCCTGACCGAGGCTTCTTGCACTGGAGATGGAAGCCTAATGACTGTGAACTGCCTCTATTTGATGCAAAAGGTTATCTGACACTAGTCACAGGGAAATCATGGGCTTTTATTGGTGATTCTATAGCACGGAACCACTTTCAATCCTTTCTCTGCTCCCTTGCCCAGGTAAATTGCCATCATCTTTCAAGCTTGCTCTTACTGAGTGTTTTCAGAGCAATTACTGCATACTGGGCCTGTATTTTTATGTAAAGCTTTTCGTCACAACTGATGGTTTTCTCGCTTGCAATGTGAGCTTGATCTCTTATTACAAGCCATGCATTGTCTTATTATTCTGGAGAGCTGGCTGTATGCTTGAGGCCTTGTTCTCATATCTATAGCCGATACAAACCTTTTTGTTGAATGCAGGTTGAAGTACCCAAAAACCTGTATAGGGATGATATGGATCGGTTTGTGCATTGGTACTTCCCTTCTTATAACTTTACTCTTGCTGTCTTGTGGTCACCATTTTTGGTGGAGGGGATAGAGGAAGAAGCTGAAGGCTTTGCTAAAGGGATTGAAAAGCTTTACCTAGATACAGTGGATAGTAATTGGGCACCGTCTCTGCATAAATATAACTATGTTGTCTTATCTTCAGGCCAATGGTTCTTGAAGACCTCAGTGTACTTTATAAAGGGCAAGTTGGTTGGATGTCATTATTGTCCAGGGAAAAATATTACAGAAGTAGGGTTTTATTATGCATATAGAAAAGCCCTAAGGACAGTTTTTGATTTTCTTCTCTCATCTAATTACAAGGGTGTAGTTTTTTTTCGGACATTTACACCAGATCATTTTGAAAATGGTCGGTGGGACAATGGGGGCACCTGCAAAAGGACAGCCCCTCTTCGAAGAGATGCAGTAACTCTTCAAGGAATGACAGCAGAGATGTACAGAATACAGTTGGAGGAGTATGGTAAGACCTTGCAGAGCATCTCAAAGTCCAGTTTCAAGCTTAAGATTGCAGACACAATACATGCTTCATTGTTAAGGCCAGATGCTCATCCAGGGCCGTACCGAAATTTCCAGCCATTTTCCCAGGACAAAAAGGCCAAAGTCCAAAATGATTGTTTACATTGGTGCCTGCCAGGTGCTGTTGACACATGGAGTGCGATGCTTTTGCAGATGCTCAAGCATGTATGAAAGGGGTTCTTATTGATTATTGGGCAATGTAAAGCTGAATGGTCAGATTCATCTTGAGCATAATGCTAGGGATGAAATGACCTTTGAAGTGACTTATCTGTGCCAAGATCGAAAAATGTGTCACAAGTATATGCAAGCCTTAATAGTCCATGTGGAGGTGGCGTATGCACTTCCTAAAGAAGTTACAATTCTCTTGTGCATAAGGTTCCTTTGTCAGTTATAGCAGGGATTCTTTGAGAGATTGGTTGCACACAATAAATAATCAAAGCAGAAATGCATATTTGGAATCAAAGCCAAGGTTATTGTGATTTCTAGCTTGAAAGAAGATGGAATAACTATTGCCCTATCATTGTCTGCATTAAGTTAGAAATGGAAAGATCCCGATTCGGTTGGGTTTATCCAAATACTTTCCACCTGGGAGTCAATTAACTTATGCACCCAATGAGATTACTATAGATGAAATTACTCATGTAAACCGTTGGTGCATTTGTAACTTAGAAAACATTTGGAGTGAACTTCTAAAGAACCATGGATGTTGCAAAGTGACCTTTTTCATCCATATAGTGACACTATATTTGCATGTTGCCTAAACTGGCTGTCAACATTTGTGATTTTGTGACATTTTAGATCAATGATCCATTTCATCAGACTGGAAGTATTGTTGAGACATTGTTAAATGTGGATGTGGGTGCATGCATGTGTGCACTTGATCGTTGCAGACGGATTGCCTGCCTTTGTCACTTTTTCCTTTCTAGCATTGTGTCTGAGACAATGCATGGTACAGTGTTGTTGATGCCTTCTAAAACCAAGTGTAGTTACAATTACCAGCTGTAGTTTGGAGGTTGACTATAACTGCACTTTTTACGAGGCATGTTAGTGCTACAGGGTCGACTTATCTTCAGCTGGTAGCTCATGTGCTTAAGCTTGTAGTTGCAGTGATGTTGATTACTCAGTGGGATGGTTGTAGATTCTTTTGGGGGACGGTTCAATATGCAAATATGTGGTTCTATGATGTTTTATGTGTTGTAATGAGTGTTGAGAAAAGTGACCTTTGTCCTAAAGTGCATAGATGGTGCTTGTACTTTATAAGCATGGATTAGGGTGAAGGGGC
Organism: Lygodium microphyllum; assembly: GCF_053477565.2. Taxonomy (NCBI): domain Eukaryota; kingdom Viridiplantae; phylum Streptophyta; class Polypodiopsida; order Schizaeales; family Lygodiaceae; genus Lygodium; species Lygodium microphyllum. The sequence continues at coordinate 47,341,054 of NC_141137.1, read as the reverse complement.
CAATAGAGTGCCATCTAACAATCCTCCATTATTATAACTTTTTCTTCCAAGTGAGTTACATAAATGTTTTTGAATAGTCCAACTATAAATAGTCTAGCATGGATTAGGGTGAAGGAGCCAATGGAGTGCCATCTAACAATCCTCCATTACTTTTTCTTGCAAGTGAGTCACATAAATGTTTTTGAGTAGTCCAACTATATATATCATATGGAGCTCACAAAAAAAACTTTGGGACATTTTGATATTTTTATGAAATAGCTCTAGTTATAAATGAAGGTTTTATGAAAGAGTAACAATGAGGGGCCAATAGAGTGACACTCAAGGATGCATTATTTTAAGGTATTACACAATTCGGAATATAAAAAATTGTACATAGTTTGATTGTTTAGCTCACACTAAACTTGTGTAATATGAAATAAATCATATCATAGTGTTGAGAGAATTAAAAACCCCCTTCTTTTTTGCAAAGATGTCACTCAATTGAGGTGGGGTGTGTTTTGTTTTTGGGAGGTGTGACTTTATTGGCCCCTTTACCCTACTAGGTTTGTATACTCCAAGTTACCCTCATTGCTTCCTCTTGCATGTTTAGGTTTGGTTCTTGAGAGGTCTTCAAATTGGGGCATGGGTATTTGCTTGCTTGTCCATATAGGTAATTGTGATAAAATAGTGTATTGCTGGATACAACGTAGTCAATACTGTGAACTTATTGGGATTGCAATGTTGCTTTATGGGAATTATTCGGCCCATTTCTTGTTGCATGTGAAAAGTGGATGTAGATGCTTAGACTCGTGTGGTGTTGAGACCAAAAAGACATCAATGGCTTTGCGATAGAAATTAGTTGCATGCAAGGCAAGAATGTGCACGAGAATGGGTTGTGATCAATTTGTTGTGTGAGGTTTTGTCAAATAAAGGCACATTTGTTGGTAGATAGGCAAGCTCAAATTCAAAATATGACCTGCCATTATTTTCATTACTTTCATATTGGGAGCTACATTTAATCATTGTATAAAACGTACTTCTTGAATACTATTTTATCCTAGTGACAATGGTTAGTGATCAAATAAGTAGAACTAGCATAATCAAAAATTGAGGTTTAATATAAGTTGAATTGTAGATATGTCAAAGTAGGATCTTAAAATGTGAAGGATATTTAAACCCTTTAAAGTGAAAAATGTAGATATAAAAGTGAAAATGCATATATTTATATAGAAAAATCCCTTTTAAATTTTGACTTTAAGGTTTTGTATTTGGTATTTAAAATGTTTCTTGTAAACATTGAGACTCCAATTTGACGAACCCTTAAATGGCCAAATGTCGTTGTCCATGGGGTTTTTGATTTTCTTGGGTTGGAGCTAAGACCACTTAAAGGAGGGAACTCTCTCTAGCTAAAGTAGGTATCATTGGTGCTAGTTCCAAGTAGTGATGCGTTTTTAGAGATATAGTCACTTGAAGAAGGGAACTCTCTCGAGTTAAAGTAGATATCATTGTTGCTAATTCAATAACATCACTATCCTCTTTTTTTTATTCAATAGATTTTGTGCACAGTGCTTTGGCTTGTTGCAAATACTTAAAAAGGTCAAGATTTTTGAAGTTTTCTAATGGTCCTTGGTTGATTTGCTTCATATTAATTGAAGTTTGGGATAAGGCAATCAATTTTGGCCTATCCAAAGAGGGGAAGGCTATAGCGTTAGTTCTTCTCCTTGCTTGAAGTTTAGTTACAATGCGTCTTTGATTTGTCCAGGATCTTTATTGCAACCTCAATGTTAAGGCCATTGAGTTCTTGTAGCTTGATGTTGTGTGCATAATGCAACATCTTGATACATGTGACTATAGAGTAAAATAGTACAAGGAAGTCTTGTTCATGGTTGGAATGATGTGTTTTGTGAAGGTTATTGCTTTAAAGTGTTATATGGTTGGGAACATGTGAGGTTGCATTTGGCATTTCTTCAGGACGGTTTGTGTTGATTATTGTTTTGGGGCATCAATTATACTAGGTGGGATTGGTTGGAATGAGTTGAAGTTTGGTGTGCCAATGAACTTTAGATTCCCAAGTGCAAAACAATCTTTGATGACTTGTAAGACATTTTTGACATTGTAGCTCATTTGGCCTTATGTTTGTTTATCAAGTATGCTAGTGTTGAAGGGAGTGTACAATTATGGTATCAATTTGCCATGGATCAATTACCTTTGGTGCGTCGTATGGCACAATGTGATTTTTGTTCTTATTGAATCATAATTAAGGCTTGGATTCAAGCTTGCACCTATTTGTTTGTTGACATAACGATATCTTGGATAGTACAAGTTGCATCATTCACTGCACCGATTGTAAGGTCAATGTTCTAATCATGGATTCTTGTCGTAGGCTAATGGACAACGTCCATAATTATATGGCTACATTTTCTTGTAGATATATGTTATATGGTTGCAGTTGTGAAAGATCACATAATGATAAGATAGCCTTGCCTTTGAGAAAAAATCAAGCAATGTATCATTTATAGCATTCACCACATGGTGGATGACCAGGTTAGGGGTTGCTCTTGTAAGCATTGATATCTCCTCGTAATGTTAATTCTATGGGTCTCTTTTATGGCTATATATCTCTCATCTATCTCTTCAATTGAGAATGGGTATTGCTAGTTTTTTATTGTCACTTTGAACTTGTACTATATTGCAATTTACTTACCACTCATCCATGTTATGGCTACGCCCAAATCAATGCAAAAAGTATGGCATTGTTCTTGCACTGTATGAGTTGGTATGTCAAGTATCTAATTACATAGCTCTTGCTACTACCTAGGGTTCTTGTGATGACATGTAAGCCCGTGGTTATGTTCATAAGCTTTGTGTATACAATTTTGCACATCCCTCCATACTTCATTTTCCATGTTTCCAAATTACTTTAGAATTGTGAGAGCGTTGTCCCTATTATAATTTGAGGTTGGATCATCAATATTGAGTGTTGCACCTAAGGGGTTCTGGAGCCCCGAGAGGAACACCAAGGAAAAGGGAATTGTCTTGCAAGAAAATCTATCTTGTAACATCAATAAGCTTGTTTATCATGTTTCATATGATCACAATGAAGAAAAGAACACCAGGCACAACAAATCTTCATGTAAATCTCCCACGGTTTTTAATAGAATCAACCATATTCTTCAATATCTTCACAAAATCCATCAATAGAACAAAGAAAGCAAAAAAATACACTATCTTTGAATGGAAATACATCACATAGTATTCATCTTCAATATCTTCATAGTCTTCTCTCTCAATCTCTCATATACAATCACTCTGTTTCAGCAGAATTGGCTATCTCTGACTCTCTCTCTCTCTCTCCATCAATAATACATCATCTCCTCACTACAATCTCTCTAAATCACTCTCAATAATCACTCTTAGGTCGTGGATACCCCTCCCAAGAGGTATGTCTGATATGAAGAGTCACCAGAGCCACTACAGTGTCCTTTCATAGCTCACTACTGTCACTTCACTCTAGTCTTCACTTGAGTCTTTGGCAGCTACTTCTTCCACTTCTTTCAGCTCTTTTACACTTGTATTCACCTCTTTCCAAGGCTAGAAAACTTTTCCAAAGTCACACATACATTCCACAGAACACTTACAGAACAGTCTACAGAACAGTACCAGAACAGCTACAGTACAGAACAGAAGCTCTACAGAAGACCTACAGAAGGTTACAGAAGATCATCAAAACCTCATAACTCATTCTCAAATCATTCTAAACTCTCACAAACCATTCAATAAGCTTTCACAATATCTCATTCTTCATCAATCAATACTCCATCCCTCTTTACAGAAGACAATCATAACAAAACAGACCAAAACAGAGCAAAACAGAAGGTATACAGAACCTATCAGAACCTATCAGAACATCACATAACCACCAACAAACATCATGATCTTCCAAAACACCATCATTATCATCCAAAACATTCTCAAACCACTTCCAAATCAATCAATCATCTCATAAAATCAACCATTCAGCTCTCAAAAACAACAAAAATCAGCCAAAAAACAAGTCATTTCAACACTCAACATATCCCCACACTTAATAAGGAAGCGTCCTCGCGACCCAGGAAAAAGGGAATACAAGTTCAGGGAAAAACTCAACTTTGATCGTCAATATCTTTTCAAAAAAAAATCCATCTACCACGACCCCAACTTAGAACCTGTTTCTGATATAAAAATACAAAGAAAGGAAAACCCTTTATACATTAACACCTCTTATCAAACTAAAAATCACAACAAATTTATAAAGGATATAAGAGTTTTCTTCTTCTTCATCTGCATCATCTTCAATTCTCCAACCACGACCCCATCACCACAAATCTCCAAAACGTAGCTCGTACACGAAATCCAATAGGAAACCACCACGTTCGTTTGACATAAATGAACTCACAACACAAACACTAATACACAACACAACCATCTGAATGACTCCTTCAAAAAGAGAGTTTTGCATTAAAAACTTCCACCATACATTGGAAAGGTATCAATGAAGATGATCCCTCTTAAAAGATTGATGCTGTCGGAATCGATCCATAGATAAGGATTCATCTACAAAGTTTTTAGGAGGATTTTGAAAAAATTGGAGACAGCACATCCTTTCCAACAGGACCAGGTATCTGCTAGGCAAACAGAGGGCATGAAAATACAATATCTCTAGCTGGTGGGAATCAATGCTAACATTGACATTCATGCACAACTTTGGAATAGGCTTGGAATCATTATGAGAGTGCCTATGCATATACGCCAGGTACCAAGCAAAGTGAGCAGTTAATCTCACTGAGGGATCTGCAGACAGTGAATACTGCTGGGCAAAATGAACATAATTCTGATAAGCTTGACTAGAAGCTGTCCATTCTCCTGGAATTACTGGCCAATTAATCTGCGGTCCTGTAAGGCAATCATCCGAACTCCATCCCCTTCTTCTGGAAATCTGATTATCAAACCCATCACAGTCACTAATCAACTGAGGTGGTTGAGATATGGAAGTGTTAGGAGAGGGTAGTGGAATAAGGGAAAGTGGATGTAGGGAAGGATAGGAAAAATCATAAAAGGAAGAAAAGGTTAAAGAAGGAGTGGCAGAAATTTGTAAGGAATCACTAAGGAACGGTGTTAACTGATAAATAGGAAATGTGGAGGGTACATTAATGAGGGGTGAAGAACAGGGTGGAGAAGGGGAAAATACCCTATCCTCAATAAAGGAACAGTAAGTAAAAATGGGAATTTGAGGGAAAGATGAAGGTTGGAAAAGAAGAGGTAAAATAATTGTGGAATTAGATTGACAAAGGGAAAAATATATAGCATAGCGGTGAGCCATTTGTTGGTAATAGAGGAGGGTAGGAACAGAAGGTCCTAAAAGAGATCGTCTATGATAAGTATCAAAGAAGGGAGCATCAAATGGATTATGCTTGGAAAGATAGGTTAAGAGATCCATCCTCAGTTGATTAGTACTCTGGGCAAAGGTAGGAGCTGTGTTTTGTCTTTGATTGAGGACCACCGAATCAATCATGGGATGCCACGAATTATCCTGACAATCAGCCACTTTGGAGGAATAACTTGAAAACATGTCAGCTATGCGCAACTCCAAATGATTGACATATAAAACAGCCTGTAAGACCACATCCCCCACATACCATGCCATATCTACCTCATCTGGAATTAACAAGTCTCCTCGGAGATACATGTACGACATCAACATGGTATCTGGCGTGACAGAATCTTCAAAGACCATTCTGACTACCTCTGTCAACAACTCAGCAGACCAAGCCCCACTCCATCCATCCTCGGGAAAAGGTAAATCCATCGTGGAAAGCTTCATGTAGAAGACCAACTTCTGTAAGTGGTAGTGGACAAAGAAAGAATGGTCTGGTAAAACATATTCCTGAAACTGCTCAAAGGTAGACCATAACAAGTCCATTCTGGACTGCAATCTTTCCACTTTATCTTGGAATAGAGGACACAAAGTAGCCTGTCTCTGTAGGACAGCCAAATCCTGCTGTGAAAGAGAAGGAATCAATGGAACAGGAGGGCTTGGAGGAACAGAGCGGGACTTTGCAAGCTGATCTTGCAACTGCTGGATTTGGGAGGCTTGGTTGGCCACCGTGTCATTAGCCATCTGTAAAGCTGAAAGCTTGTCATCTAAGAGAACTTGGAATTCCGTCGCTTCACTGGACATCCTCTCCTTCTCTGCTGAAAGGCTAGTAACTTGTGATTGAGCTTCGAGTAACTGGGTCTTCAATGAAGAAATCTCCTCGCTTTGGGTGGCAACCAGTTGGGTTTGCTATTCCATTTGCTTAAATAAATCTGCTAGGGTATCCTTAGCAGAAGCTAACTCAGATATTGCCTTATGCAACTGGTCTTTGGACTGCATGAGCTCTTCATAGAAAGATGCGTACAGCTGTTGCACACAGGCTGTCACTGACAACTCAATGGAACTTTGAATATCCTTGCAGAGGAAATGAATGGCATCTCCTGAGACGAGACTGTTCAGGGAAGGAACTGAGATCTCCAAGGATCCTTCTCGATGTGCTCGGAACAGGTTATTACAAGTGAGACACCCAGGGAATTCACTGCCAAAAGTAGCAGGGATAGGTACTGAAGGAAGTACAGAAGGGGCTTTATCCGCTACCCGTTTCAAGCGTTTGCGCTGTATGACCAGGGGAGGCGGAGAATCATCATCCTCTATCTCAATGGGTTCTGACTCTTCTGAAGGTGGAGGAGGAGGTACTGGATCTGATGGAGGAGGTAGAGGCACAGTCTTCTGTAAACCTGAATAGGTCAAGAAGGCAGACAAATATGATCCATATGTGACATTGGTAACATTACCCCTGGTGACTTAAACAAAATGCTGATCCATTTTAGTGAGGAGGTAAGTGCTCCAATCAATAGCAACTCCTTTCAGCACCATCCTGGAAGCTGTGAAAAGCTCTTTGGACAAATAATGGGATGGCGTTTTGGCAGGCATAAATCTGTCCTGAAGGAACTGACACATCATCTTCCATACGGGATCAGTGATCATAGAAAAGGAAACGCCTGAAGAGTTTATCACCTTAACATCGAGGATTTCCCTTGTCTGCTTCTGCAACAGCTTGAGAATCTCTTCATTAGAGAAGAGCTGACGAGTGGTCACAAAAGGTTCACCTTTGAAGGGAAGAGACAGAGCCTTCCCTAAGCCTCGAGATGTCAAAGTCATAGACATTCCTTGGACTACGCCTGTCTTCTTGCTGTAAGAGGCCAGGAACTCATCACATAACGACGGATCCTCTGGAAGCAGGGGAAAAGGAGTGGCCACAAAAGCAGCAAGTCCCGCCTTCGTGAGGGGCTCAAAAGTAAGTAGGGAAGAGTAATCCCTACCAACTAATGGGACGTACTGGATAGGGGAGGAGCATGAGAAGGCGCCATTCAGATGGTTACACACACACACCACAAACACAGACAATCAAGGAGAATGCCTGCAAAGCAACAGACAAAAAAACCAAGGATAAGAGAATTACCAATAAAACGTGACTCGACCAACTAACCCCAAGCAAACCACATCCTAGAAAAAAAATTGACATGACCTTGAGACAAATGCGACCGAAAGCTTCATGCGATGCATTAGACAAACACCCAGAACCCCGTATCAGGCAACAAAAGAAAAAAAAACTGCATACCGTACCCTTAACCGTAACTAAGACAGGAAACCAAAATAAGACCACATCCGACACATATCAATACTATATCTGTGATAAACCAAGACTGGACCATGGAAAATAACACTAATGACTGCGCATACCCATCCCACGAAACAGTTCATTAAAAAGGGAAAGTAAGTGCAGTGAGGGGGGAATTAATTTAATGAAGGGTTGATTTTAATCAATTATTAAAAATGGGTGAATTTTTATTAGGTGATAAATCTTAACAAGAAAACGGCGGTTCCTTATTATAAATTAAATTACCAATTATTAGGTGAAGCGGTGCAGTTATTCGATTCCCGGACTTCGATTCCCGACTGGGTCTCTAAATGCAATTCATTAATTACAAATTAAGGTGATGTGGAGCGCTTTTTTGCCAGTGCGTGCTCTTGTGACAGCTGGTTCATTTTAATTAAAATTTTAAAGTGCCTCTGTAGCGCACGTAGCGCGTGCTAAGTGAACGACTGGTTTATTTTAATTAAAAAGAATGTGTATGTTGAGTGCGAATGCGCGTGGAACTGTGGGTGAATTAAAGGGTTCATTTTAACAATTAATTTGTGATTAAGGGGGAAAATAAAAATAAATAAATCACATAAAATAAATACCTGGAAGGGGTGTGTATGTAATGCAGGAATGCGCACGGAAGAGTTCCCCAAAAGAAATGAATCCAGTAAAGGAAAAGTAAAGATCACTGATGAAACAACAATAACAACACCTTAGCGGATGTGTGGATTTGGTTTGTGTTGGTTGTTTATGTTTATTTAATTTTTTATTTTTTATTTTTTTGTGTTAAGTTGTGATTATTTATGGTTGAATAAATGGAAAATGAGCAAGGGAGGTGAGGGGAATTTTTTAGAATTTTTTTAAGAATTTTTTTACTAGTTTTAAATGAATTTTTACATTTATTGGCAATTTAGGGGTGAATTAGGAAATATTTAATTTTCTGAAATTGTAGGGTAGGTAATGGCCAGTGGACACACTCCCAAAAATTGGCAAAAAACAAAATGAATTTTTAGAAATTTTTCTGAATTTTTTTAATGGAAAATTTAAGTTAGAAATTAATTAAATCACATAAATCATATTAATCAAATAAGTCAGGTAGGAATAAGTCAATTAAGTCTGGTTAGTGGGGGTAAGTCATGTTAGTCACAGGAAGTCAAGTCAGGTAGGTTAGGCAGGTTAGGTTAAGTTAACTAGGTTAAGTTAACTAGGTTAATCAACTAGGTTAAGTTAAGTAGGTTAAGTTAGCTAGGTTAAGTTAGCTAGGTTAAGTTAACTAGGTTAAGTTAGCTAGGTTAAGTTAGCTAGGTTACTAGGGTTAGTTAACGAACCTAACTAAGGTTAGGGGTACTAACCTAACTAGGGTTAGGGGGAAGGGATTAGGGTAAGTTAGTTAAACTAAGTAAAGTTAATTAGGGGGGTGTGAGGGTTAGTTAGTTAACCTAACTAGTGTGAATTAGTGGGAGGTTAGGGGTAGTTAATTAAACAAAGGTGAGGTTAAACTAACCTCAAATTAGTGAGGGAGGAGGAGGAGGTAAGAGTTAGTGGAAGCGGCGGCGGGCGGAGCTAGGACCGGCGGCAGGCGGCGCACCAGGGCGGCGCTGGTGACTCGAGCGGGCGGCGGAACCAGGGGCAGGCGGAGCGGGGCGCTAAATCGGCAGCATGAGGGCAAATCCAAGCAGGGGCAGGCGGCGATTCCAGGGCCAGGGCGAACAGTGGCGACGTAGGGCATACAGAGGCGGCACAGAGGGAGGCAGCGGGCGAGGAGGTGGGGAAGGCGACGTGGAGGAAGGAGGCGGGCGAGGAGGTGGGGAAGGCTACGTGGAGGAGGGAGGCGGGCCAGGAGGTGGGGAAGGCTACGTGGAGGAGGGAGGCGGGAAGGAGGAGAAGAGGATGAAGAGCAGGCGGGAGAGTAGGGAGGGAGAATAAAAAAAAAAGGAGGAGAGGGAAAAAGAAGATGGAGGGAGAAGAGGGGAGGAGGAAGGTGGGAGGAGGAAAGGAGAGGAGAATGGGAAGGGTGAAGGAGATGGAGGTGGAAGGGGAAGGCGGGCACGGCACGCAGGGAAGGGAGAGGAAGAGGTAGTTAGGTGGGGAAGGGGCGGGGAGAGAGAAGGGTGGAATGGGGGATAGGGAAGGGTGTGGGTAGGAAAGGGCGCCCATTGGGGGGAATGGGCAGCGGGCGCCTGGGGGAAGGGTAGGGGAAAGGGGGTCATGGGGTGGGCAGGGTCAAAAGGGTAGGGGGTGGGGGAAAATGGGCATGTACCCCCGTCCCGCGCACGTGCGCGGGGCGGGGTAAAAAAATTTACCGTGACGGGATTGAAATGGCACCGGGATGACGATATGGGTCATGCGGACACGACCGGGGCGCGTGGAGATACGTAAAATTGAAAAAAAGGCGCGTTCACGCACAAGACGGACGCGCGAATACACGTAAAAATAAAGAAAAATTAATAACTCCCAATCCGGACGTCAAAACGAAATAGCATAAAAACAAAAAGTGGGTAGGACGGTAGGCGGAAAACAAGGGAAATACGGGACGGGGGTTTCGGGGGGGGGGGGGGAAAGGGCGGTCACGTGCAAAAAACACAAAAACGAACCAAAAAACGCAATTAAAAATTAATATCGAAAGATCCATGCATCGGAATGAGGTGCACAAAAAAGGAAAACTATGCAGAAAGATGTGCCCGACAATTCTATCACATCAAAACATAATCCTGACTGAGATAAGACGTGTTCACATGGGAAAAACCCAAAAAACAAACCCAAAAATAGAATCGAAAATTAAAATTGGACAAACCGTTCACCGAAATGACATGCAGTAAGAAGGAAAAATGTCCACAGGAAGGAGTGGCACAGGTTGATCATGTTAAACTGCAGTTCCGGTGGAAGTAGGAGGGGTTCACATGCGAAAACGCCAAAAATACGCCTGAAAACTGATTTAAAAATTAATACGTAAAAATCCGAAAGTCGAAAAAGGGTGGAGGAAAAAGGAAAAAGGTGGGGGAAGGCACAGGGGACACGGCTGGCACATCAAATTGGAATTCCGATGCAAACAGGGCAGGTTCACATGGAAAAATGTCAAAAATACGCATGAAAAAGTCTTAAAAAACCGGAAAATTAATAACGGACAAACCATGTAGTGGAATGATGCGGAATAAAAAGGAAAAATGTCAGGGGAAAAGTGATGGTCAAGGCTATGATATCAGAGCATGATTCGGAAGCAAGAAAAGCGCGTTCACATGGAAAATCGGCTAAATTACGCAAAATGCTTCAAAAATTAATAACTCAAAAACCGTGGACCGGAATAGGGATAGGAAAAAAGGAAAAATGGTCAATTCAAAGGGAGGAACATGGCTATAAAGTTGGATTTGGACTTGAGTCAATGTAGGGTGCATTTACATGGAAGGACCTCAAAATCAGGGAATGAAGGAAAACTGCAAGGGAACAGTCCCAAGGGTGGGTGGAACATAACCGGGTGGGTGGGAAGGGATCCCATTAGGGTAAAAGCAAGGCATGGCATACATGCATGAACAGGTTAAGGCATATACAGAAGGGTATGCAATGTAGACGCGCAGGGACGCGTCCCCACACTTAAGACCTTAACGGACAGGGTTAACCGAGCAACAGGGACCTAGGACCATGCCACAGACCATCCACTAACTTCCCCACACTTAAAACATAAACATCACTAAGAAACAGAAGTTGTAGGGTTAGAAAAACTTGGCCCGTTTTGGCAAGAATCAAGGTTGAGTGTCGATGGCACGTCCAGTGTGGTTGTCGGCGCTGGAGGGACCAAGGCATCTTTACAGCACACGTTCGTCATGGCAGGGACCACCCAGCAGCACCCAAGGAGGTAGCTGATGGAAGGAATCACAGGAAATGCGTCGATGATGAGGAATGTGGCACTCAACTCACAATCACTCAAACGAAATGAAAGAACAGTCACTCGTCCCATGACTAATATCACCCGAGGAATAAGGATTGAAACCCATATCTCATACCCAGTTGAGGAATCGACTAGGAGGAAATGGTGCAGAAGGAGTATGCCAGGGTGCACAGTTGATGGTGCAGTTGTGCGTCCAACCCGTCTGGCATAAGTGCAAGGAGGAAGGCAAGGGGGCCTTACAGTGCAGTGTACAGAACAGGGTGATGTGTCTTGTGATGACAGCAAAGACCCATCCCGTGGGTGCATAGGGAAACGGGAACATACCTGACTCCAAGTGTCGTAACGTCCCTCAATCTCACCTCTCGGTAATTGATTGAAGAGACTCCAGTCACACTCAGCCCACCCGCTGTTTCGCTCTCTGTTGATAGATACAGAAGGGCAGCCTGTTCCTGAAACCCATTGATGTAATCCTCACAGTCACTTGTGCAAAGATTGTATGCCTTGTGCGCATTTGATGGTGCAACTGTGCATCCCGCCCTGTGCCGGCATACGGTGCAAGAAGGAAGGCCAGGGAGCCTTATGGTGCAGTGCACAGAAACAAATTGTGCTTTGTGCATTGAGAGGCCTATCCCGTGCATGCAACACTTCATTCACACTACTCACCTCTCATTTGATTTGAAGGGAAAAGACTGGTCTCTCGCCCCACCCTCTGTCTCACTCTCTATTGATAGTTATAAGAGGACAGCCTTACTCACTTCCCCATCCGGTTAGGATGAAAGCTCACGTCACTCAAGGAGTTGTCGATGAAGATTGCGTCATCAGTTGTTGAAGAGGCGTACCCAGGGAGGTAGCCATCAAATCGAATATTGTATTGGATAGGAACATGTTGTCTGCTAGAGGACAGGTAGTCACTTTGCAAAGAGACCCATGACACAGCGTACCAAGGGAGGTAGCGTCGGAATTGAATCCTAGGGATATCAATTAATGAATCCACTTTCTGGACTGCTGGGTGTTACCACCTTTTCCACAGCCAGCTTCTCGCCCAAGGGTGTTTACCACCTTTTCCTGGAACGAGGCTTGCTATGACAGGGAATTGCTTCCTTTTCTCTCATAACAGACTTGTTTGTCTTGTTTTTTTTTCTTCTTTGGTTTTTTTTCTTTTTCTTATTTTCCCCTATTCTCGAGGGTGTTTCCACATTTTCTCGAAGAATAGGTCGGCATGACAGGGACCTAAGTCCTTTTCTCCCATGACCGATATGTTTTGTTTTGTTTTTTTTTTCAATATTGAGCAAAGGAATGGTAGAAAGACCATTTGTCAGAACCCACCTCGCCACTGTCGCTGGTGGAAAATAGAGGATAAGAGATCAAGGCTGAAAGGGGGTTTTGAGGGGACAGAGGGTTGCGTCCACCTCATCAGAAGTGGCTGAAGAACGGCTATCAGAAGTAGCATCATAACAAGTACAGTGCCGTGCCAATAAGAGAGAGGATCAAGTGACCGTAATTGTCAAGATTCCCAAGGAGGGAAGTACTTCTTCAGGCGATATCCATTGATCAGAAAGGGATCATCAGAGGCATCAACGGTCTGCACTTGGACAGAGCCATTAGGGTTGACTGCAAGTACCTTATAGGGGCCCATCCACCGCTGTTGGAGCTTGCCAGGAAACTTGCCAAAGCGTGAATCATAGGCTAGGACCAAATCACCTTCTTTGAACTCCTTGTGCTTGATGAAGCTATCATGGTAAGCCTTACGTCGAGCTTGCGTGGCTTCCATGCACTGTAGAGCCATCCTACGAATTTCGTCCAAACATTCCAGGTGCAGGAGACGGCGTTGCAGTGAATTATCGTTTCCCAAACGCTCTTTGATAGCCACTCTCAAAGAGGGCAGTTCCAATTCAATAGGAAAAACTGCTTCTGTACCATACACCAACTGGAAAGGTGTCTGTCCCGTTGCTGCTTTATGGGAGGTTCTGTATGCCCAAAGGGCCTCTGTAAGTCGATCGTCCCAATCACGACGATGTGCGGCAATTGTTCTTGTCAGAATCGAGCAGAGGATGCGATTGGTGACTTCGACTTGACCGTTGGCTCTAGGGTAATAGGGAGTGGACTTGCAATGGCGGATCTTATACAATTCTGTCAACTCTTCCATGACTTTGTTGAGGAAATGAGTGCCTCTATCACTTACCAGCTCTAAGGGACTGCCAAAACGGGTGATGATATTCTCGTACATGAACAGGGCCACGCTGTTACCATCGTCCCGCTTTAGGGCTTTAGCTTTACACCACTTTGTGACATAATCCGTACATACGAGGATGTATCGGTTCTGTTTCCTTCTGGTAGGAGGGTCGATCGGACCTACGAAGTCAATGCCCCACTTCTCAAACGGCTTCAAAGGAAGGATAGGTTGCAGTGGCATGGCACTTGTCTTGGTGGGTTTCCCCATTCTTTGACAAGCATAACATATTTTACAGTAATCATAGGCATCCTTATGAATGGTAGGCCACCAATAACCTGCTAGCAGAGCCTTCCTAGCTGTAGCTTCTCCTGCAAAGTGACCTCCACATGGCTCGTCGTGGCAAGCCTTCAGAACAATCCCAATCTCATCTCCTGCAACACATCTTCTGAGCACTTCATCTTTGCCTTTCTTGTACAGTGCACCGCCTAGCAGGGTGTAGGGGGCTGATTCTAGCATGAGCTTCTTCCTTTCCCGACTAGAAATACTAGGAGGGTACTGTTGGGTTGCCAGCAGATTGGCAATGTCTGCATACCAGGGAGTTACAGTCTCTACCAAGAATAGGGAAGCATCAGGGAGGTCTGGATCATCTTGCTCCTCGTTTGCAGTTTGTGGGATACGTGACAGATGATCAGCCAGAACATGGGAACGACCAGGCTTAGTAATCACCTCAAAGTCAAACTCCTGGAATAGAAGGAGCCATCTCATCATTCGTCCTTTCACATCTGCTTTGTTCATCAAGAAGGACTGGGCCTCATGATCCACATAAAATTTAAAGTGGGTAGATAGGAGGTAATGGCGAAACTTCTCCAGGGCAAACACCATTGCCAAGCACTCCAGCTCGGTCACTGTATAGTTCCATTCCCTATCAGTGACTTTTCGGCTTGCATAATAGATCGGTTGATCCAGCTTCGAGGAGCCCTTCTGGCATAGGACTGCGCCTAAGCCTTCAATAGATGCATCAGTGTGTACGTGGAACTCTTTCGTCCAATCAGGAGGTTGCAGAATGGGTGCCTCTATCAGACACTGCTTCAGAATGTGGAAGGCTTTGTCACATTCTTCCATCCAAGTAAACTCTGCATCTTTCCTCAGGAGCTTGTGCAAGGAGGTTGCCTTTGTTGCAAAGTGGGCTATGAACCTCCTGTAGTAACCCACATGGCCTAGGAATCCCCTCAACTGTTTGAGGTTGGTGGGTGCTGCCAGAGCTGCGATCTTTTCAATCTTTGCAGGGTCTGTTGATATCCCTTGTGCAGAGACAATGTGGCCCAACAGAAATCTAGAAGAGACCCCAAAGATGCATTTGTCAGGGTTGAGGGAAATCCCATACTCCCGGCATCGATCAAAGCATTGCTCCAAATGTCCCCAGTGTTCACTGATCAAACTATAGACACAGAAGTCATCCAAATATACCTCAATAAAGTCGTGTAAATGATTTTGGAATGCAGCCATCATGACTCGTTGGAAAGTAGCAGGGGCATTGCAAAGTCCAAATGGCATCACTCTGTAAGCGTAGGTTCCCCATTCTGTGGTGAAGGTTGTCTTGGATTGGTCTTCTTCCGCGATTTGGAATTGGTTGTATCCGCTGAATCCATCCAGAAGAGAATAAAGCTCATGTCCTGCCACTGTGTCCAACAGTTGGTCTGTGAAAGGGATAGGAAAGTGATCCTTCTTTGTCTTGGAATTAAGCTTTTGAAAATCCACACATATTCGCAATTTGCCATTCTTCTTGGGTACAACCATGATGGGTGAAACCCATTCACTATTTGCCACTGGATAGATGAACTCGGCTTCCAGAAGCTTCAGCAGCTCCGCTTTCACCAATGTGGAATAATTCGGGTTCATTCACCTCTGTCATTGCCGTACTGGCTTGGCATCAGGCTCCAAGTCAATATGATGTTGACATATTGTGGGATCAATCCCCTTTAGGTCTTTGTAGGACCATGCAAACACGTCCAAATTTTCTTTCAACAAGTTGTACAAGGTTGACAACTCCTCTTCTGGGAGGCTGCTACCCACCTTCAAGTGGCGTTCAGTGCCTTCTGCATCCACAAAGGTTAACTGCCTTTCACCTTCTACTTCATGGATAAAGGTCCCGCGGACTGCTTCTGGGTAGAGATCCGACTCCTTCAAGGGAGTGGTATCCTCTTCGCATGTCCCACTAAAACCAACTTCTTCTTTTGGTGGAGACTTAGGTTGCTCCTTAAGACGTTGGAATGGGATAAGCGCCGTTTCGGGTTTGGTTTCAAAATTAATTACCTCTTGGCTTGAAGACTCCTCTTCTGAAGATGACACATCCAAGAACGTCACATAACAGGGACCCTCTGATGCCTGTTGGATTTGTGGGACTGGTGCTTGTTGGCACGGTGCATCATCATCATCTTTCTTTGGCAAGGATGGGTTAGGACGGCAGGAGCCACTCTTGAAAGACGGCTTGTTCTTCTTAATCCATTCCTTATAAAGGTTTTGCATATGAGAAGATCCATTTACCAGACCAAATGGTATCATCACCATTCTGTCCCATAGCATGAGCTCATCGGCTTCTGATGCTTCTGGAACTTCTTCCTCAAATGTATCCTCTTCAGGTGGGATAGATTCTTTTGTTTCACTTTCATAACCTTCTTCGTCCATATCATATCCATCCTCTTCTGTCTCTGTCTCTGCTTCTGCTTCTACTTCTGTTTCTGCTTCTGCTTCTGCCTCTGTCTCTACTTCTGCTTCTGTAGGCGCTCTGTAACAGAAGAACAGATTCTCTGTCTTCTCTTCTGCCTCTGTCTCTGGCTCTGCTATGGCCATATAACAGGGAGAGCAGTACATCCATGCTTCTATCTCACTGTCAGAGGTGATTTCAGAAGTCATGCCTGGTTCAGGCAGGAAGTATTCACCCATTGATAATGGCTTTGCATCTTTTGGAAGTCGGCTTACAGTACCCACTGTTAAGGAATGTGCCACTGTTTTCTTGGGAAGGATCTGTTTGACAGCATCTTCGTCTGCTGACGTTCCATCTGTAGCCTTATTAGGGGAATCAGAAGATAATTCCAAGGAGGTGGAGCCATGTCCTTTTTGAGAACCATACAGTTTCAGCACCACTTTATTGGGTCCTCTGCCCAAGGTCAAAGTTCCTTTGAACCAATCCGTCCTTGCTCGGGCTTCAAAAAGCCATGGTCTGCCCAGTAACAGAGGATAGGATGTACCATAAGAGTTTGGCTTCACCACCAAATAGGTCAGCCAATAATCTTTTCCAGCCATTGTAGTCTTCACATATGGGAGAATGCCCAAAGGCTTGATTCTACTCTGATATGCCAGTCTGATGAGCCATTGGGTGGGTTGCACTCCTTGTAGGCCTAAATCCTTCATTGTAACATCCGTCATAATGTTCACTGATGAACCACCATCAATCAGTGCATTTGCAATGAAGCAGTCTTCTATCCACACGCCAGTCTCTGGAGTATCTGGATCTAGGAAAGCATTAGCTACATCCACTTCTTTTACAGGCTCTGGAGCCTTGTTGGACTTTGTTGCTGTTGAAGGAGCAATCCTTAAGCCACGTCGTCTTGTCAGTATACTTTTGAACCTTTTTCGGCAATTGGGAGACAACATCAATAATTGTCGGAATGTGAGGTTTGGTCTAAAGGTATCTAGATCTCTGACCAGATCGTATTCCTTAATAGGATCCACTGGCTTCTCTAACCGGTTAGGGAATGGGGCAACACCCATTTTCATTTTCCCTCTTTCTGCCAACAAAGGCATCATGGGAACTTCTTCTGCCACTTGTGGCACTTCCTCCTCTTCTGTATCTTGGATCTCTGGTCATGTCTCTGTAACTGTCTCTGTAACTGTCTGTGGCACTGTAGGGCTCTGTACGGCACTATCAGGCTCTGTTCTGTTCTGTTCTTCTGGTGGAAGATTGAACTTCACTGTTCTGGCAGGGGGGTTATTCTCTTTCTGGATAGGTGGTTCCTTCTGCTTTGCACGCGTGATGGCTGCAACTTCCAATTCCACCAAATTGGAGGTAGGCTCTTGGGCCTTGGCCGGACTATCAGTGACACTGTTTTTCACTGGGGCTGGGCTTGGACAGTCTTTTGCAGTGTGGCCTACTCCTTTGCATCGACTGCATAAGGGCTTGTAATCCACTGACCTTCAAGGATTTGGACAATTTGGTGAGATGTGTCCCTTTTCTCCGCATCTGTAACATTCCACTTCTGATCTTTGACCACCGCCGGACTATCTTCCTCTGTAACTTTGAGAAGGAAATCTTCTGGGTCTGAAATTAGGACCAAACTCTCTAGGCTTGGGTCCAATATCTTGTGTTGTCATTTTGTATTCCAACAAGTTGAATCTTGCATCTTCTTCCTTCCTTCTCCTATCATGCATCTCCTTCAGAGAGCAAATATCCTCGGTATGGTTCTTCCGCAAATAGTAGGAACAGAAGGCTCCAGGAATGGTTGGTTTTCGTGTACATTCAGTGGCTAAATGGCCTGCTTGATGACACTTACCACACCAAGTATTTGACCGCAACACATCTCTTCCTGCTCCTGCAACGTTGGATATGCTCGCTGTGTTCACTTTCAGCGTCTGTAACTGCTCTGTAATCACATCCATCAACTCCTTTTTGATATTGCAACTGAGTTAGATAAGTAGTCCTTCAAGCTTTCACCTCCTGAGGCACTGGCAGGAGGGTTTTGAGGAGTCTCTGTAATCACTGCATAAACGGACTGGGCTGGTACAGAGGGGTCTCTGTTCTGGTTCTGATTCAGGGCTCCTGTTTGAACTGTTGGCTGTTGACTCCAGTTGGTAGGTTTCCACTGTTGCTGCTGATTTGGCATTGAGGAAATTGGTTGAGACCATGGTTGTTGTGGTTGAACCACCATTTGAGGCATGGATTGTGGCCACTGTGGATTTGGTGCACTGTACTGTGATACCGAGGGCATCTGTTGGTAGGGGTAGGGAACAGTCCCTGGGACTACATTTGGTGGGTACATCATTCCTGGCATCAGAGGAGGTAGGACTCCTCTTCCTGTATTCATTGCTAGTCTAGCTTCCACTTCATCATACAGTCTTGCACCTTCTGTTGCAGCTTGCAGGGTGGCTGGTCTTTGTAGCTCCACAAACTTACGGAC
The DNA here is from genome assembly GCF_053477565.2 of Lygodium microphyllum. Classification (NCBI taxonomy): domain Eukaryota; kingdom Viridiplantae; phylum Streptophyta; class Polypodiopsida; order Schizaeales; family Lygodiaceae; genus Lygodium; species Lygodium microphyllum. Next base: position 47,322,127 of record NC_141137.1, on the reverse strand, counting down.
TTCTGGTTGTAATCCTCTGAGAAACACCCCCTTCTGAATGCCATCATCTAGATTATGGTTAGTCCATCTCTTCAGGATGGATTCCATTCGTGAGACATAAGCTTCTACTCTTTCTCCAGAGGACTGACTTAGGTTCATAAATTCCTCTCTCATCCGCTCTTCAAAACCTTCACGCCTGAATTTAGTGAGGAAGGCCAACTTCAGGTCGTCCCATGTGCCAAAAGTTCCTGCTGCTTGTCTCTCATACCACTGAAACGCCGCGCCCTTGAAAGTGGCGGGGAATATTGCCAACCAATGCTCAGGGGTTCTGGCATTGTTAGCCACACATGCTACCATAAATTTTGCTACATGAAGATCGGGGTCTTCATTGTACTCTCCCTTAGAAACTGGCAATGGGACTACATTCGCTGGCCTGTCATCAATATGGCTTGGAAGTGGACCTCCAGCAGGAGGAGGAAGGGCTTGATGTGCCATTGGGACTTCTGTAAAGAGTTCCGCAAGGGTGTCAAAGGCGACTTCTGCTGCGAGCTCGCTCTCGGCTCTGATTCTTGCTTTCTCTCTTCTCACGTACCTCTGGACTCGTTCTAACGCTTGCCTCTTTATTGCGTCATTCATCAGGGGGTTGGCTCCACTATGTTGTTAGTGCTCCACAGAGGGTTAACAGAAGGCTTCAGTCTCTGGAGGACTCTCTTGCCAACATTTCTTCTACTTCTTTCTTTTCAACATCCCTGAATTCTGCTTTCATGCCACTGCACAGAGGAAGGTATTCGGTTCTGAAGGTGTCAAAATGCATACGTCTGAGCATTGTGGTGGTGCCATCATCATAGTAATGCCAGCTTCTGATGGTTTCAACAGTGTATGTTGTGAAAAACACTCTGTCTACCAACTTCCAGTGGGTTGCTAATTGAACAAACAGAAGATTATTAGTACACCAAGCATCCCATGTATCTTGCTGTTGAGCGTCCACGAACAAATTCCAACTTTTTTCCTTCTTGTCTTTATGAACCTCTACAGACCAAGATTCCTGAAGCTTCTTCACAATCTCCCACTTGATGTTGTCTGGAAACTTCTCAATGAATGCCAAATCTTCCATGGATGGTCATTCTCTCTGTTTCTGCTCTTCAGTTTATTCCCAAACAGTTTGCCACCAAGATGCAAGTTTCTGCTGCTTCAACAGGAAGAGGAAACTGTCCACCACATAGAGCATGCATCATGATGGTGATATGTTTCCGCCATTGTGGGATGAACTTCTTGTGGAAAGTGGCTTTGATTATGAAGAATTCCAACTCTTCAGTGGAAGAAGGAACTTTACAAACATCCATTGAATTCTTCTCTTCTTGGCAATGCCATTTCCTTCATTTTCAGCCTCTTTTGGTACTTGTTGATGGCAAGATTCCCCGGCTGCGCACAAAAAACATGAAGCCCCGAGAGGAACACCAAGGAAAAGGGAATTCTCTTGCAAGAAAATCTATCTTGTAACATCAACAAGCTTGTTTATCATGTTTCATATGATCACAATGAAGAAAAGAACACCAGGCACAACAAATCTTCATGTAGCATCATGTAAATCTCCCACAGTTTTTAATAGAATCAACCATATTCTTCAATATCTTCACAAAATCCATCAATAGAACAAAGAAAGCAAAAAAATACACCATCTTTGAATGGAAATACATCACATAGTATTCATCTTCAATATCTTCATAGTCTTCTCTCTCAATCTCTCATATACAATCACTCTGTTTCAGCAGAATTGGCTATCTCTGACTCTCTCTCTCTCTCTCTCCATCAATAATACATCATCTCCTCACTACAATCTCTCTAAATCACTCTCAATAATCACTCTTAGGTCGTGGATACCCCTCCCAAGAGGTATGTTTGATATGAAGAGTCACTAGAGCCACTACAGTGTCCTTTCATAGCTCACTATTGTCACTTCACTCTAGTCTTCACTTGAGTCTTTGGCAGCTACTTCTTCCACTTCTTTCAGCTCTTTTACACTTGTATTCACCTCTTTCCAAGGCTAGAAAACTTTCCCAAAGTCACACATACATTCCACAGAACACTTATAGAAGCATGCAGAACAGTCTACAGAACAGTACCAGAACAGCTACAGTACAGAACAGAACAGAAGCAGAACAGAACAAAAGCTCTACAGAAGACCTACAGAAGGTTACAGAAGATCATCAAAACCTCATAACTCATTCTCAAATCATTCCAAACTCTCACAAACCATTGAATAAGCTTTCACAATATCTCATTCTTCATCAATCAATACTCCATCCCTCTTTACAGAAGACAATCAGAACAAAACAGACCAAAACAGAGCAAAACAAAAGGTATACAGAACCTATCAGAACATCACAGAACCACCAACAAACATCATGATCTTCCAAAACACCATCATTATCATCCAAAACATTCTCAAACCACTTCCAAATCAATCAATCATCTCATAAAATCAACCATTCAGCTCTCAAAAACAACAAAAATCAGCCAAAAAACAAGTCATTTCAACACTCAACAGGTTTTCTCTCTAAAAAGTTGTTTTTTGCAACATATTCATGAGCTAGTTGAGTTGGCCAAAGATAAGCATGCTAATGTGTTTCAATGATATGCTTCACGAGCTCAACAATGAGACTTTGGACACCATCTTATCCATTCAAGAGGTTCAAACATGAAATAAGACAACTATCTATCACCTACCTCTTGCACGTTACAAATACCAGGATTGGTTTGCAATGGGCTTACATAGCCCTCCCTCAAGCGTGAAGAACACACTTGTGAATCTACAAATGTTCTCCTTTTGTTCTCAACCCTCTATGATCTTAGCATGCAAGGATAAAGCATAAGTATAGGTATGAGAGAGTGCTTAAGAGAAAGATAGAGGTTTCACCCACATGATCCCTCATACACACAAACACAACCACCAAGAAGAGAGAGGAAGCTGTTGCAAGAGAGAGAGAAGCTATTGCCAGAGAAGGCCATCACATAAGAGGCAAGGACTACTAATAGCAAAAAGGAGCCATTAGTGGAAGCAAGGCAAGGCAATCACCTCACCACACCTTGCAAGGTAAGGTTTTATGACTCTTTCTTCTCCAAACAAGGTATATAGTTTGTCTGCTAACATTAAAGTTGGAGGAAGTGGTGCATTGAAAAGAGAGAGATATATGGGGGGTGATTCTCGATGTAACTACATGCACATGTTGCATTGATTAAGATCATTGATTAAGACCAAAATATTGGCGATTCTTATTCTTTAATTCTTTGAGAGTTTGAAATTTTTCTCAGTTTTACATCTATGTGGACTGCATAGTACACTTCACTATCTACAACCTCAATCTATAACATTGGCATGTGCATTAGCACATGCATCCATACCCGCATTGACATACTGTAGCGGGAGCTCTCGCTCAACCTCCAAGCCCCACTGACCGTTTATTCCTTCAAGCGTTTCAAGCGAGCACTAATGGCTACCTCTCACATAGTCGACACACTATCCCTCTCTACGAGTGTAGTGAGCTTACCTTGATGCCCGATTGAGTTGCTTCCTCTCTCAAGCACTTCAATAGCTCCATGATTCATGATGTAAGCTCAAACATCCTCAAGCCTCTTCCTCCAAGCTCCATCATCCATAGCCATGCATGAGATGAGAGAAGAGAAGAGAAGAGAAGAAGAAGAGAGGAGATGGTAGAGGGCTTCACCTCCAAGATCCCTCACCCTCACACACTCACTCCCTCACTCACTCACACTCCCTCCCTCAAGTACGCACAAGCAAGCAAGCAAGAGAAGAGAAGGAGAGAAGAAGAAGAGTCCACTCTGCCACACACCAAAGAATGAGCTTCTCATTCTCTTTTTGAGTTTATATACAAAGCCCTCATCCCTTTGGGCACCCGTCCCCTTTTTTACATGACTATGGCAAGGTCCTCTTTTCCCATTCCCTTCTAGTTGCTTTTTCTCTTTACCCATGCTCTTTTACCCTTTACAATTTGCATACAGGGAGCATGGCTCTCTTTTAAAAAATTTTGGTGATGCCTTTGCATTTTAAAAATGTGCTTTTGCCTTTGACTTAGCTTTTGAGGCTGCCCTTGCACTTTCGGTCATTTCCCTTCTTGCTCCACCTCTTTTAGTTGACCTAACTTGCGTTTTTTTGCTTTTTTTGCTTTCTTCTTGTGTTGAGGTTAACATTACCCCCCTCCTAGTTAAGTGCCAGTCCCATGGCATTGATGTGTGGTGGTTGGAAGGTGGGATGGATGTAGCCGGATAACCTTTTTGAGTTTGTATGCAAGTCCTTGCGGGGGATGGTGTGGGGTGGATCTGTCCTTGAAATTTAATATTGTGTTGGATGGATCTCTGCTTGGAGAATGGCGGATGGATGGATCTGTCTTTGAAATTGACGATGGTGTTAGATGGATCCCTACTTGGAGAATGGCTGGTGGACGAATTTGTTTTGAAATTCACGATGGTGTTGGGCAGATCCTTCTTTTGGCCCTCCGCAGTTGCCTTCTCCTGTGTTGTTCCAAATAGGCTTCTTCACTCGCTTTTTTACTGGGGCTACCTTGGTCTGCCTCTACCTTGTTTCACCACCTACATGGTGACAATGTCGTATAAGATGACCCCTCTCTTAGGCGGGTGCTAGTTCCAGGACACTTGTGGTTTTGAGCTGACGAAGGTTCGATGAGAAAGGGAGGATGTGTGAGTCGACGATGATGGGGTCTTAGGGGAATTGGTCTTGGGAAGAAACGGATCACCTAGTTAAGGTGGTGGAGGCCGGGAGAGCATTGCATGGATGATGGGGTCTACGAAGTTGGAGGATTGAAGCGTTGTTTGTACTTGAAAGGAGAAGAAGGTGCACTACCTGGGGGTGTGCTTGCTTTGCCGTGTGGTGCATTGTGCTTGTGCTAGTGGGACTGGGAGTTGGGTCAAGCCTAGGTGTTGTTCCTCACTTGAGGACCCAATTTGTGCATAAGGGCATTAGGGCAAAAAACGCTTCAAAAATGGCACTTGTAAGAAAGTGATTAAGTTGCTAATTATATGAGGTTTAGGAAGAATAAAACCTCTAAATTTGGTTGTCCAGATGTGACTAATGAGAGAATATTTGGTTCATTGAAGAGTTCGGCCATTAATTGCCCTCATCTTTTAATCTAGGTAAGGGGTCACCTTTTTGGCCGTTTTTGTCTTGGAACTCGAGAGATTTTGTATTTTCAAGATTTTCGTACGAACTTCGCATTTGTTTACTCCTGCGTTTTCTTTCTACACACTATTCTCTTTTGCCATTCTTTTTGTTGCACTTGCTTCCTATCACTATGAGATTCTTGCTCGATTCATTTGCTAGAATGTCTAGCAATACTACTTCAAATAACACAAGCGCAAGCACACGTAAATACAAGCTAACTATTCAGCTAGATCCGATTTACACATCTTGGAGAAGTATACATCATCGAGTATTGATAGATGAGATTGAAGCCAACATGTTGCGAACACAAGGAATGAAGCATATAGATTTGTGGGTGGACGGAAATATTTATCCCAGGGATCCTTCTACAGGTAAACCACCTCCTTTTTTCAATGTCCATGACTATATAAGATATGCTGGAGAAGGTTACAATGGGATGCTTGGCTATTGTATGAGGTTATACTCTGCATCTTACACATATATAACTCAAATGCACGAAATGAAAAAAGCACTAGAAACTACACAAATAAATATTTTAGAGTTGACAAGTCAGATTGATGTTTTGAAAAATGTTAACAAGTCATTGCAGGATAAGCGAACACGCTTGAGAGAAACTCCAGTAGGATTTAGAGAGAGGAAGAGACCATTAAAAAATATAACCAACTTGTGTGAGAGAGCAAAGAAAAGGAGACTAAATCTTACAAAGAAATATGTCTCTAACATATTAGGCATCAATATCCGAGAGAATGAGGAAAGAATCAAACTTTTGAAGGAAACCATGAATAAGAAAGATATTTTGAGGATTCTTAAGTCACCCGAAAATGCGGATTTGAGAGGTCCAACTCTCAAAGAGTTAGTGAAGGACTTAAAAGGCACGGTGAAAGCAAATGAAATTGTAGAGACATGTGATACTGTGGGTATAAGTCGAAAAGGTTATCGTGCTATCTCTGGATTATGGTTTAAAAATCTTAAATGCAATAGGGTAACTATATTTGGATTCCCCCGAGCCCTTGCAGTTTCGACTGCAAGAATTGCCATGAATCGCAAGATTCCACATGTTTTTGGAGATTACATTCACATCGAAAGGTCTATGTCCTATGAAAAACAAAAAAAGGTAATTTTTTATTACAACGCGTTTAACAATATATGGGTTGATCTAAAAAAGGTGCAAATTGCAATGGTTCACATGTATAAAATCACAGTAGAAGAAAGTTATGGTGTTCTAAAGTTTGCCTTGAAGTTGGATGAAGCACATATTCAAAAGGGACAGAAGATGGAAAGAATTAGCATTTGCCTCATGAACATGGCATTGGACCATAGCAATGGTGAGGGACAAGCTCCATTGCATAAGATCCAATCCGAGATGGAGATTTGGTGGATTGGTGCAGCCCAGGTACCAATTGAAAATCATCAAACGTTGAAATGGTTGTTCAACCATACAGGTATTCCAAATATCATTAAGTCTCAAAGTGAAGGCGAAATGTTGGTAGTTGATGGGATTGGTAATTTTAATGTGGAATGGCATATGAGTGCTGATTTAAAAACTATCAAATGTATGCTTGGAATATGTAATGGTGCAAATGCAAAATATCCTTGCATTTATTGCATGGAAAGTATTGGATCCAAAGATTGGAATAGTTTGCGACCAGTAAGAAGAGCCCCAAATAGAGACTCTATATATTTGAGTAAATTTAAAAACGCAGAAGACATCTGGGATCCCATTCTTTCAATCTCTCTTAAGAATGTTCATATTTATACTTTGCATGCAGAGATTAGAATAATCGATAAGCTTCTCAGGTTGCATCTTGACTACGCATATTCCATTAAGCCATTATCTTTATCAGATGAGTGTATTGATAAATGCGAGGTATTACTATCGAAAATGGGATTTCATGGGGGCCAAGTTCACTTGAGAAAGGATCCAATACTTTCAGGAAAAACAAGAGATATCTTGGCCGATGTCTCTATGGGAGGCTCAAAAGCTAAACGATTCTTAGGAAACCATTCAAGAAAGCAGGTGAATGCGGCTTGGGAGTGTTGGAGAGAGCTATGTGAGATCACAACAAATGTTGCAAGCATGCCGAGGCTTGCGTTTCTTAGAATGGAGGTCTGGATACACCTTGATGTTTTTCTGAAACTCCTCAGACAACATAAGACAACATATACATATGCGGAAGAGTTCAAAAGATCAATCACAAATCTTGTTCAGGCAATAAAAGAGGCATGGGGAGAAAAAGATATCACTTTTTATATGGTAAAGTAACAATTATTTAATATGGGCTTATTTTGACAGGTTTTTCAATTGGTATAAAATTAGTGTTACTTTGTATTGCAGCATATTCTTCATATTCATGGGCCTTACTTTGTGGAGGAGCATGGCCCCTTAGCAACTTATAGTAACCAAGGCATGGAAAAATTCCACTATCAAGCACACACAAGTTATTTTCGAAGCACAAGGCATGGGGGAGGAGTTACAAAAAGCAATGCTTTGGAGGAGCTATTCAATTGGTTTTTTCGACGACAACTTCAAAGAATGCAGATAAAAGACGGCAATGACACATGAGCAATCACACTTTTATATATAAGAAAGAATACATACAAAGCTAGCTTTCCAAAACTCTCACATTCTCTTCCTCCTCAGGAATCTTTCCTCTATAACGTAGAAATTTTTTTCTCTTGTAGCCAGCTACAGATTTTACATCAGTTCGGTTTGCAGCCAAGGCGTAGGATGTGAACGCCAAAAAGTATCCTGCTCTAGAAGCAGAGTAACCTGGACCGTAGCCAAAAATCCTAATTGCTGTAGTCTTTTCCAAAAACATTACTTTGTGGGCATTATATTGTAATCCTGAGAAACCTAGAAGCCTTGTAAGAGCTTTAGTACAAAGTATGGGCCATGCTGCATCCTCTGAGAAACTACTATGAAGTACTAAAAAGGAATCAGGGTCAATCCTAGCCAAGTAGTGACCGAGTGCAATGTCTTTCAATGTACTACCACCAGCTCTCGATCCTTTGCCACGTCCCAAGAAGTTATCTGTATCAGCAATCTCCAACTGCAAATAAAACCCATACTAAATGAGCGTGAAACGCAAACCTACCAATGTGTAAAAGCAAATTCAAAATTATCTTACCACTTGGTTTTCATCGTACTCCAATTTAATTGAATTCCATAAATTTATTGATGATGATGTCTCATTGGTGTTAATCAATTCTTTAACATATTCAGACTCCTCTCTTTCAAAATTGGAAATCCCAAGTTGGCTTTGAATGCGATCAAAGTCCTCATCAGTAATACTCAACTCTTTCTCAGCTTCTTTGGCCTTTTCAAAACAAAGAGAGAGGGCCTCTCCAGCATCAATAAACTTATCGTCTAGAGTTTCTTTATCAAGTTTGAGTATCTCTTCATTTGATTCATTCTCTGTGTCAATTATCCCATTTGCAGCATCAGAAGCCTTTGCAATAATTGCTAGACAATAATCTTCCCTACGATTGAAAAGTTTTTGAATATCTGATAGTAAAATGTACTCCTTCTCCTTGAAAGGTATAGATGGTAGAGAAGGAACAGTATAGTGAGAACTCTCATTAGTTGGAGGGTTTGTATCTCCTTGGCTCTCCTCAATGATAGTCTCAGCTTTGAAGTGAGCAACATCCAAATTCTCAGCAAATAGAAGCCTCAAAATCTGCATCTACAACCTCCTCTGTTTCCTTTTCATCTGCCAGATCATCTAACATGCAAAAGCTAGCAGACTTTGCTCCTTCCAACTATTGCTCATCAGCTTTCAGAGGATATTTGATAAGGGTGAAAACAATAAAAGCAGCAGATTTTGTCATCATCTTGCAGTTTTTGGAATGAGTGGAGCACAATATGTCTCTTGGATAAAACCTATCCAAAGAGTGGGCACCACGCTTCTTAGTAAACACTGACTTTTCATTTCCTGTTGACCCAATGGGAACATGGACATATTCATTTGTACCAACTTCAATAGAAGGACCTGCTAGATTTTCAAACTCCAAAATCTCCTCCAAAATATATTTTTTACAAGATTTCAAAACACTGTCAAGGTCCCAATCAGGATTAAAGACATTCTTCACAACTCCATAGAAAGAGAGATCCATTCCATTCTGAAGGATAAAATCAAGAAGCCTCTCTAATGGAGTGATATCAGTAAGCTCTGATACTCCAAGACCTCTCATTGCCGACTTTCGCTTCCCCGGAGATGTGCTTGGCATTCTGACACTGGTGGTAGAGCATGGAGAAGAAACAGAATGCACAGGCTCATCACATGTTGAAGCCCTTGAGCCTTTTGAAAGCCTTCTTCTTTTACCAGTTCCTGGCAAAAACTTGGAGCCTAGAAAATCTGTGAGTTTAGACATGTTTCCAACTTGTGCTTGATACGGTGCGATAAGACTCAAACGCTAGACATGGATGTTCATACTCGCGCCGTATCGGTAATTCAAACCAACAACTTTAACCAAAGGGCCACAACCGTAACGACGCGAGAAAAGAGAGCTAGAATCAGTGATCACGCGACCTCGGGCACTATCAGCTTAGGAGGCACGCCGAAGGAAGACTCTGGAGAACAAGAAAGCCCAAAACGACGCGAATAGACGAAAGCGCGGAAGACAAACACTCACTCTCGTGCCGTATCAGGAGAAGAGACAGAGGTCCACAAAGAAAGCAAAAAAAGCCGTACGGATGAGGGACACCCCCTCATGTAGGCACGCAATAATGCCACCTGGCACTATCCATTGGGCTTCCACACGTGGCACTAGCCGTTGGCCAACACGTGTCCGACAAACACGTGGCAAACATGTGGACTGATCGTTAGTTGACACGTAGCATATGCACGATATGTGGACATGTGGCACAATCAGTGCCAGGCACGTGTCTGACACGTGTCATGATTGACGAGGGTATATAAGGGGTTATTTTGCCTACGTGTACACTTTACATTTCTCGAGCTCTTGTGCCTTGCTTGCCGATACGGTGCGATCCAAGTGTTGCGTCTACTGCGTTTCTATTCTCTCGCGTCATATCGGTTATCGTCCTTACTTCAGAACGAGTGTGCTTCTTTGCTGATTTCCTCATTTCGGTGGTCTTCAGTCGGTGCGCCGATACGGAGCGAGGACGTCCTTCCGTAGTTTTCGTAACCTCCATCTTGCGCCATATCGGCCTTCTTGTCCTCTCCAATACGGAGCGAGGGAGTCCTTCCATAGTCTTCGCAATCTTCATCTCGCGCCATATCGGCATTTTTATTCTCGTCTCCGATACGGCGCGAACGTGATGATTTGTTTGTTTTGTTTGTTCCTTCTCACGCCGTATTAGGCCTATTGTGTTTTGAGTAATTTCCTATATCACTTTTTCTCCTTCTGGCTCTTCTATTTTCTTCTCTGTATGGCAAGGACAAAGCAAACTACAAGAAGAGTGTATGTGGATAGGAAGGACAGTGGGGGTAGAAGAAAGTTACAATTTGATGAATCTGAGGAGGAGCCCTCTTCAAATATTGCTAAAGCTAGGCCATCAGAGGCCCCAGAGCATTTTTCCAGAGAAATCCCCCCTACACCAGGTGTTGGCCTAACATCTTCCATGGAGTTAAAGCATTTTAGTGCAGTGAATGTCTCTTCTCCTGAAGTTGAAGAAGCAAAGGGTGAGACTTGCCCTGTGAAGGATTCATCCCCTCCAATTGCACTTAAGCCTACATCTGCTGAAGCCATTGAGCCTCCCAAGCCACAAAAGAGAAAGAGGAAGTCCCGATTATTCTATATGTAGAGGTGTTTCAGTGAGATTAGAAAAGCCCAGAGAGCTACAGAGCATGTGATTCCAAAGGCTGCTTTCATAAGAGTCGTTAAAGAGATCTCTGATAGATTGTCTCAATTGGCAACTGTCTCTGGTCTAAATAAGAAGTGGCAACTCTCATCCATTCTTGCTCTACAAGAGGCCGCAGAAGATTTTGTTATTGATTTCATGAATGATGCTTACATTGCTGCTGCGCATGCTCATAGAATTACCCTTATGAATAAGGTTTTCAGCATCATCAGTAGAATCAGGTATAGGTTCGATAAAGTGCTGAGGCCCTTGCCTTCCAATGATCAAAAAGCCCTTGAAATCCTTAACATTCCCCCGAAATTGTCCAAGAAAGGGAAAAAGCTAAAGGTTGAGGATGTAATTCACCTTTACTCTACAAGGGGTGCCACCCAGCAGGAGTCTTTCTTTAGTGAAAAAATTCAGGAGGTGTTGGAAACTGAAGACGAAGTTTACAAGAGGAAAGCCGCATCACTTGCTCCCGTCAACAATGAGAGGATGGGTAAAGTGTATGGGCAGATACTTGTGAATGTTTCTGCGGAACCTGAGGAGGAATACCTTAGTATATCTCCCGAGGACAAGCCCATGTTGGAGAAAAGGGATGTCCAACTATCTGACTTTGTTGTTCTTTGTTGCATAAGGTAAGGCTTATATTTTTTGTTTTTTTTGCATAATGTAAGGCTTATAGGTTCAAGTATATTTTATATGTAATTTGTATTAATTTTGATTGATTCAAATAGATTTTGCTATTGACTGCAGGGTATTGGTCTCCTCTCTTACTCTCGATATCCGTAGAACCATATATATTATTGATCCACTTCTCTCTGTAGAACTATTTGCAAGATCTGGGTCTAATATTGCACCATTATTTCGTACTTTCGATAGTGTGACAAATTACCACATATTTTTTCCTTATTTAGAAATGTATTTTTCTTTTCTGTAGAGGAAAATTTATATTCATTTGCTTTCACCCTTGTGCTCACCTCTATTTTGAATTTGCAGAGGGCATTGGAGTCTCATCTATATTAATTGTCTGACTAGAGAAATTATCTTTATGAACTCTCTCAACGGTGTTCATGGCCAAGCGCGAATGTATGTTGAAAGAAAATTACTTGCTTTGATTTTATTTACAAAAAATATTTTGAACTTACAAAGCTTCCTTTTGCAGTGCTAGTAGACTTGTTTCTACATTTTTGGATACTACATATGAGGATCTTGCTGATCCTCAAAAGCCTTATACGTTTTTTCTACAAGAAGTTCCATTGCAAAGCGATGCGCATTCTTGTGGATGGAGAGTTATATCAAATATTTGCAAAACAGTGGATTCAAAGTTGTTACAAATAGAAGGAGTGAATGTAAGTTAATTTCATTTGATTTTTGTGTAACCCTTATCATGATTTCTTTTCACTAACTTATAACATTTATTCTTACAGTGTAGAGACTATCTTGATTCATATGTTTGGTGGATAAGGGAGAGATGATTGAGCTGATTTTGGATAAGGCAATCACACCATATGATCCTGACTTCCCTCTTCCTCCCAAAACTTCAATGGCCAAGGGCACAAGTAAGGGAAAGGGCAAGGGAAAGGGTAAAGGCAATGGTAAGGGCAATGGCAATGGCAAGGGCAAGGGCAAGGGCAAGGGAAAAGGCAACGGCAATGGGAGCATTGCTGCAGAGTCTTAAAAAAAAGGAATGCCAATGATTTCTCCTCTGAAATTTGATCAATCCCCTCGTAAACCCCAAGAAAAGAGACTACTTGTAAAGGTGAAATTCTTTCAATAATCAAAGAAAGGCCTTGTGAGAAAAAACATCTTTGAAGAAATCGATAAAGAAGCCACAAAGCCAACAAAGGAGAAGGCAGCAGATAAAGAATCAAAAGAGCAAACATAAGCATACATGAGCCTTATTATTTTGGCTTTGTACATTTATATGACATTTTTGTACCTCATGATGTAATGAAAATTTTCACTTATAAATCAAATGTAATGTACATTTTATTTATATACATTCGAAAGGCAACTTGCTTCATGTTAGCTTATGAGTTCCCACTAAAAAATATCTTAAGGACAGTCTATTAAGATAAATTCCTGCAAAGTTTTCATTCTCAAGGCTCAAAACTCACAATTGTGGGAGACAAACAACTCGTACAAGAGAAAGAATGCTCGGCTCTTTTACCAATTGTTTCACTTTGAACTTATATCTAGGGGATGCATTGTCTAGCAATTCCAAGGTATCCCTCACATCTTTCAGACTCCAATTGGAAGTAACATTCACCTTCTTTACTTCTTCATGCGGCAAAACGTGCACCGCAAGTTTATATGGTGTGCAATCTGTATCGAAATCCAAGGGAACCCAAATACCCAATCTTAGTTTGTATCTCCTGTAATCAAAGCCCAAAGCAAGAGTTTGGCGAGGGATACTGTAAGCCAAAGCCAAGGATTGAGGGCATGCACTACACCTCAAGATATCACCCTTATGGTCGCATTCTCTAGATTTCCAAAGCGTCCCTATAGTGTTGTCCAAATCCTCTTCCGAAAAGTTTCTACTTAGCCAGGATACCTTCGTTCCTTGTAAATTTTCTATTTTGAAGCAAGCCACGAAGATATGGAGGGGTACAAACCATGATAAACGTATTCTTCTTGAGATCCTTCCAGCTGTCATGGACTTTTTAATATCCTGAGATATTTTGAATTTGAAACTCTGCACCGTTACCTTGTCAGGAATCTCCCAGTTTAGAGATGAAAGACTTGGCAATGGCAAATCTTCGATATTCCCATACCTATCCGCTTTAGAGGGAACCACATACTGTGCATAATATATAAAAACCTTGCATTCACTAAAAAAAGACACAGTTTGATCGGCATAAATAATGTTTGCCAATACCTTATGAATGGCATGGAAAGTCCCACTTAGGCTTTCCAAGGTTGCCATTCAATACTTGTTGACGGAAAGATATCTACAATGACGAATCGTTTGTTAGAACTTGCCTAAATGGAAAAGAATTATATACGTTATTCAACTAATAACTTACAATGTGTTTGTTGGGGAACACATTCATTTGGAGGCAAGTGCATATCCTTGGCCATGTAAACATGTTGCACCTTGACAAACCAGCCTTCGGGCATAATTTTGAAGGCAATGATACGCCCCTTCCAGTGATGTTTTATATCATCTTGTTTTCTTCTTTTCACCTTATGAGAGCCCTTGCAAGATGGAAACATAGTAACCCAATCGTTTATAGTAAAGGTTTTGGGTTCCCAATTTTCATCTGCTCCCTGGCTATAGACTGTGCAAGAGTGTATTAAACGAGAAGGATGCCTAGAGGAAGCCATGAAAAGAATGAAAGCGCAGAGAAAGAAGCTCAAAGAGGGGTGAATGAACTAAAAAGTAGCACCAAGAACACAAATGAGTATGTATTGGGCGCCAAAAAGAATATTGAAAGATCTCCCGACTTTCAAAAAACTCATTATTAATTTCATCACATCTCTATCACGTATTTTGTCAGATTTGTAAGTAAATAACGTCTTTGGGACTCCAAAACATGTCAGACTTTAGGGATTTTGGCTAAAAAAGAAGAGAGAAACACGAAATGAACTCCCCTATCTCTAAAAAAGAGGAGACAAGAATACCATATTCTTGCACACGTGGTGAACTCTCTTTGGCCATTTCCTTAATCCCGTGATTAACAAAAGTGCATTTTTTGAAGCGTTTTTGGCCCTAATGGAGGTGCAGTGTGTGTAGCTTAGGGTGACAGGTCTAACCATAGGTGAGTATTACCTCCCTAGGTATGTCCTGCCCTTGACGTGTCCTAAGCGTGAAGTGGGGAATCAAAATGAGGCTAGGGGGTCAGGGACGAAGTTGGCCGACTGAAGCCACTGACAGGACACACCTAACTTGAGAACCCCTAGGTGCAGTGATTGTGGCCTATGTGGTGTAAACTGTTGTTTTTGTGATGTCGTCGCTTATCATATTTACTTTTTTTCTTCTTCTTCTCTTTTTTTAAAAAATAAAGAAGCTATGGTGGCGCTCCTAGGTTGTGCCCTTCTCCTCTTCTGATGATGCATCATGGGGTGGGCTAAGGGATTTGCTAAAAAAGGCATGGATTTGCATGTAGCTCTTGAGATTAGCCTTGGCGTTTAGAGGTGTGGTTGACAAAAAGGGGTGTCCAACTTGGTAAATTGGCTATTGTTCATGTCTTCAAGCACCTTCATACAAAAAGAGGGTAACAACGTAGCCCTCATCACGGGCCATGGCATAACTATCTATTCCTAGGTTGAGATAAAAAAAGAGTGGAGGTAGGTGGGCCTCCTCAGTGGTGACTAGCAGTTGCTTTAGTAGAAACCTAATGGTCCTAAGATAATTACAAGTTTTGATGAAAGTGGGGTCTGGACAAGATGAGAAATCCTCGAGGAAGCGTGTGATTGAAGGACGGATGTCTCTTGCCTTGAAGGTTAGGCACTCCTTGGGATTCTCTGCATTGGCATTGTAGATTTTGGGGAAGTCGTACCTACCATGCTCCTCCCTATTGTAGTCTACTCCATGCCTATGAGGGTAGGGCATGTAGATAGGATCGTTTCTCTCTTCAGGGAGTGTGCCACAAAAATGCCATCCATGCATCAAGTTTTGTGTCCCAGATCCTCCACCGCCACTTGGGTTGTGCTTCAAAGCCTTGGACTGTCTTGGGGATCTGGTACACCTTGTCCTACCAATAGTCTGGAGCTTCCCACCTCCATCACGTGATCACTATGCTCCACTCCACAACCCATAAATTTGCCAAGTTGTTGGCCATTTGAATTATTATGTCCACCACTACTTCCACAGGTAGGACTCGGTCTAGGGCCTGCGAGTAGAGGAATGATAGTTCAAAAAGGGCCGGGTTTGGAGTTCTCCTTGCTCCCAAATGATCACCTATTGGGGCTAATTGACAGGATAACGATCCTCGTGTTGTGGCATGGGCTCTCCAAGAAGCTGTTGGGGCTGTGCTCTAGTTCTCTGTTGCGCTTGCTCGACCAATTCATGCCTTCTTCTCCTAGCGGCAATGATGTACTCTAGGACTTGGCAGCCTTCTGGATCTTCTTGGCGTTCATCTGGTAGTGGTGGGCTAAGTTCTTGGGCATGTTGCTCTCTCCTAGCTCCTGCTCAAAATCTGGCCCTTCGTCTAGAGGTTGCTCCTATGGGGTCTGAGTTGGGGGGTGATGTGGCTCGTGCTCTTCAAAGCCTAGCTCCTTCAACTCATCCGTGGGGAGGCCGGCTTGCCTTAAATACTAGCATTGTTGTTTTCTTGTTAGGCCGTGCTGGTGGGGAGAGATCTCTCATTTAGGCCATACTTTAAGGCTATGGTGGTCAATTCTAGCTTCCTTTTCGTGCTCTCCACAGAATCCTCACCCTCCGCTTGTGTTACATGGAGCATTGTGCCCAAGAAGGCTTGTCGTTGCGCTTTTGAACCTACTTTTGTGGCTTCAGCCCTGGGATTTGCCAACAACCGCTTGCATTCATTTATGGCTAAGCAATCAACAAGTTTTGGCACTCGTTCAAAGTTGTACTCTTCCCACTTTTTAGCCCTCTCTTCCAACTCCTCCTTGCCCTTCTCCATGCTTAGAGACAATATCTCACCACCTATGCTGCTATTCATTCCACACATCTAGCACGTGTATTTTCTCCTTGTTCCGGTGTTTCAACTGCTCCCCGGCTATCCTCTGGGCTTTTTGTGTCACGGAGAGCTGTATGGAAGTTTCTGACAGCCTCTTGGATAGATCTTTGTTCCTCCATGTGTGGGTGTCTTGGTTTTCCTTGTCGCTATCTTTTGGATTCGGCCATGGCTTTTATCTCCTCCACCTCCTGTTTCAGATCTTCCAGTTCCTCCTATAGCCTTTGGTTGCTCGCTCGATGGCTTCTTCCCTCTCTTTCTCCAAGTGTTTGATCTCCCTTTGCAATCTTCCTTGCTCCACCAACTCTAAGGCAGTCTTCTTTTTCAAGTCTTCTATTTCGTTTTAGTATCTCAGTGCCCTCTCCTCTGCTATGGCCTCTAGCTCTTCTGTAGCCTCTAGGATGTTGTTCATATTCCCTTGTAGCTCCTCACCAACTTTGCTAGTTCCTCATTGAGTTGTTTTAGGCTTATGTAGCTCCGTTTCTCCTCGGCCCACTTTGTTTCCCACTCTCCTTCTCCTTTCTTGGCTTTGAGCTGCTCTATCAGTTCTTAGATTTCTCATTGATGATTTTCTACTTGGCGGGTTGCTTCCAACCTGAGTGCAGCTGAGGCTTCTCTTTCGATCTCTAGCTCAGCTATACTGCCGCTCTCCTCTCCTCCTTGGCCTTCTCTAGCTACGTTAGGAGCTCTTTGACATAGTCATCGTACATTGTGGCAACATGTATTGTAGGGGATGCTATAGTCCTGGAGGCCTCTAGCTTCTACCTCTTCGGATCTTGTCTTGATTCAGCATTAGTCTTTTGGCTCCTGCAAGGGGGGCCCTTGCTTTCAAATCTGGAGTATCTCCTGTATCTTTGTCACCAAAAACTGCGTCATGGACATCAACTTGCTAGTGTCCTTGATGGTTGCAATTTCTTGGGCGGTTGGAGCGTGGGACATGAAGATTGGAGGGAGGGGGTGCATTGGGGCCTTACCCTTGCCCGTTACTATTGGGACTACTTTGATTTTTGAGGCCTTGACACTACTGCTTGGATCTACTTCCCCTCATGGGCTCATGGTGGTTGGTCCTTCCATACCCAAGGTCTCCTCCACTGACATGTGTATGGCCTTGTCTTCCTTTCTTCTCAGCTCTTTTGCCTCTTGCTCTACTTTTCTCTTTCTCTCATCTTTGGCCCTCTTGGACTCTTTTTGGGCCCTACTCAGATCGGCTTGTTCCTCCCTTTTCATTGTTTCTTTTGTCTCCTTCTGTAGCTTTGATGGGGTTCCCTTCTTTGGCGCCTTCAGCTCTCCTTGGCCATGGATTGTGTTTCCTACTCTTCTTTATCACTTATAGTCCTTTCACTAGACAATGCCTATTCATGGTGAGGCAATCGGTCAGGGGTTTTCCCTACTCCCTCTTCACCTCCCTATGTGTCCTTCAAAGCCTTCTAGATGATGGCCGTTAGGATTCCACCGAACCTAATGGTGGATGCCTTGGAGGAGGACTTCTTTCGAGCTGATCTTGCTATGGAGGCCAGGGATTCCCCTCTTGTTGTTGCTGTGTCAGTGGTCAAAGCTTTCACTAAGCTTTCAATAGTTTTTTTCACGAAGGCATTCCAACCTATTTCATATGGGGATCTAATTGCAATGCTCTCCAGCAACGACACCCCAATTCTGTTCATAAGGGCATTGTACCTTTGACTGGAAAAGAGAGCATGGACCATCTTTGCCTACAGCTTGATCTCAGGATTTGGGATGTTTTCTAAGCTTATCCCATCCACTGTGTGTACGGTGGCCTTGTTCATCCCTAGCATGCTATACACATCCCTCTTTGGGCATCGCTATGTCATTCTAGTCAAACCTAGGGCCTTCTCCACCACTGCAGGGCTCAATTCCACCTCTACTTGGTGGGATTATTCCTCTTTCTTGATCGTCGCTGTGCCACAGTTCCTTTTGGGATTGAAGCTCCTTAAAAATTCCGTGCACTTGCCGTAGTCGACCTTCTCTACGTACTTCTGTAGGCTGCACTGGTCCACGAGTTGTTTTATGGGTGGCTCTTCCATGATGGCATCTTCTAGGTTCATGGCGTGCTTGAATGTGAATTGGTTGTAGCCCCTCATTTCTACCATCAAGCCATACTTAGCTTGCTCTTCCTCCGTGAATGGAAGCTTTCTACCTTTATCTTGCCCTGCCATTTTAGGTTCCTATCATATATCATTGTTCACCATTAGCATTCTTAAGACATTTTCCTGTTGGAAGATAAACATGAGTTGATCATGCTTTTATGGAAAGAAGAACATGCTTTAAGCATAAAATGAGAATTTTCCTTCTAGCAGTTCTATTCATTTCCAAAATTTTATGACACTTTTCCTTGATTTCACCTTACTTCACCTTACCCCCTCCCCCCTTGGGAATGAGAAGAATCCTCCTTAGGATTAGAGATTGAGAGGTTAAGGGCATTTAGTGTGTGTTCTTGGGCTTTACTTTTGCATGAGCCAAGTATAGAAATTCGGATTGTATTCTAAATTAGCATAGTGGTCCATGTCGAAAGGGCATATGTCTGCTTGAGTGATGTAGGTGAGAACATCCGTGAGGAAGTCACCGGATTTTACTTGACTGGAAATACGTAACTTCTCCTCGATCATAGAATTCGATCTAGATATGGGTGGGTTAGGAGGTGCTCTTCTAGGGGTTGGTCATCATAGATGGTGGTCAACACGCTATAGGAGGCTGGAGTTACATAAGTGGGGTCATGTACTCAGTGTATGGTAATGGGTATTTGTCTCTCTTTGTAGCTGCGTTGACCTTTTTATAGTTCATGCATACCAAAATATCATCGCTCTTGCGAGTACACTACCAAGATCCATGGACCATCTATTGCTTCAAGCATTTCAAGCTGAGAGCTATGGCTACCTCTTATATAGCCATGCGCACTCTCTCACACTTGTATAGTGAGATTACCTTTGAATCTGATTGAGTTTCCTCCTCCCTTGAATCCACCAGTAGCTCCATGATCCAAGATGTGCTTTCAAGCAAGCTCCATCTCCAAGCTTCAAGCTTTGAGCTCCATAGTCATGCACATGAGAAATGAGAAAGAGAATAAAAGCTTCTCCATGGTCCCTCACTCTCACACACATACACTCTCCCTCTCTCACATTCCCTCTCTCATACACAAGAATGAAGCATGAAACAAGAAAGAAGAAGAGAGCAAGTTTGGCCACACACCAAGAATGAGATTCTTCATTCACTTTTTGACTTTTATACATACCTTGTCTCCTCCTTGGGCGGCCATCCACTTTTTAGTCCAGCCTTTGTCCATTCCTCTGCTCTTTTTCCCCCTCCTTCCTATTAGTATTGGCCTTAACCCTTGCCTCTCATTCTTTAAAACTTGCACGGGAGAGAGCTTGGTGCTCTTTTACAAAATAAATTACAATGTGCATGGCGCTCTTTTTGTGAAAATATTAAGGTGTGCTTATGCTTATGTGCCATTTAGAATTTTTCATATGCTTATGTCTTCAAGTTTTCCTTAGTGCGCATTTGTCCTCCATCTTCCTCTTGCCTTGGGATTGTCTTTTACTTTTGCTTTTTTGGATTTTCTGTTTGGACTTTCGAGGGTTAATGAGCAGCAAATTTGTCAATAGAGGACCGAATTTGATTTTTATGCTCATTCTCATTCTCTTTATTTGCCTCTCTTTATCCTTCTCTTGCATTTGGAAGTCCATCCATCACGTCTTGTTTCATGCTAACATAAGGTATTGTTCAAGGTATGATAGGCTCCCATTGTATATGAATCCTCTTTAGAATCATCCCAACAAGTACCTCTAGCATTAGGGTCCCTAGAATATTTGATTTTTGCTATAGATCCTAATTAGCCTTGCCTTTACCCTTGTTCCATGCCATTTTTTGACTGCAATCCTACAATACCTATTGTCACTAAATATGCTATAATTTTTGTTAGAGAGCTTCAATTGACAATTTTTTTTGTTTAAATTGAAGCTTACTTTTCCCTCTTTGAGTAGAGTACTTAACCTTGAAATTTGGATGAGGACAAAAAAAGTTATAGTTGCCTAAATGTGTCTGGCAGAAACTATCCAGGATCTATCCCTATTTGAATGACCTTGAGGGAGACTTGTAAGTCCAATTTGAGCCCCGTTTGATCATGTAGATTCATTGTTTCAACTAAGGGAACACTATATGACACTGAGGCACATGTGTATGACCTATGAAAATCAATAAATTCCATGTACCACATGTATTTTATCTTGAAGATGCCATGTTTGTTATTGTAAGCCCTGTTAACCTTGTAAAATGTGTAATGAGTTTGAAGGGTAACCTATAAACCATTGTAGGGACTAAAATAGGCTTGAATCTTGAATGAAAGTACCATCTTCAATCCTGCATGATATTGTACCTATGTGAGGGATAAAATAGTAGGATGGACTCCCCACATGGGCTTCGAAAAATCCCTCAACTGGTCGACGTGTGGTCGGAAATGCCATAAATCCTGGTCAATCAGCATTTAATGCACCAAGAGGTGGATAAAGTTCCCCCCTGGTCAATTGATTGCACCCCTTCAAGATCTTCAATAGTGAGGAAGGGTCACCTCTCTTTTGTTCCATTATCTTCCTCAACATCCATCTTTTTCCTTGGTGGGTATCTCAATGTGGTAGTAGAATTCTATATAAATCAATCAGCATGATATGCATAAACTTGAATTAAGGCTTTTAGTTTTCCATGATATGCAATGGAGCTTGTAAAATATTGGAATCAAGAATAGGGATTTATCATAGATAGGAAATGACTTGCTACTATCACTTACGCTTTACAATGGATTATGATCTTTTGAATCGATCACAACACCACCCACTAATCAAGAATGAGTGTTAGAGTAAAGCTCCGACTCTAATTAGTTGTTATGAACAATGCCTATGCTAATTACAAAGATTGAAGACTAAGAAGCTTCCTAATTTAAAATAAATGAGTATTCAAACGTGATCATAACTTCAAATTTTCAAAAAGTTTTAATTATTGAATCTCTCCAACAATTGGATTAAAGTACATCAAGAGGCTTTAAAATGAGAGACTGTAATGTCCCCATTACTTAGTTTATTTTAATAAACAATGTGCGTATACATTCCAAAGAAAATTGATTTGTGTTACACGTTCACACATGAAAAAAACACTACAAAATCTCTAGAGGATTTATCGAAAACAGGACTGGTTAACTAGAATAGTTTGAAATCTCTAGTATCATGTTTAGATGACTTAATTCCCACTTTAGATGGATCCAAATGTATATTGTGACTTATTTTGAAAGGAATAAGTCATCTAAGACAAAATGTCGATAAAAATAACATGATTTATAAAAATCATTATTTTTTTCTATTTTTGATAAATTTTTGCAATTCTATTCGCGAAGGCTTGTTGACCAGATGTGTTCCAATCATTTTGAGTACCCAAATGACTATATTTGGAGTTCATACACTTTAAAGCTAAGCGAAAAAAATGAAAATAGTGAAAAAAAGCATACACTTTAAAGCTAAGCGCTAAAAGAAAGTGTTCTCTCTTTGTCATCAATGATGTCATTGTCTTCTCTTTACCCCCCCCACTACTATGTAAACAGGGGTTTTGATGGTCTGCTCAGCATTAGTCATGATTTGGTATCCCTCTAGCTCCCATTGAAGTCGAAGAACATATCATTTCCTCAAGAAAAAGGAGTCGATGCGAGTGAGATGTTTTAACTCCTCAATGTCTCTGTCTGTGGCAAGGACAGTGCTCTTGTGATATGACGTAATGAGGTGTCGGTTTGTGTGTGTTCTTTGGAGACCTTAGTGGCAATCAGCTCCTCAGCTGCGTTAGAAGCCTTAATGAATACACATTCTAATTCTTCCCAAGAATAGGGAAGTGTATGCACTTCCTCGCTATAGGCTCATCCAAAATACCTAAATCTAGTGTGTCGTAACTTTTAACAAGTGTCATAAAGGTATCATCCAAGCGTCTAAGGCAAGCAACCAAGTCATCCCCTATGTTCTCAGCGAAGTCAGCGGCGGCAAGGTTAGAATTGATATCTGCTCATAAGAGGGTTTAAGGCCTGTAGGTGGTTGGGGTTTGACTGAACTAGAGAGTTCAGCAAGTTGATTATTGCAGCTTGAGTTGCTTTTGAGGTTGTGGCTTGGTCTCTTATTCAATAGGCTAGTTTGTGGCTACTAGTGGTGCTTTTGAGGCCTGAGGGGCACTAGTAGGCCTAGGTTGAGACAATTTGTTAGTAGGGGGTTACGATTTTGGCCTATAGAGTGTTTAGATTCTACAAGCCTAAACTTTGAAGGTTCTAGGGATTCAACAGCTTGAGTCTCTTGTGGTCTGAGTGCCTGATCTATCTTGATGTTTTGTGTGGTCAAGCTTGAGGGTGGTGTTTGAGTAGGGCCTTTGGCCATTTTGAGTCTCTTGTGGTCTGAGTGCGTGATCTGTCTTGATGTTTCATGTGGTCAACCTTGAGAGTGGTGTTTGAGTAGGGCCTTTGGCCATTTTGGCCTTAGGTACCTAGATCGAGGTGTTTCCCTTATAGTAGCCTTGTGCTTACAATAAGGTCTTAGGGACCCATCATGACTTGATTGTATGTCGATGTGTATTGTCTCGTCTTGGATTCCTAGGTTTTGAGTGTGGGTCCTTAGCCTTGCAAGGCCATGGATGTCTGCTCCTAGGTGGTGGGTTTTGATGTTTCGGGATCCATTGAAGCCTTGGTTTGTGGGCCTCAGCTTTGGCTCTAGTGGTTCACTCGTCTTGGGGTTTAGCGGGTAGCAGCAAGTCATGATGCCCCTCCTTAGACTTGATGGTGGGGTTCTCAATCGGTGGCTTTGTAGACTTTGAAGGAGTTGCGCAGCCCTTGCTAAAATCTATGACTATACGCACCTTGCCTATGGTGAGCTCAATGCGCTGGGACTCATAGTCGACATTGCAATGAGATTGCTTTTTAAACGAGCATCCTAACAATTCTGTACTTGCATTTTTAGTGTTCGGAAACACATAAAATATCATTGGCATGCTCTCAGACTCAATAGAGGTTGCAATTTTGCACTTTCCCAAGAGGGCATATGATCGGCCCCCAAATGGGGTGAGTTTTGCGTTAATGGATGTAACTGTGGTTTGCCAATTGGGGTCCAATGCACATGAGATAGGACATTAAATTTAGCTTCCTCATCGATCAGTGCATTGAGGGTGGTCGTGTGCTTGACCATCATGTTTAGGTAAGCTAGTTCTACCATTTCCTTGTCCTCATCTTCAAACTCTGTAATTGTGGCCACTCGTATGTTAATAGGGGGCTCCAACATTGGAGGCTCATGTAATGGGTGCATGGGAGGGTAATAGTTCTTGATACGACTACCATTGAAGAAGCCTATGCCCTCTCCTTCTAGGGTTTTGAGTTCCACATTACTGGTTTTGTTGATGGTGCAGACCCTGAAAGTCCCTAGCCCTCTAAACTTCATCTTCTGCTTATGACCCTTGAAAAAATACAAGAGTACTAAGTCTCCCTATTCAAAATCTCGCTATTTGACATGCTTGTCAAACCAGCTTTTGTGTATTTCCTTCTCGCAAATTAGTGCGTGGGTGGCTAGAAGTCGAGTTTTTGATATAGGCATTCTAGCTCAACTAGGCACGCTGTCCATGCCTCCTTTTCATCGCATATCTTTTGATGAGTAATTCTTATGCTAGGAACAAAAAACTCTACATGTAGAATTGCTTCAGTTTCGTAGATCAACCTAAAGGGAGTCTGTCCCCCATAGCCTGAGGATAATATGATGAGGATTTTCGATGGATGATTAGAAAGGTGGATAGGAGATGAGCGATCACTTCATTAATGAAGTGTGTGCCTTGGTCACTAATGAGTTTGATGGGGCAGTTGAATCGTGAGATCACCTGCTCCCAAGGGAACTTAGCAGTGGTCCTAGCGTCATTATTTCTTGTAGCTCATGCTTCCGCTCACTTTGTGAGATAGTCTGTGGCAACAATGATGTATTTTGCTTGTGAGTATTGTGCTGTGATAGTGATTGGCCCAATGAAGTTGATTCCCCATTTCTTGAATGGTTGCCTTGCAATGATCGGCTGACTTAACTCCATTTTGTCCTTGCAAACTGGTGCCTTGGTCCTTTGGCACTCATCACAATGCTTTACAAATCATGTTGCATCTCAGAAAAGAGTAGGCCACCATAGTTGAGATTGCAGCACCTTGCGGGCTGTTGTGTCTTTGTTGAAATGCCCTCTTGCTATTCTGTCATGTGCTTCTGCAAGTGCATCATGCATTTTATGCTCACACACATATCTGTGCAAAAATCCATCTTGCCCTAGCTGATAGAGTTGGCGTGCTATTAATTGATAAGCTTGGACTTTGAGAATGAGTCACCCAAGTCAAGCTTTCTCTATTGGTCATTTAAGGGAGTTCGTGCTCAAGCACTTGGACTATGTCATCTGCCCAGTAAGGTGTCAAATCAGCTCTAAACATATCATTTGTGCTGGATAGACTGAATAGATGGGCATCAGGTAGTTCCTTTGCAATGCCGTGTCCAATGGCTTATCCCATGGGGATGTGAGACATATGATTAGCCATATAATGCTACTTTCCTTTACGCACAACCACGAAGAAGTCAAATTCTAAAAGCAGAAGTAACAATCAAGCTATGTGTCATGTAGCACATGGTTTATTAACGAGGTAGAGCACGACTTGATGGTCAACAAAAAGGCAAGAGGTGTAGCCAAAAGATAATGCCGAAACTTCTTTGCAGCAAACACCATGGCTAAACCTTCTCTCTTCATTATTGAATAGTTCATTTCTATGCCTGTGAGTTGTCTGCTAGTAAAGCTCACAAGATTGTCTAAGTTGTATTCACCAAGATGGCACAACATCTCTCCTATAGCGAACTTCGAAGTGTCAATGTAAACATGAAAGGTGATTGCCCAGTCTCGGGCTCGTAGGATTGGCACAGTGGTTAGATCCTTTTTCAACAGCTCATATGCACATTGGCATTCCTCGATCCACTTGAATATAATCAGCAACTTGTATAGAGGTCTAGCAATCAATGCATAGTTCAACACAAATCGCCGATAATACCCTGTATGGCCTAGAAAGCACTGAACTCCCTTGTAATCAGTTGTTTGGTGGTGGGAGATTAACGATAACCCTGACTTTCAAGAAGTCGGTGGCAATGTTGTCCTTCGACACCACATGCCCTAGGATGCATCCGTGCTTCACCCAAAACTGGCACTTTACAGGATTCAATGAGAGACGATATAATCAACATCGTTCAAAGACAACTCGGAGTTTGCCTACATGCTCCTTCCAAGTGGAGTGAACACACATATCGTTGACAAAAACCTCTAACTCTTTCCTAAGCATATCCTTGAATATAGCACACATGAGCCTCTAGAAGGTAGTTGGTACGTTAGTCAACCTGAAGGGCATGACTATGTAGGCAAAGACTCCCCGCTCAGTGGCAAAGGCTGTCATGTGCCTATCGTCAAGGTGCTCTTGCACCTAGTTGTACCTCGAGAAGCCATCTGGGAAGCTGTAGACCTCTTTACTAGCTACTCTTTCGAGCATGTGCTCAGTATAGGCAATGGATAATTATCTCTCTTCGTAGCAACGTTTACCTTCTTGTAGTTGATGCACACTCTGATCTTCCCGTTCTTCTTTAGTACGATGACTATGGGTGAGACCCAGTCTATGTGCTCAATCTCATAGATGAATCTTGCTCTCATTTTCTTATCAATTTCCTCCTTGACAGCGTGGGCATACTTTTGGATTCATGGGGTATGGTCGCTACTTTGACCAGTGTTGCATCGGGTGTCATGGGTATATTGTGAGTCACTACACTCGGATCTACCCTTTTGAGTTCCTCTAGGGACCAAGCAAAGACATCTATATACTCGTGCAAGAGAGAAATAATAATTTCTTCCTCTACCTTGGTCAGGTCATCGACTATAAAGACAGGTCAGGGTGTCTCCCCCTCCCTAGCTAATTTGACCTCCTTGATCCTAGCGGGTCCTTCTATGGGTTTGCTTGCTTGCTCCTGGTGTTTGGCCCCCAGCAAGATCATTACCCTATCACCTTTCTTGAACTTGGTGAATCTCCTTGGTAGATCTTCAGTTATTCTTTGCTCCTCTACATGTGCATCCTTAGGCTGATTCCTCCTTTAACCTTCAGCACCTGAGGTGGATGGGTAAGTCCCCCTTGGTGCATCTAGTATTGGAAGGTCAAGATATCTTAGGATCACTATCTGAGATTACTCACGACTTGGAATCGAACTCTCCATCTTCACTAGAAGAGGGAGTCTCTCCCGGTGGTCATAGCTCCGATGGTGAATCCGTCTTAAGCAATGGTATGGCACTTGGTTGGGCTGGGCCTACTTGCTCAAAGTCTATTGCACCTACGTGCTCCAACTAGGTGCGATCACAACCCATGCACATGACTCCTCTTTCTATTCTAAAGGCTCCCTTTCTTGGTTTGGAGTCTGATCATATTTGCTTTATCACCCATCCCTCAATGTCGTACTCTATCGTGTCAATCTCTCCTTCACTCTCATCACTAGAAGGAACAACAGTCCTCATATTCGTTGTTAGAGCTATCTTCATCCGATTGCTCATCATTTTCCAAGTCTTGATATGTTTCGTCCTTCTCGTTGATGACTAAGGCCCAATTGTACATCAAGTTTAAGCGTGCACTTTGGTCCATTTTCACTTAGGTCCGTTCAAGAGATATTCGAGTGGTCTAAGGTTTTTTGATTGGTTGTTTCCAGCTAACTTGTTGGTCAGGTGTTCCAGGATCTCATGGAGCTCTTATCTGTTGTTCAGTACTTGGAGAATGAGATTGGGTTAGTTCCTCTTTGCACACTCCTAGCCATCATGCATATTGCCGTTGAAGAATCTTCTCAGGTCTTTCCAACTACTTTAATAGCTTGCTCATATTCCTCGTTGTCCAAGAACGGTAGGTTGATTGTAGCAAGGACATTCATCTAGTCTCACTCGTCCTCAAGAAAGGGATATACTTAATCAATAGCTCATAAAATTTCCTATTCTAATCGTCATCCTTCAGCATAAAGGAGATGCCGTCTAGGTCGACCATCATAGTATTCCAGGTGTCCATCTCTACTCTTATAGCTTTCGTTCGATTGTCTAGGAAGATCAAACCATTGCCCCAGTCTTCTACAACTCTTGCATTGTGCATCCAGGGTTGGCCTAGCAGGATATCATAGTCCACTCCCTTCATGACTATAAAATCAAAACAAGCAAGAATTGGACTCATGCGATTTTTACTGGCCAATTCTTCAATATGCCAAATGGCTTCTTGTTTGTGATAATGGCAGAGAACAATGGAAATCCCATTATTGAGAAGCTTGACAAGAACAACTACCCTTCATGGAAGTTTCGTGTGACGAACTTCCTCATTGGAAAGGGCCTTAATGAGTTTGTTTCAGGTGAAGAAAAGAAGCCAGAGCTGGGTATCCCTCCGATTGTAGAAGAATTAAAAGCATGGAAAGAATGGAATGCGAAAGACAAAAGATGATGTACTGGTTATCTACAGTCATTGATAATATGATGTTGGGACCTATTAGGAATGCATAAACTTCACATGTGGCTTGGACAATTTTTGAGAACATGTTTTCAGTAAATACAAAGGCACGAAAGATTCAACTCAAGCAAGAGTTGAATGCCTTGAAGAAAGGGAAAATGTATGTCAATGAGTATGTGTTGGAGGTGAGGAGCATTGCAAATACTTTAGCAGCGATTGATGCAATTCTTGATGATGATGATTTGATTTCATTCACTTTGGGTGGCCTTAATAATGAGAAGGCATGGAAATAATTTGTTACTTCAGTAAACGTATGAAAGCCATTTTCAGATTTTGATGAGCTGATCTCTCTCATGATTACCGAAGAGATCAATATGCAGGGTGACTCATCTAAAAAAAATAGTGAACAGGTTCAAGCATTTTACTCAAGTTCAAGAAGGGGACCTGGTAGACCCTCTTTGAGAGGCCATGGTATCGGACGTGCTGGCGATAACCAGCAAAATAGGTTCAATCAGCAATTTGGTGAAATGCAGGTTTGAGGAGGCCGAGGAAACTTTAAAGACAGGGGGAGCTCTAGAGGAAGAGGTGGATGGCAGAATAGAGGTTCTGGAAACTCTGCTATTGTTTGCCATTATTGTGGCAAAATAGGCCATATTGCAACCCATTGCTATGCTAAGAAGGATGATATTCGCAGTGGTAAATTGTAGTAAGGAAACTATGCATCGTCTTCACGACAGAATGAAAACAAAAATGAGTGTCTGTTTGCTATGCAGCATATGATGAATGCAATTATAGGAAAGGGGACACATAATGATGTATGGTATGTCGATTCAAGTGCATCTAATCATATGAGCAGTCATGTTTGAATGGTTTGGAGAGATGTAGGACTTACAAAATCCAGGTTATGTGCAGATGGGTGATGATTCATGCCACCCAATTTCACACATTGGAAATGTTCCCTTGTCCTTGTAGGATGGCCAGACAAAGAGTCTGACAGATGTATTACATGTGCCATCAATCACAAAGAATCTAGTGTTTGGTGGCCAAATGGTAGAGCAGGGGTTGCAGGTCCAATTCAATGCAAAAGGTTGTTTTGTAGAAGACTTTAATGATAAGTGCAGGTTGGTCGCAAAAGGAAGTAGAGTTGGGCGCATGTTCACTTTAGATTCTGGAATTCTTGCAATGGATACTGCTATGTATGCTAAAGAAAAAGGAGTAGTTGTAAATATTGAAATATGGCATAAACATATTGGACATGCAAATGTGTAAATGATGAAATTAATGCAGTCCAGAGGATTGGTTACAGGGTTGCCTTCATTTAGAGTTGCAGAATTGCATAAAGTCTGTGAAGCATGCCGGTTTGGTAAGTAGGAAAGACAACCCTTCTTCCATGACAGAGAAATAAGTAGAAAAATACTTGATGTAGTACATACAGATGTTTGGGGGCTTGCACAGAATGTATCTTTTGGTGGCAACAAATACTTTGTCACATTTATTGATGACTGTTCAAGGAAGTTATGGGTATACTTTATGAAGGAAAAGAGTGATGTGTTTGAGAACTTCAAATCTTTTAAGGCAGCTGTTGAAATAGAATCAGGCTTAAAAGTGAAGTGCTTGAGATTACATGGAGGGGGAGAGTACCTCTCTAATGAGTTTAGTGGCTTCTTGAGGACTCATGGGATGAAGAGGCAATTTACTTGTAGGTATACCCCACAGCAAAATGGGGTTGTAAAAAGAAAAAATAGGCATATTGCAGAAGTCGCACGGGCATTAATGGATGAAAAGAATATGCCCAAACATTTTTGGTCTGAGACTGTCCATACTGCTATCTATATTATGAACAAAACCCCCACAACTGCAATTCATGGGATGAATCCTGAAGAATGCTTTACTGACAAGAAGCCTGATGTATCACACTTGAAGGTATTTGTATGTGTTGCATATGTTTATGTGCCAAATGAGCTACATTAAGAAGCTTGATCCAAAGGTAGAAAAATGTATTGTTATTGGATATTCTTTAGAGCAGAAAGGGTATCAGTGTTATAATCCTATCACAGGTGAGTTCAAAGTGAGCATGGATGTTATCTTTGATGAGATGGGCAGTTGGTATGCACTTGATGGTGATGTATTAGATGATGATAATGATCAGGACAGCTATGTGCATAAAGAAAAACAAGAATCACTGAGTCTTAGTGGACCAGAAACATCATCTAGTACTATACCTACAGTGAGTCCTTGGTTTGGGAGACTAAGGAGTAGCCCCACATCTTCAAGTGGATCTATAAGTGTTGCAGGGAAGGGCAAAGGGAAGAAGAAAGTGCTGGATGGTAATGGTGCATCTACCAGTCATTTGGGATCTGACGGAGATTCTAGTGGTCCAGAGAGTTTGGATGATGAGCTTGGTACTCCTTCAGTTTTAGGATACTAGGTGTACAAAGAGCTCATAGTAATGTAAAGGCTCCATTGAGTGATCCGGTGGTACGCAGATCTAGCAGGGTTAGATACTCTGTTAAAAGATTTGGTTTTAAAGGTTATGCAGCTCACCATTATGCTTATATGGTGAAACTAGTTGAGGATCTTGAGCCCACTTGTTTTGAGGATGCTATTGGTCATGCTCATTGGGATGCAGCAAATGGATGAGGAGATGACTGCATTA
Source organism: Lygodium microphyllum (assembly GCF_053477565.2). NCBI lineage: Eukaryota > Viridiplantae > Streptophyta > Polypodiopsida > Schizaeales > Lygodiaceae > Lygodium > Lygodium microphyllum. The sequence continues at coordinate 47,291,308 of NC_141137.1, read as the reverse complement.
GAAGCCAATAAGACTTGGGATTCGGTACCCTTACCTAAGGGTAAGGAAGTTATTGACTGTAAGTGGGTTTACAAAGTCAAGCATAATGCAGATGGTTCAATTAGCAGGTAGAAAGCTAGATTGGTTGCAAAAGGCTATGCTCAAACATATGGCAAAAGGATGGCAATTGTTAGATGTGTGATTGCCTTGGCAGTAGCCAAAGGTTGGAGTTTGCACCAAATGGATCTTAAGAATGCCTTCTTGCATGGTGAATTGCAAGAAGAAGTGCATATGGAGCAGCCATCAGGTTATGAGGATTTAGAGCATTCCACATATGTGTGCAGGTTAAAGAAGGCGCTCTATGGGCTGAAGCAAGCACCTAGAGCATGGTTTGACAAGATTGGAGAGTATCTTGTCAATATTGGATTTTATATTTCTGATGCTAATCACTCACTTTATGTGAGAAAGGGAGATGCAGTTTTGGTCATCATAGTCATCTATGTGAATGACTTGATTATTACAGGTGATAGTGACAATGGGATTGCTGAAGTTAAGGACTTCTTGAAGAAGAAGTTTGAGATAAAAGATTTGGGTGAGCTGAGATACTTTCTTGGTATTGAGGTGATCAGATGTGATGATGGTATATGGCTATCCCAAAGGCAGTATGGCTTGGATATATTATCCAAGTATGGTATGACATCATGTAAGCCTCTTTCAATACCATTGGAGCAAAATGTGAAGTTGAGTGCCAACTTTGGGGATGAGATAGAAGACCCTACTATGTTCAAGAGGATAGTAGGGAGTTTGATTTACATGACTATCACAAGACCAGACTTGAGCTATGCTGTTGGCCTTGTCATTCAGTTTATGCAAATGCCTAGAAAGCCTCATTTGGATGCAGTTAGACGTATATTGAGATATGTGAAGTCCACTTTACATTATGGACTTTTTTATGAGGCAAGTAAGGACGTATAGGTCTTTGGATACACAGATGCAGATTGGGCTGGTAGCCTGTCAAATAAAAGATCTACTAGTGGATTCATGTTTTCCCTTAGTAGTGCAACAGTTACATGGAGCAGCAAAAAGCAACCTATAGTTGCTTTATCGAGTACACAGGCTGAGTATAGAGGTACTGCTATGGCAGCATGTGAGGTGATATGGCTGCAAAAGTTATTAGGTGATTTGGATGTGCAGGGAGATGGTCTAGTTGTCATTCATTGTGGCAACATGAGTAGCATACAGTTAGCTAGAAATCCAGTGTTCCATGCTAGGACAAAACACATTGAGGTGCACTACCACTTTGTGAGAGAGAAGGTACTTGCAGGAGCTATTGACTTGGTATATGTCATCACACAATATCAGATAGCTGACATTTTCACAAAGGCATTGGGTGTAGAGAAGCTTTGAAAGTTCCAAAGCTTACTTAGAGTTGTAGAGATAAGAGTTGAGTTTGAGGGGGAGTGTTGAGATGGAAAGCTCAACACGTGCGAACATTGATGATGGACCGCCTGGCTAGATGAGTCCGCATGTCTACACTTAGCACGTTGGTGGTCGTTATGATACTCACATGGCCACTAACTTATCACTTATTATATTTAGTTTGTTACACCTACCTACAGCTGGCAAAGATATAAGCCAGTCAAGTAGTGTAGTCGGTTATGCATTGTTTGACTTAGAAGGCCACTTTCCTTTATGTTGTATCTTATCTATACTTTGTGTACAGTGTATAGTGTATGGAAGAAGAAAAAATCAGCAAGAAAATGTTTTGGCCTCCATATCTCTTCTTGTGTTCTTGAGTGAGCTTCCTCTTGTGTATACAATTTGTGTTTGGCGTAGCAGCTCAAGCAAAGTCCCCCACCACGCGATTCTTGACATCTTGATCACCGGGATATTCATATTTACACTCAAGTTGGTCAATGCATTGCTATTTCAAACTTACATAGAGCATATATGCCAATGCTATATGCTCTCCTTTTCCCAATGGGTGATGATGGTTGGCATGTAAAGGTTCCCTACAGTGATGTTCCTATTAACATACATGGATTGTCCAAGAAAAATTGTGTTACCCAAATGCAATTTTATGCATTTTGACTTCAGGCGCATGAAGATACTAAGTTTTGCATATTGCGCGGTGGCCAATTATTGCAACAGTTTATTGTTGACGCTTATTGTAGTATAGAGCAATGTAGGTTGGCTTAGTGTACTTAGAATCAATCAATGTTGCAATCCAAGGCCTATAAAGGCTTGTCGGACAAGGTGGGTGCAAATGATGATGGGCTAGTACAGATTGTTGGTGCCTCTGTTGACAGGAGGATAGTTTTGCCATCGGCATTTATAGGTGGGCCAAGGCACATATACCAATTATATCATGATGCCATGGCTATAGTGCGATGTAAGGAAAAACTTGACCTTTTTATAAAAATAACATTTAATTCAAAGTGGTTAGAGATACTTGATGATTTTTTGCCTGGACAAAGTGGTCATGATCATCCGGATTTGACTACTTGTGTGTTTTCACAAAAAACACGTTGATTTGATGCACACATTGTTGCAAAGATTCTAATTTTACAGAAATCTTTCTAACCTTCTAAAGCATGTCACTACGATATAATGATTTCTGTTGAGTTGCCTGATAGAGTTAAGTTTCCAACCTTATTTAAGACCATTTCAAAAAGCAACATTCATAGCCCTTGCGGACAATTGAACCCCAAAATTCCTTGCATGGAAAAGGGTAAATGTACTAAAGGCTACCCTAAAAAATTAGTGGGTATGACAACGGTTGATAGTTTTGGCTATCCCATCTATCAAAGGCGAGATGGAAACATGGTGATCATAAACAGTAATGTCATTGGTAATCAGTGGGTTGTTCCATATAATCCTTTCTTGAGTAAGAAGTATAATGCACATATCAAGGTGGAGGTGTGCTCGACAATGGCGATTGTTAAGTATTTGTATAAGTATGTGTACAAGGGCAATGACCATGCAACCATCAAATTTTCTTTTGGTATTACTTCAACACAAAACGGTGGCAGTGTTCATGAGGTGCACAAGATCCAGAGTTATTTGGATGCATGACATGTTTCTCTCTTTGAGGTATGTTGGGGGATCTATGATTACTCATTGCACAATGAAAAGCCTCACATACAATGGTTGCAGATGCACTTGCCCAGTGAGAACTATGTGGCGTTTCGAGGTACAAATATTATATAAGATATTATGCAAAATGAAGACCTCCAAAAGTCTACTCTTACTAGATGGTTTGTGTGCAATCGTGTTTATCCAGTGGCTAGAACTACTCGCTATCAAGACTTCCCCATGTGTTGGGTGTGGAATGCACGTCATAAGGTGTGGACAAAGAGACATCACAATAATACATGTGGTCGGATGTATTTTGTGGCACCTACTTGTGGTGAGCTTTACTATTTGCGAATGCTTTTAACAATCAATCAAGGGTGTACTTCTTTTAAGAATTTGCGTACTGTTGACAATGTGATTTGTGATACTTTTTGGGATGCTTGCATTGCAAGGGGTATGTTGGAGAGTGATGATAAGTATACTATGTGCTTGGAAGAAGCTGTCTCCGTGCAAATCGGTGCTCAACTTCGTACTTGGTTTGTTGCAATTTGGGGTTTTTGTGAGCTAGCTTGGCCTGGCCAGTTATGGGTTTTTTTGTGACAATGGTCTAGGATATCCTGCATAGATTGCAATTACAATTCTTGCATGCCTCTCCCGATGTATTGCAATATGAGGCATCTAACATGGCTTTCCTGCATCTCTAAGATTTTTAACACCATACTAAGCGAAAACTATCTTATTTAGATGGGTTGCCAAAACCTCATCAACTAAACTCTCAACTGCATACTAACCCCCTTTTGCAAGATAAATATGCATATATCACGTTTGAGGAGGATAGGATTTTTGAATCTATGGAGGTAATGTTGAATAAGGGACAGAGAATTGCCTTTGTGTAGTTATTGATGCTGTTGATGCAAATGTTGGGGGTGTATTCTTTTTGGATGGCCCCGATGGATCTCGAAAGCCTTTCTTATATAAGTGCTTGCTTGCGAAGGTACATTGTGGTGGTCATGTGACGTTGGCTATGCAGTGTCGTGTGGCATTGCTGCCTTACTCCTGTCAGGTGGTCATACAACTCACTCATGGTTTAAAATCCCAATAGACTTAAATAGTCAATCCACCTGTAACATTCATGTTCAAAGTGACTTTGCTCAGTTGTTGAGATAGTCGAGCCTTATTTTATGGAACGAGATGCCTATGGCCCATTAATATGCCTTTGAAGTAGTTGATAGAACTCTGAGAGATGTTATCAGCTGTGATATACCATTTGGTGGAAAGATTGTTTTATTTGGAGGGGATTTTAGGCAAGTCTTGCCAGTTGTGGTGAAGGGAACATGCGAGGATATTGTTAATGTTGTGATGTGTTACTTTGATTTGTGGCATTATGTGAGGGTGTTAAGGCTATCTAGGAATATGCGGGTGTCATTGGTTAGTAATGTGATGGACAATGGGTTCATTTCTTGGATTCAAGGGATAGAAGATGGGATGGGCATTATCGAAAACTGTGATAAGTTGTATGTTCCACCTGCTAGCATGGTGTTAAATGGTCGCTCTATCAAAGCCTTGATCGAGAGTGTCTATTATGATGTGTCCAATGCGGGTGACTATACAATGTATTTTGGTGAGCGAGCTATACTTGCATCACAAAATATAGAGGTGGCTACTTTGAATGAGCATGCATTGTAGTTAATGCCATGGGAGGTTAGACAATATCATAGTGCAGATTTGATTGCAAAGACTGATGACTCATTTTTGTACTTCATTGAGTATTTAAACACATTAGATCTTGGAGGTGGATTTCCTCCTCATTTATTGTTGCTAAAGGTGAATGCACTTATTATTTTTCTTAGAAACCTAAATCTAGGATTGGGTTTGTGTAATGGTATATGGTTGATTTATAAGGCCTTCAATAGAAAGGTGATAGATGCTAAGATAATAACGGGGGCAAATGTGGTTGAATGAGTTTTTATTCCTAGGATTACTTTTATTCCCAGTGTTGTGTAAATACCATTTACTATGAAGCAAAGTCATTTTCCCATCCGATTGGTGTTCGCTATGACAATCAACAAGTTGCAAGGGTAGACTCAACCCATTATTGGGCTTTATCTAAAAGCCCTAGTATTTATGCATGGTCAATTGTATGCTGGATTTTTAAGGGTAAGATCTTTGCATGGTTTGAAAGTCCTATTGGGTCACAAGGATTGGGACATGACCACAAACATTGTATACAAGAATGTACTTCGAAAGGTGCAGTGATATGCATTGCTATTATCAACCATGTAGAGTCACTTATTTGGCATGTGTATGAATTGCTCTTCGTGCCATGTTTGGTTAGTATGTACTCTTTCGAAAGTGGATTATCTTTCATGTTTTAGTATTTATTTGACTTTTGTATATGCCTACCCTAGAGTGGGGATATTACTCAGCTTCTGACTATCAAAAGGAGTTATAGTGCACGTTGCGTGCAATAACAAGCAATGATATCATAAGAAGGGCGCTTGCAAGAATTGTTGAGCATTTACATGATGATGTCAACATAGACATTAAGCTCTCGATTTTTGTTGAATTTGTACATTGTGGATACACACGATGTTTTCGGTTGCATATGTACGAGGTTGACTAGGGAAGAGGTTTTGACACTCTCACACTGATAAGAAACCGAGGCATTGGTTTAAGTATGGGTTCAAGGATTTGGGTTGTTTGTTACACTGTATCAACATCTGTCGGTGGTTTTTGTTAATTATTCCACGTACTTATGTTGAGATTCTGTTTAAATGCAGGTGCTATAAAGAGAGGTAGGACTATCGCATCCCCCATGCGATTATCAACTGAAACTATGGAATCAAACCCTACTCCGTCTTTTACATATTTTGCTCAAGGATGGAAATTTTGCCAATGATTCCTCGAAGAGGAGAAAGCTTTGTTTCTCTGTTAGGCAACACTGAAGCATTACCTTTTTTTGTTGGCATGGCCATTTGCATGTGTTGCTTGGAAACAATCAGGCATGTGTGGACAAAATATATCTTGAACTTGACCTTCATGGCTTGCCAATGGAAAGTAGGATGTCTTATCATGCCTTCTCTTCATGGCATGATTAGTAGAAAGAGGCCAATGATAATGGCATCGAGCTTTGCTTCACATGTGAATGCCCTGCTTGGGGATGAAAATGATTCACACCTAGAGAAAGTCCTTTTTGCGGTGCTTGGTCTTTATTTCAATTGTGATCCATTTTTTAGTATAACACTGCTATTTCTAAGTATCGTACAAAACAAACACGTGATTTCTTACCCTTGTGTAAGTGTAAATGTTTATAAGTACAATGCATCGAAGAGATTGTTTGTATTTCTGACATTCTATGTTACAAAATTTATAAGCTGCTTTTAGTTCTAAGTTTGATGAGAGAGAGAGAGAGAGAGCCATTTCTAAATATTACACAAAAGCAAACGTGTGTTTTCTTACGGTCATGTATATGTGAGATTGTGTGTATGTAGATTTTAGAGAGAGACAGAGAGACAGAGAATAAGGAGATGAGAGAGAATATAGTAAAATGAAAGGCATGGAGAGAGAGGGGGAGAGAAATAAGATTTATAGAGAGAATTGGGGGGGGGGGGGGGGAGGGGAAGAGGGGTGGGGGGGCGGGGGGAATGGGGCGCAAGGAGAGGGAGAAATGAAATAACTTGGAAACAAAAGAGGGGAAAGAGGGGAGAGAAAGAGAGGAAATAGATTATTGAGCGAAGTACTCCATGGAACTTTGCTCGCCGTTTCACAATAGTAGCGTGGAGCTACTGTGAAGTGGTCTAGTGTTCCACGCTAGTTACTATTTAAGAGGAGCTAATCCTACTCGGATACATGGCAACCCATCATTCTATGCATGGACGAATGCAATAGGGAAATGGCCATGGGGGGAAGGAGACGGACAAGCCAAGAAGGGATAGTCTCATGGAGTTGAGGCCATGGATTTCCTTCATGATGCCAGAGACTCACATCTGGATATGGAAGAAGTAACTGCCGATTGGGAGCTGATCAATTCATGCTTAACAAAGGTCATAGAGCTGCAACTACAGGACAGTGAACCGTTAAGGCTCCTTTATCCATCTCGCTTTAGCAAGCTACACAAAGATATAGAGAGTACGTTAGCACTTGGCCCCCGTCACCGATGGTCCATGTCTACCTATCAAGGCCACCCTACCTTACTCCAATACCGATTCATCGAAAAGAGTTTCTACCTTGCCCTCTCTGGCTCTAGATGTGAAAGGGAGTAGATATTGGGATCTGTGGTGGGCTTGTGTGGGTAATGTTGTGCATGTGCTGCCATGGTCCTCTTCTTTCTCACATGATGGGGTATTGCAACATGGTGTCTTGCTTGGATCACTCTTGGTCGCATCATGTTTGGATCACTCTGGTCGATTTGCCTCTATGGCTTGATGATGAAGTGTCGCCACTGGCATCGACCCTCGGTAAGGCGCTGCACGTAGATTCCATTGTCACCCCCCAAGGATCCCTCAAGGCGGAGAGGCACACCTGTACCCGCCAGGATCGACGGAATGAGCCTCCTGAAGTCCTGGAGCTGGTTGACACACGAGCTATGGAGCTATTGCATTGAAACCCATTTCTCCCCCTTTCTTGACACATGTTATATGTGCAGAGAAAGCGGCCACTTTGCTCTGTCCTGCCCAAAGAAGATGCAAGCTGAGAGCAATGGCAATGGTGAGAAACAAGAAGGCTCCGTTGGTGGTAAGGAGCAATCTACCACCATGTAGACGCAGTACCATACAGACCGGATTAGTAAGGCCACTCACCAGACTGCATCTGGCTCCAAGGTTACCCCCTCGTGATGGTGGTCCAAAGTAAGCCACCATAGTTTGAGTCTTCCCCCAAAGAAACAAAGAAAGAAGGGGCGGCCAAGGCCAAAGATCAGGTGCTAAAAGAGGACGAGGCTGCTCCACCAGCAAAGCATCCATCGGTAAAGCTTGCAATCGAGCATTGGCAAATAGAAAAATAGCAAGCCCCTCGGTAAGATCACGCTTAAGAAGCATGCCAAAAAGCCCCTGATCGATTGGAATACATATATATGCTGCGTTGGATGGAGATGAGCTCCTGCAGGATGTTGATGCGGCTCTCCAACGCTCATAAGCTATCCAGGCGACTCAAGGTTGTCTCCAGGAATGTACAGGGAATGCGTATGGATGCCCACAATGAGATTTTCTATAGTATAGCCCGCAATAGGAAGCCCAATGTCTTCGCTCTGCAAGAGATTAAATAAAACGAAGACGATGATAGCAAACTTGTCGTACAAGGCATTGCCATCTTAAGCCATGTCGTAGAGGACGCGGAGATACTCTGATTGCTGTGAGAGAAGGACTGAAGCCGCAACTCAAATGGAAACTTGGGGGAGGTGCAGCCACGGCCGTCTCAGCTAAGATGGATGGTGAAGAGATCGCATTTGTCTCAATCTACGTGCCGCATACATCCTTGATGCGTGTGGACCAATGGCTCCCAGCATAAGGGATAGATCACACGAAGGCGGCACAATGACCTTTGATGAACTGTTTCATATGCTTGCACGACCTGCCTGGCTTTAGTATCTGATGCTTTCTATACATGGCACAACAAGCACGTTGGATCAACCTGGCGAGCGGCACAATTAGATAGGATATACGCTAATGCAAACGCATGGTGGCCCAATGGGCATTTCAAAATTAGTGTGCTTCACGAGTTCTGCACCTCAAATCGTATACCCATCATGGTTTGTTTTAGAGTGATTTTGGCATGTGGAACAAGGAATGAACCGTCGCCCTTCTCTTTCAACACATCCTTCTTAAAGAATAAATGTTTTCTCACTTAGATCAAAAGGGTTTGGGACACTACTAGGAAAAACCACTTGTCTGCAGATTATAGGTGGCTACTTTTCTCCGATGCTATCTGAACCCAGTATGCGAAATGGCGCGGCCGAAAGTAAGTTGAATGCAGCATAAGACATTATGGCACTACCCTTGATTTCAAAGAAAGGATTCTTTGGATTTCTATGTCATACCCTCCTGATCCCATTGCCCAATGTCTATTGCAAGATGCACAAACATCAAATGTAAGGAGATGGATTGCATACAAGCAGCCAAAGTGTAGCTAAGAGGCATTGGGAAATATTGGGAGATGTGCCTACCCAATTTAATTTTACTATGCTGAAGTCCAAGCAAAGATAAGAAATTATTCATGTTATTCAAGATGAATCCGGTGCTTTGCTCACATTGATGATTTTGACATTTCCCAACGCTTTAAAGATATCTAGCCTAAATAGTCCTTTGTAAAGGGCCATCATGAAAAGTCCATTGTCTTCTTTGAGGGCATTGTCATACAAATTGTAGTTGATTTAGTGCCAGGGTATAATAAAGCATAAATGCCTTAGTCTAGGGTAGGCTAAGGTGAAGTATAAAAGGCAGAGACGTAACATGTAAAGGATCTTTTTGCCATTTTACAACATTACATGTTTGAGGTCTCAACTTCCCACCATCTAAGAGGGTGAATACTCCTGGCCACCATAGCTTGGGGTACATACCATGCTGCAGCCACTCATCATTTGATTCTCAGCCAACATTGGTAACATCATTTCATATCTAGCCACCTTGGCTATGGTTTCAAGTTGGCATTTTATGTCTATTTCTTGTATTTTCAATTTAATGGCTTCCTGTGGGAATTAGCTTCTTTACATTGGTATCATAGCACATCTTTGATCCAGTGGGAAGGTCATTTTCATGGTGAATCTGGTTACAGTTTAGGCATAGAGTAACTAGAAGACAAGAATTAGTCACAGGATTTGATTCAGTTAAAAACCATGACTACTTAAGGTCTCTACAGTAAGCCGTGGCTAAATTTGATGGTCTTGAAGAATGTCTAAAGAAATAATGGTGGATTCATGGTCATTTTAGTGGTTCATGGTCAATTTTGGGCCGTTTTGAAGGATCATGGACTTAACTGAAGCCTAAATAGGGTTTAGAGAGGTTAAACTGTGGTTATTTTTTGGAGCAAGCTTCTTTTTACTCTTTCCAAGCTTCTTGCTGAAAATTACCATGGAGATCTCTACTCATTTCTCTTTGCCATGATTATTTCTCTTCAAGCCACCTACTAGAGATGATTCCTGATACCATGGGCAACATATGGACTGCCTATTTGATGGTTCTTTATCAAGATGATCATCACGTGATGCAAGAGAAGCTCCTGGACAGTTTGCGCCAGTTTTCAACATGTTGTTGACCTCTTGAATCAGCTCACTCCCTCATTCTGAAGCTATGCCCTTTCTTTCATGATCAAATGTAGCCTTAATCTAAAGTATTAGTCATCTCTTACTTGATATTTCACCTTCATTCAGCCTTGAAGCTTCCTTTACAAACCTAGCTATGGCTTGAAGATCTTAGCATTTTCTTGAAGTTTTGAGTCAATCTTGGTCTCGTTTAGCTTCAAGAAGTGGAAAGCAAGTATATACAACCAACATTGGGCAAACATTGGAGCTTCCAAGCAAGATTGAAGCATTTTCCTCATCTTAGATTGGGGAAAAACAAGGCAGCCATCAATCTTCATCAAATTTTTCTGCATTGAGGCTTCAATTCATGGGACTTTTGTTGTCTACAACCCACGAAGGTTTAATTGAAGGTGTTTTATAAAGATTGGGCTTACATTGAAGATTTTCTTCAAAATTGAAGGCATTTCTAGCCTCTTGAACATGGCAATGTCTGAAAATTCATGGAATCCTTAATTCTAACAAGAATTTACATTGTTCAAAGCTCAAAGGATCTTCATGGAATCCAACAATACTGTTTGACCACTAGGACCTGTCATAGTAGTGCTCTACTGCGAATCAACTGTAGATACATGAGTGGACTGCATATCCAATGGCACTGCAACCATATAACAAAAGCCCATCTCATCAAAGATAACATCCCTGCTCATCAAAGTCTCCTTGGTAGTAGAGGGATCATAGCATTTGTATGCCTTCTTCTCCTGCGAATATCCAATGAAAACACACTTATGTGCTTTTGGATCCAGCTTCTTCCTTTTCTCATTTGGAATGTGCACATAAGCAAGACAGCCAAAGACTTTCACGTGACTTACATCCGGCTTATAGCCATACAACTTCTCAAATACGGTGTCGTCTCATGAATACCTGCAGTGGGAGTCCGATTCAAGATGTACATGGCTGTCATAATAGCCTCAGCCCAATAATAGAGCAGCATCTTCTTCTCATTCATCATGGCATGAGCATCTTCCATCAAGACCATGTTCTTTCTTTCAGCTACCCCATTCTACGGAGGAGTGTCGCTGCAGATAAGCTACCTATGTATGCCATTTTCAGCCAGAAAATTGTCAAACTCATTTGACACATACTCTCCACTGCTATCTGATCTCAAGCAAGAGATATAGCACTCAAATTCCTTTTCAACCTGCTATTTAAACTACTGAAAAATAGCAAACACTTCATCCTTTGTCGTCAAAATGTAAACCCAAGTATAGCGACTGTAATCATTAATAAATATCACATAATACTTTGAGCCTCCCATAGATGCATTATGGACTGACCCCCAAACATCAGAGTGCACTAACTACAATGGACATGTAGTCTGTCTTACATGCCTGACAAATGGCAACCTCAACTGCTTACCAAACCTATAACAAGCTGTTTTTTCTGCATAATTTGCAGCCTTTGCAAATTCACATGCCCCACTCTCTTGTGCCAAATTTTCAAATCTCTGATAGTGCCAGAACCATGGGCAAACATAGCTGAATTTAGCTCTGGCAAAGTAGCATCAAGAGTAAACATTCTGCCATTCCTATGACCACGAGCTATTAACTTGCATCCATTGCCAAACTCTTCAATAAAGCAGCCATGCTTATTGAATCTAACTTGCAAGTTCTGCTCCGGACAGACAACAAGTTCTTCATAATCGATTGAACATGTAGTACATCATGCAAATTTTTCTTTCTACCATCATGAACCACAAGAGGCACTTTGCCTTTATGCTCAATGCTACGCTCAGTGTCATCACCTGTACATACATAGCCATGTTTTTCAGCCACCATGTCAGTGAACCAATCACCGTGAGAAATCATGTGGTTCGATGCCCCTGAATCAATATACCAAACTACATCATCAGTGGATTTTTTATCAACCGTGTCTTTTACATACTGCATGGCAAACAGTCTATCACCTCAAGCATCATCTGCTTGACTAGACGTAGCAAAATGTCCATGCTGTTTTTTCTTTTGATTGCCATACTTCTTCCAACAGTCCTTGGAAATATTCATATATTTTCCGCAGTAATGACAATCCTTATCCTTATTCGGATTTTCAGATGGGCGCTGCTATTGCCAGGAGCCTCTGCCTCTAGGACTTTTCCCTTTACTTTTAAGGGTACCATTCTTTTCATCTACCTTCTTGACACGACAATCTGTGATTGCATGTCCTTTCTTCTTGCAATAGAAGCACTCTCCTTGAAACTTCTTCTTGCCGCCCTTCTTCTTTTTGTCACCATCATTTTTGGTGGAGAAACCACCTTTGCCTTTTGCATTGGCAGAGAATGCACCATCTCCATTGTTGCTTCCTTCTCGGGCTTTCAGCCTCAACTCCTCCTCTAGCAATAATGCACAAAACTCCTCAAAACTCAAAGCTTGAGGTCTCACATGAGTATTAAGGGCAGTTACTAGCCCATCAAACTTTTGTGGACAAATCTGAAGACACCTCCTCGCTAGCTCCTCGCTAGTCTTTTGTATCCCAGCCCATCTGGTCGCGCAGATTCTTAATCCGAGTGATGAATGCTTTAGTTGTCTCTCCTTCAACAAACTTCTCCACTACTAGTTGATTCTCCAAGTTTTGAATCTTTGTTTATTTTCGCGTTTTAAACTGACTCCTCAATACATTTCAAGCCTCTGATGCTTTGTTTGTATGCTGAATCAATGTCAAAACACTGTCAGAATAGCTTGTAACTAAGGCACACAATGCATCTACATTCCTTCGTTTACAAGCTCGTAGAAGATCTGCATTCGAAGGAATCATCACACTAGGATTTGATGGGTCGGGGGTAGGCTGTGGTTCTACATCAGCCCCCAGCACAGTCTCCAAAAGCTCATAAGAATTAAGGATAGTTGTAATTTTGAACTTCCATAAGGTATAGTTTGTACCATCTAACTTTCCTTTGCTGAAGGTTAGTGGACGAATCCTCAGTGTTTGAATAGCTGGTATAGCAGCTCCACCTCCTGCACCACTTCCTAATGTGCCAGAACCGCTTCCAGAAGATGACATTGTTCCTCTTTGCTGTTGAAGCCTTTGCCTCTTGTGCACTCTTCGATCTCTAGAGCCCCTTGGGCTCTGATAGCATGTAAAAGTTACATGGCGCAACAAACAGAATCTGAGAAAGAGATAGAGATAGAGAGTACACAACAGATAAGAGGAGAATTAGAAAATTTCTTTAGCTCCAAACAGCTGGTACAGAGATGGCTCTGTCCACCCGTGCGCTTCCACAATGAAGCTTAGATGGCGATCTCGACAGAAGATAGGTGAAGAGCTTAAGGCTAGTTGGAACAACTCTGACTGGGTGAATAGATTATCGATGGCCGTGAAGGGGTTTAGCTTTTATAGCCCGTGAAGGCGGTTAGGTCGGCATGACCAATCTACCATATGAGCCTCCACTAGTCAGCTAGGGAATATTCCAAGGAATATTCTCGAGTTGCTACCAGCTTAAATACTCAGTCCAACCCAAATATTAGACCCACAATGGTCACCTTTTTGCCATTCAATCACATAGACCTAATCTGATTTACAATTCAGGACTCTCAAGCTCACATTTGGCTTCTCCTCATAATGGGGGCCTTACAACTTTCAGCACCATGGATCATTGGTGGCACCTTATGAGGGTGGGGCATTGAGCATATCTAACGTCTTTTCTCTATTTGGCAAGATGCCCACCCTATTCACACAGGACGGTCAATGGGTGAAAGAAAAAAGAAATGAGGCACCTAAGAGTGCTTTGTGTTGTCCCACTATTCACTATTTATTAGCACATAAATCCTTGCACCCTAGTGCACTGTGTGCACTCCAATGCACTCATGTGCAGTTGTATGCACTCTAGTGTATGGGCACTAGCATTAATACTCTCATGTGTGCCTATATGCAACCTTGTGTATAGACTTGCACCTTGCATTGTGCACACACCCAAAAGCACCTCTTGTACTTGCATAATAACCACTCCACATCCTTGCACTCACCTTGCATAGGACATACCATAGTGTACCACATAGTACACTAGTGTACTAAACCACACTCCCACTATAGCACACTCTAGTGCACTTACCCTAGGTCATTACACAATAGCGTCACCCTAGTGCACATACAAGAGCCTCTCTTTCTTCCTTCACAACACCAACACTCACATTGTTTATAAGGTGGGAGGGTTGAGGGGGGAGTAAGTGAATATGGTGAGGCCTTGCTTGTACACTTGCTACATCCCATTGCACACCCTTGTGTACTTGCATATGCCCTATGCACTAGCGTGCACTTGTGTGTACACACACTTGCACACACACATGTATACACAAACTAGCATTGACATTGGCACTAGCACGTGTACTAGTGTACGCTAGAACAACCCTACACATGTAACTCACTAACACCCCTACATACCATAGTGTACTAAATTTACCTAGAACACTAAGCCTAGTGCACTACACTAGCATATGTTGTCGTGCCACTACGCGTACATCATGTGAAAACCTCTAGAGTGCGGCTTCCTTATAGATCTAGAGAGCCAACGCTACTTTAGGCATTAGTGTCAGTGTCCACGGTTCAAAAATAAAAGATTTTTGGACAAGTTTTAGTCAATTTTTGATATTTTAGATATTATCTCTTGTAAAAATCCATAAAATTATAGACAACTTTTAGATTCGGATAAAATGTAAAAGAAAGCATGTAGCTCTCAGCTATTTTGAGAGGATTTTATGTAAAAAGAAAGATTAGCAAAATTGCACAATGCATGATCACTATTTTGAGGCAGTGAACATCACTCTCAAGTGGGAGATGAAGAGGGAGTGATCTGGCAAAATTCTGGTCAGGTGTGCTAGTATTTTACCCCCCTTTTGGAGCCAGTCAAAGCATCAGATTGGTGATCTGAGCAGCATAGAGAAAGGTATTATTTTATACATGTTTTTGTCTACAAGAGTTTTATCTTCTCATAATGCAGAAATAAACTAACAGGCTCTATCTACGTTAGTATTCTTCTACATTTTCTATTTCTTTATGTGAGCATTCTTCTACGTCTTCTATTTCTTTGAACCCATTCTCTTTCGTCTACTCCTCTCCCTGAATCTCCCTTCACCTTGCTATCTCTTACCCCCCCATGGTAGACTTTTTCGACACCAAACGCACCGACACCGTGTTAGGGGAAGTTTATGCTATCATCATAGGTGAATTTCGGAAGATATTTGGAGTGATTTGATATCTTCAGCCATATTCAAAGAACTAGCTACATCAGTGTTCTTTTAATTCATTTTTTACTCTACAGAAGACATTTTGTCAAAATATGCAAGTATTATGTGCCCCTAAGGCAGGGCAATGTTTATAGATTATTCATAGACGCTTTGAGTTGAATCAAGAGAAAAATTTCTCTTATTTCTTGGTTGTGGTAACTTATCCTTATCAGAAACTCAATTTAAAGCTCTATTGAAGCAAGTCTCTTTGCCCTACAAGCCTTGTAATTGACTCATAAGCTTTTGTCCCTAACAGTCTACATTGAATGTAATCATGCAAACTTGATTCATGCTATGGCATCATGTATGAATGATGGGATGTAGAGTTGTTTATGATACATGATAGCATATTGTACTTGATTTTATAATTTTTTATTGCTCTTACAGTCAAGAAAACAAGTTTGATTTGAGTTAGAACTTAAGAGATAATACTCTTGTGATCTTTGCTAAGAACATGCAATTGGAAGCTCTATTAAAGAACTTGGCTTGAAACCTTCAACCCTTCTTGTAATATTTTCACGCAATAAAAGTTAGTTGGTTAGCTCAAAAGTTAGTTAGCCAAATAATAAGTTAGTAAGATTACTAACTAAAGACTAACTTAAGTTAAAAACTAATTAACATTAATAACTAATAATTTTTATTTAATTAAAAATATATGTTAAAATTTTGAGAGTCGTAAATTCGATATTTTTCTCGGATTGACAAGGACCGTAGCCACCCTTCACGTAAGTTACAATATGAACGAGACTTATGAGCTATGTTAATCACTAGTATTAATGTGTATAGTTTGGATGGTCCAAAAATATTAGATTTTGGGCAAAAGTAGTATATTTTAGATATTATCCTAAAAAAAGATATGGAGATTTCTAAAACTGGATGTCATTTAAAAGAAAAGACAAGTGATGTTTTAGTTAGTTTTGGAAATTTTATAGAAAGAAAAATAAAGAAAAGTGATTGGCAAAATTGCGCGCACCGCGATCGCAATCTACAGGCAGTAGACAGCGCTTCGAACAGAGAAAAGAAGGAGTAAACTAAGAGCTTTCTAATCAAGTGTCTTGTGGTTTTACCCCCTTTTGGAGCCAATGGAACCATCAGATTTATGATCTGAGCATCAGATCACTAATCTTTCCAATATCCCCCTCCACAAAGAGCTCCACTTCTCAATCACAATCCCTCTTCTCTAATTCACTATAAATATGAGGCATGGGGAGGCACAAGAAAGCATAAGGAGATTCGGAGAGGCTGCGAGAGAGAGGTAGAAAGAAGGATATCCTCCAAGAGATTGTGAGAGAGCTCTTGAAAGAGAGAGAGAGAGAGAGAGAGAGAGAGAGAGAGAGAGAGGAGTCACCCCGAGAGGTTGCACAATTCCCTCTATCTCGATCGTCGACTTAACCATCTTCTCTTATGCTCTCCTATCTTGAATCTATTCCACCTTCTTAATCTCTTGAGTCTACTTGCGGATAATGGACCCCAAGTGAAGAATGTCATGTGCGGATGGCAATCCCATAACCAACAACGAAGCTTCGGGCAAAGGCATCATTGTCAATCCAACTGTGATACCAGTTGTAAGTAATGTATTTCCAAATTGATAGATACTTGTTTTGATTCTCATATGAGATACATTAGTCCCCATACTTTGATGCACGAGTATAGGTCATCAGAAGGGATAAATTTTATCTCATGTATTCAAAGATCGATCTTGCAAAGCACACGCATTAAGGAAAGTTAATTGCACCTAGTTGCATATGGCTTGTTTGTTGATAGAGCAATTACAAGGAGGAATCAGTCAAGGGTTATGAATGGTATAATCATGACATTAAAAATTATGCATACAAGTGTTAAGTACATTTTATATAGAATCGCTCGTTGATCCCAAGGGAAAGAGCATATATGCGATGGAAATGTTATCACAACTATTCTTGCATTGTTTGGGAAGAATGCAATTGGTTTTGTTGGTTGATCAAACAACATCCTAAAGGCTTTTACATTCAACTGGTTGTTAGTTGTTGCTTAAATGATTATTCCAAGTGCTTGTGATTTATGGTAAATGCATGGCAAGGGTCTGTGATGACAAGTCGCCATGGGAACAAAGGAATATTTTCTTGGAAAATGATATTAGGGCTAAATGCCTTGTTTGTGCTTGATTCTTAAAGGATTTAATTAAGGAAGGATATTTTGCACGGGTGGATCACCTCCATAGTCGCATCGCGGATTAACCCAAAGAGAGCATTGTTCCATTCATGGGCCGAAGGTCGAGTGGTGAAAAGGCCAACCACGGGAATGATGTTTCGCTCCTAGACAGCTTGCGGGTTAGTTGGAGTTTTGGACACCCCTTGCTAGGTCTAGAATGGAGTTGAAGACCTTCGTGGCCCCCAACGTCTGGGCATGTTGGGAGATCCTATTCTAGATAAAGGATTGAGTTTGTGGTGCCATGAGATTTGGACCAGTTACTTTTGCAGGGCAGAAGGGATACTTCTGTTGGACAGAAGGGACACATAATTTCTCGTGTATGGGCGGGAGACAAAGATTAACTTGAAGATAAGTTAAGAAAATTGTTTGAATCTTGTTTGTCAATAGATTGCTTTGCCTTGTTTTTGTGTCTGTGTTATAAGTTATGCGAACGAACCATGTTCCCTAAAAGGCTTAATTAATGAAGCTGACTTTAAGTGTCACATATAAATGTGGTAGGACCTAATTAGAAAACTAAAGCTATTAAGGGAAGCAGGTGGGCGGAACCCCCAACGGGTTTGTCCCCTACGGCAAGGTGGTCCCAGAGAACTGGGACCAACATCCGACGACCCTTAGGAATTGTTAGATTAGAACCCTGATTCATGACATTTTAGGGACCGAAATGGGACTATGCCCTACGAGTAGAGAGGTTGAATAGTGCATCCCTCTCATTTCCCATTCTCTTTTAACCAAGTGCGACATGGGTTTGCTTCAGCTTGGGTATTTCTGTGTAAAGTAAGATGTCCAGGATTCGACACTAGAATTTTGTTAGGAGACCTTGGCCACTAGGAGCCCAAATTTTAGGTCGATCCTAGTGGATTCGGCCATGAACGTTCCATTGCGAGGTGGATTCGGGAAACCCTAGGCAACAAAACTCGAAACATTCCATGGGAGTGCCGAGCAATGATGCTTAGATTCGTTTCTTGATAGACCACTAAAAGCATGCCTAGACAACCGATGGGCGGGCACCTCACTGTTGGTATTAGAGCCAAACTTCGTAATGATACGTGATTGATTAATGTATGGTTCATAGACATATCCTAAATAGAATAACCTAAATGGTATGGCTTGATTGCTAGGCACCTCTTGCACCCACAAATGCTGACATGCAAGAGAATAATTTTTTTCTCAAGCAAATTAAGGCACCTGAGTTTGATGGAGAAGGAATAGACGTCGCAGCTAAGGCGGAGATATGGATTGAGTCGATGGATGATTATTTTGCTGCTTCGTGAACTGCCTCTACCAATCGAGCAATGATAACCAAACTTAAGTTAGTTGGCCAGGCTCGATTATGGTGGAAGCAATGGTTCAAAGATCAAGGTGTTTCTGAAGCCGTTGTTACTTGGGTTCAGGTGAAAGATGTTGTACGCGGACGATACCTTCCGCCAACCTACCAAACTTTGAGGATGAATGAATTCTTCAAGCTCAAGCAGGTGGAATTAACCTTGGAAGCTTACTACTCAAATTTTTTAACCCTACTAAAATATGGGCCACCTATGGATATTGCGTAGCAAGTATCCAAGTTTTGCCATGGCCTAAACACTCCTCTAAACCACCGTCTTGAAGCAATGCATCCAATGGACTTGCAAGATGCATTAGTTCGAGTGTATCCAATCGTCCAAGAACTTAAATCGAGAAATTGTAGCAAAGATGACTCCTGAGATCTAGGTAAGAGATGCCATACATGTGGAGAGATAGGGCACATCCGTAGGAGATGTCCCTACCGTCAATGCTTCCATTGTAATGAGCTAGGGCACATCCAAGCAGATTGCCCTGATCTAAGTCCAGAAGACGTTGAGCCTCTAGGAAAACGAAGCTACATAGGTGCAGTCTATGGATATATAGAGGAATCGGATGAAGATGAATACCTAAAATCGACAACACCTCTTCACAATGACTAGAGACCCTAGAAATTTTGTCGACATGAAATACAACTTGTATTGAAATAAACTTTACTCTTGTAACTACAGTTGACCTGAGTAATATGAGTTGCATCTATTTTGAGCCTAGAACTTGTAAATGATTAGAGATACACTAGCAAGGAATGACAGTTATAAATTGCAATGAATTTTAATTTAGTCGTTCCTTCTCAACTAATATAGATTGGGTCTTACCAGAATGTGGAAGCTTGGAAGTATTCTTTAGTACTACAAGCAAAGCCGATTGTCCATGGAGCTCAGTCCCGAACTAAGAAAATGACAATCTGGGAACATAATTTCCAAGATAAAGGACCACTCCAATCCACTAAAAGGATCCTAGGACAATTTGGTCTAAAGAAGAAAATCCTACCAAGGACAACCAAGAATATTGTGACCACAGGTGATAAAATTCCACTATGTTTTTATTGCAGGGAGTTAGGTCATTTCAAAAGGGAATGTCCAAAGCACCCTAAACACCGATGCTCCGAGTGCCACAACACTGGACATAACTACATAAATTGCCTCAAGAGAACTTGAGCTTACAAGAAATGAAGTTCTACAAGCTCTATTAATCTAGAATATACCAAGTGCTTAGGAAAAACCTAGAAGATATCCATGAGATGTAACTACAATAAATTTTCTCTTGTAATCAAGACTCGGATATATCAAATACAATAGGTTGTTGTTTCAAAAGATCGCATGCCTGTGAGTGATCAGAGTAGCGCAGCAAAAGCATGGTGGGCCCATAACCCACAGGTTCCAAAATGATACCCCCGGTTTCTCTCGAGATGAGGACATCTCGATTGCTCTAAGGGGAGGAGGATGTAATATTTTCACGCAATAAAAGTTAGTTGGTTAGCTCGAAAGTTAGTTAGCCTAATAATAAGTTAGTAAGATTACTAACTAAAGACTAACTAAGGTAAAAACTAACTAACATGAATAACTAATATTTTTTATTTAATTAAAAATACATGTTAAAAATTTGAGAGTCATAAATCTGATATTTTTCTCGGATTGACAAGGACCATAGCCACCCTTCACATAAGTTGCAACGTGAGCGAGACTTATGAGCTATGTTAATCACTAGTATTAATGTGTATAGTTTGGATGGTTCAAAAATATTAGATTTTGGAAAAAACTAGTATATTTTAGATATTATCCTAAAAATATATATGGAGATTTCTAGAACTGGATGTCATTTAAAAGAAAAGACAAGTGATGTTTTAGTTAGTTTTGAAAATTTTATTTTAAAATTTTTAAAAAAAGTGACTAGCGAAATCGCGCACGCCACGTGATCGCAATCTACAGGCAGTAGACAGCACTTCAAATAGAGAAAAGAAGAAGGAGTAAACTAAGAGCTTTCTAATCAAGTGTCTTGTGGTTTTACCTTCCTTTCGGAACCAATGGAACCATCAGATTTATGATTTGAGCATCAGATCACTGATCTTTCCAAGATTCCCCTCTACAAAGAGCTCCACTTCTCAGCCACAAGCCCTCTTCTCTAATTCACTATAAATATGAGGCATGAGAAGGCACAAGAAAGCATAAGGAGACCCCGAGAGGCTACGAGAGAGAGGTAGAAAGAAGGATACCCTCCAAGAGATTGTGAGAGAGCTCTTGAGAGAGAGAGAGAGAGAGAGAGAGAGAGAGAGAGAGAGAGAGAGAGAGAGAGAGAAGAGTCACCTAACACAATATTAGTGAGTATGGGAATCTCTCAATTTTCACTTTTTGAATACTAAAAAGGTGGCACCTTGATAACATGCCCATAAGTTTCTCAAAACCATATGATGTGACCTATCATTAGAAAGCGCTTGAAGAATGGAATCTATTGAGATATAGAGCGCTCGATTTGGAGTTATAGCGTTCAAGTTATGACAAATCTAAAGATTTGACAATGTGTCCCAAGCTTGTGGGATATTCCCATATTCCCCAAAATGGTGTTACCTCGAGAGGCTGCACAATTCCCTCTATCGCAATCGTTGAATTAACCATCTTCTCTTACGATTTTCCATCTTGAATCTATTCCACCTTCTTAATCTCTTGAGTCTACTTGCAGATGATGGCTCCCAAGTGAAGAATTTCATGTGCGGATGGCAATCCCATAGCCAACAACGAAGCTTCGGGCGAAGGCATCACTATCAATCCAACTGCGGTACCAATCGTAAGTAAAGTATTTCCAAATTGATAGATGCTTGTTTTGATTCTCGTATGAGATACATTAGGCCGCATACTATGATGCACGAGTATAGATCATCGAAAGGGATAAATTTTATCTCACGTACTCAAAGATTGAGCTTGCAAAGTGCATGCATTAAGGAAAGTTAATTGCACCTAGTTGTATATGGCTTGTTCTTTTGATAGAGAAATTACAAGGAGGAATCGGTCTGGAGCCCCAAGAGGAACACCAAGGAAAAGGGAATTCTCTTGCAAGAAAATCTATCTTGTAACATGAACAAGATTTTTTATTAGGTTTTATATGATCACAATAAAGAAAAGAACACTAGGCACAACAAATCTTCATGCAGCATCATGTAGATCTTCCACGGATTTGATAGAATCAACCATATTCTTCAACATCTTCACAAAATCCATCAATAGAACAAAGAAAGCAAAGTAATACACCATCTTTGAATGGAAATACATCACATAGTATTCATCTTCAATGTCTTCATAGTCTTCTCTCTCAATCTCTCATATACAATCACACTATTTTCATAGATTTGACTATCTCTGACTCTCTCTCTCTCTCTCCATCAATATTACATCATATCCTCACTACAATCACTCAATAATCACCCACAATAATCCTTCTTAGGTTGTGGATGCATCTCCCAAGAGGTATGTCTGATATGAAGAGGCACCAGAGCCACTACAGTGTCTTTTCATAGCTCATCACTATCACTTCACTCCAGTCTTTACTTGAGTCTTCAGCAGCTACTTCTTTGACTTCTTTTAGCTCTTTTTCACTTGTATTCCCGTCTTTCCAAGGCTAGAAAACTTTTCCAAGCCACACTCTCATCCAACAGAACACATACAGAAGCATACAGAAGGTCTACAGAAGCTCAACAGAGAGTTATAGAAGGTCAATAGAAAGCATCAGAACCACATAACTCATACCAAAACCATTCCAAACCATCAAAAATCATTCAATAAGCTTTCAAACAATCTCAAACCCTATCAATCAATATTCCATCCTTCCATACATAGAGAAAACAGAACAAAACAAAAGCTCAACAGAAGCTATCAGGACCAAACAGAACATATCAGGACATCAACAGAACTTCACATCTCTACTAATAAACATCATGAGGTTAATAAAACCATTCCAACCTATCCAAAACACTCTCAAACCACTTCCAAACCAATCAATCATCTCATAAAATCAACCATTCAACTCTCAAAAACAACAAAAATCAGCCAAAAAATAGGTCATTTCAACACTCAACATATCCCCACACTTAATAAGGAAGCGTCCTCACGACCCAGGAAAAAGGGAATACAAGTTCATTCAAGAGCTCAACTTTGATCTTCAATAAATCTTCAAAAATAGGCCATCCAACCACGATCCCAACTTATAACCTATATCTGATATAAAGAATACAACGAAAGGAAAACCCTTTATACATTAACACTTCTTATCAAACTGGAAATCACAACAAACTTGTAAAGGATATAAGAGGTTTCTTCTTCTGCATCAGCATATTCAACTATCCAACCAACAACACCATCACCGCAATTCTCCAAAATGTAGCTCGCACGAAAGCAAATCAAATAGGCAACCACCACGATCTTATTACATAAATTAACCCAAAACACAAACACTACACACAACACAACCATCTGAATGACTCCTCCAAAAAGAGAGATTTATCATTAAAAATCATCCATAATACATGGCAAAGGTATCAATGAAGATTATCCCTCTTGAAGAATTGGTGATTTCGAAAACGATCCATGGACAAGGATTCATCTACAAATGTCTTGGGAGGATTCAGAAAAAACTGAAGGTAGCACATCCTTTCCAACAAGACAAGGTATCTGCTAGGCAAACAGAGGGCATAAAAGTACAATACATCTAGTTGCTGGGAATCAATGCTCACATTGACATTCATGCACAACTTTGGAATAGGCTTGGAATCATTATGAGAATGCCTATGCATATACGCCAGATACCAAGTAAAATGAGCAGTTAAGCGCACAAAAGGATTTGTAGACTGAGAATACTACTGAGCAAAATGCAGATAATTCGGATAAGCTTGACTAGCACTTATCCATTCACCTGGGATCAATGGCCAATTGATTTGAGGTCCAGTAAGGGAATCATTGGAACTCCAGCCTCTTCTTCGAAGAATCGTCTGATCAAAACCTGGATACCTACTAACCAACTGAGGAGGATTAGGAATAGAAGTGTTAGGAGACGGAAGAGGGACTAATGAAAGAGGATGAAGCGATGGATAAGCAAAATCATAAAATAAAGAATGGATTAAAGATGGATTTGCTGAAAATTGAGGAGATTCGGTTAAGAAAGGCGTTAAAAGATAAGCAGGAAAAGTTGATAGAATGTCAGGGAATGGGGAAGGACAAGGATCAGGAGGTAGAAAAAACTTGATCTTCAATAAAAGAACAATGGGTAAATATAGGAATTTGAGGAGATCCTTGAGGTTGGAAAAGAATGTGTAAAATGACCTTTGGGTTAGATTGAAAAAGGGAAATATAAGCATCATACCTATAAGCCATTTGTTGATAATGAGTTAGGCATGGTAAGGACGGCTGATCTACGATGATAGGCTTCAAAGAAAGAAGTATCAAATGGGGGTTGGCTGGAGAGATAGGCTAAAAGATCCACCCTCAGTTGGTTAATGTTCTGGGCATGAGCTGAAGCTTTGACCTGACGGTGATTCAAAATGACAGCATCAACCATAGTGTGCCATGAAAACTCAGGACACTCAACCACCTTTGAAGAATATCCCTGGAACATCTCATCAATCCTCAACTCCAAATGTCGGACATACAAAGAAGCTTGCAATACCACATCTCCGACATACCAAGCCAGATCTTCATCATCTAGAATCAGTAAATCACCCCTCAAATACATATAGGACAGAAGCATCGTATTTGGAGTGACAGAGTCTTCAAAAACCATCCTCACTACTTCTATCAGCAAATCTGATGACCAGGCCCCACTCCATCCATCCTCTGGAATAGATAAATCCATCGTGGAAAGTTTTATATAGAAGGCCAACTTCTGTTGTTGATAATGCACAAAAAAGGAATGATCTGGTGGAACATATTCTTGATACTGCTCAAAAGAAGACCATAATAAATCCATGCGAGATTGCAATCTTTCTACCTTGGCCTGAAATAAGGGACATAAGGTAGCCTGTCTCTGAAGAACTGCCAAGTCTGCAGGGGATAAAAGAGAAACTAGTTGCACAGGACTCTGTATATTAGACCGAGACTGAGCCAACTGATCTTTGAGTTGCTGGATTTGAACATTGCTCTGGTCTAAAATAGCTGTGGTGGATTTAAACTTCTCTGCTTGGGCAGCTATCACCTCCTTCATCTCTTGAATCTCCTTCTGTAACTTATCCCTCTCCTTTGTTATAGGAACCACTTGAGACCTAGCTTCTATCAACTCAGCTTTCAACTTAGAGATTTCAGCTTTCTGAGTATCCACTAGCTTAGTCTGCTGCTCCATTTGCGTACAAAGGTCAGAGAATTTCTCCTGAGCAGAGGCTAACTCAGTATTGGTCTTATTCAATTCCTCCTTAGACTGTTGAACTTCATCGTAAAATGAAAAATATAATTGCTGGATACAAGTAGTCATTGAAAGTTCAATAGAACTCTGGATATCCTTGCACAGGAATGGAATAGCATCTCCTGTTACCAAGCAGTGAACAGAAGGAATAGTAAGGTCTAGCATCCCATCTCTATGGGCTCTGAAAAGATTTGGCGTCTAAAGGAATGCAAGCAAGGTGCTGCAAGACTGGGCAGGAATTGTCACTGGAACTGGAGGAATAGGCACTGACTCAGCCACCCTCTTGCGGCGTTTTCTCTGAATGACAAGGGGAGGAGGAGAACCATCATCCTCAATTATCACATCATCATCTTCATTATGAGGCGGAGGAGAAACTTCTGGAGGATCAAGTGGAGGTAAAGGAACTTCCTTTGCAGGGGCAGCATGTAGCAAGAAGACATAGAGGAAGCACCCAAATGTAACATTAATCACATTTCCGCGAGTAGCTCGGATAAAGTGGTGATCCATCTTGGAGAGGAGGTAAGTACTCCAATCAATAGTTATGCCTTTCAAAATCATTCGTGAAGCTGTAAACAACTCCTTGGAAAGATAATGAGATGGGGATTTTGCAGGCATGAACCTATCCTGAAGGAATTGGCATAGTTGTTTCCATAGGGGATTAGAAATAATGGAGACACCGACTCCTGACGTGGTAATGACCTTCTTCGGATCAAGAACATCTTGAGTCTACTTCTGCAACAGCTTCAAAATATCATCATTGGTGAACAACTGTCTGGCGGCAGGGATAGACTCCCCACGATATGGCAGACCAAGAGTCTTGCCTAGACTCTTCGGTGTCAGAAGAACAATAGTGCCACGGACTGGACCAGGCCTCTTACTGTAAGAGGTTGAAAACTCGTCACAAATGGTAGGATCATCTGGAACCAGTGGGAAAGAAAGGCTCACGAACTTGGACAAGCCTGCTTTAGCAACAACGTCCGAATCCAGTAACAAAGAATAATCATGTAAAGCCAAAGGAACATACTGGATCGGGGGAGGAGTACGAGAGGGCGCCATTCAAATGGTTACACACACACCACAAACACAGACAAACAAAGAGAATGCTTGCAAAGCAACAGACAAAAACCAAGGATAAGATATCAACCACGATGGTAAAACGTGACTCGACCAACTATCCCCAAGCAAACCACAACCTAGAAAAAATTCGACATGACCTCTATACATATGCGACCGAAAGCTTCATGCTATGCAACATACAAACACCCAAATCCCTGTATTAGGCAATAAAGAGAAAAAACTACACACCATACCCTTAATCGTAACACAGAAACTGAACCAAAACATAACAACAACCCACACATATCATGACCACAACTTTGATAATCAGGTTTGACCATGGAAACAACTCCGAAGACTTCACGTACCCATCCCACGAAACGAGTTCATTAAAAAGGAAAAATAAGTGCAGTGAGGGGGAAGTAATTTAATGAAAGGTTCATTTTATGAATTATTAAGAAATTGGTGAAGTTTTAATTAAGTGATAAACCTTAACAAGAAAACGTCGGTTCCTTCTTAAAATTTTAATTACAAATTATTAGGTTGAAGTGGTGCATTAATCCGAATCCCGGACTTCCATACCCAAACTAGGTCTCTAAATGCAAGTTCATTTATTAAAAATTAAGCTGATGTGGGGCGCTTTTTTGCCAGCGCGTGCTCTTGTGACGGCTGGTTCATTTTTATTAAAAATATTAAAGTGTCTCTTAAGCGCACTTAGCGCGTGCTAAGTGAACAGCGGGTTGATTTTAATTAGAAAAAGGTGTGTTTGGCACGAGCGCGCGTGCCATGGTGGTGTTTAGAATTCATGTTAAAAATTAAATGTGAATTTGGGGGTAGTGAAAAAAATAAAAAATATAAAAGGAAAAATACCTTGAAGTGGGTGTATATGTATGCAATGAATGTGCACTTCTCAATCCCAAAATGTAGGTCAACAATCCAAAAAGAACCAAGGTATTTGGATTTTTTTTCAGAGTTTTCAGCTTGTGTTTGGAATTAAAGAGGATTTTTCATGAATTTAGACATTTAATGAAGCATTTTTGCCATAAAATAATAATGAAATAAATCAGCACATCATTTTCAACTTAGGAAATATTCCAAAAATAAGCAAAAAAGTTAATGGAATTTTCACAAATTTTTTTGTAATTAAATTTTTATTTTTACCAATTTTATTGAATTGTTTTTCATTTTGTGTATATTTTTAAAAGAATTTTTAATTTTAAAATTTTTTGAAATTTTTTCTGAGATTTCCAGTTTAGAAAAATATTTCAATTTACTGCAGAAATATTGAAATTTTTTCAAGATGTTTTTGTAAAAAATAATTTTAATTGATTTTTAATTATTTTTTTAAATTTAATGGTATTTTAAAGGTTTTTCGGATTGTGGAAATTAAAAATCCGGGAATATACCTAGGAATGGACTATGTGTCAGCTCCGTGTGAATAGCCGGTTGGGGCACACCACCGCACGGACTAGCGCCCGTCCCTGCGCGTAAACGGCCGCTAACGGACTCCCGCACACGAACAACCACACACGCACACACACCGCACAACCACCGCGTGTGGGACAGGGGGGCAGCGAATAGGTGCTGCAGTTTCTGCGGTTTTCGTCTTGGAGGTCGAGGTACGGGGCCTGTGGGGGAATGGGGGCCTGTGAGGGGTTGGGTGTGGCTGGGTGGGCCAGGGGGGCTTGGAGGGGGGTGGGAGGTGGATTGGTGGGATAGGGGGCTTAGAGGGGGGTATTATGGGGTTGTGGGGTGGCCGAGTGGGAACTGAGGCTGGTGGGGGCCTGTGGGCGTGAAGAACGGGAGGGCCAAAGGAGCACCAGGCGGGGCAAGGGCGGCAGGGACGGCGGGCGAAGGACGTGGTTGGAGGTGGCAGGGCATCGGGCCAGGTGGCGGCAGGGCGGCCAACAGCGCCAGGGGCGGAGCGGCCAGCACCAGGGGCGGAGGGCTTCGGCGAGACGAGGCCCCAGGCGCAGCGTACGGGCGGTGACGTGAAGAGGGGCGGGTGCGACCACGAAGAGGCGGCGGGAGAGGAGGGAGGGAGGAGAAGAGGAGGAGGAAGAAGAAGATGGAGATGAGGAGGGAGCAGGGAGATGAAGAGGGAGAAGAGAAGAACGGGAGAGGGAGAAGGGAGGGAGGAAGGAGGGGACGCAAGGAGGGGATGGGGGGGAAGGGTGGTTGGGGGGTGGGGATGGTGGGTGCCCATGGGGGGTGAGGGGGGATAGGGTGCCCATGGGGTGCCCGTGGGGGAAGGATACCTGCCATAAAAGAAAGGTGTGCCCCCATCCCGCGCACGTGCGCGGGGCGGGGTAAAAAGAATTTGCCGTGACGGGATCGAAATCGCGTCAGGATGTCAGTACGGGGCACGGGGACGCGACCGAGGTGTGCTGAGACGCGTAAAATCAAAAATGGGCGCGTTCGCGCGCAACACGAGTCGCACGAAACATGTAAAAATAAAGAAAAATTAATATCGCACAATCCGAGCATCGAAACGAAATGTGGTAAAAACAAAAATTGTGCAGGACGGCAGGGGGAAGAAAAGGAAACGTGCAATGGGGGTTCTAGGGGAAAGACAAGGCGTTCTCATGCAAAAAACATGAAAAATGGGTTCAAAAACGCAAACGAAAATTAATATCGAAAAATCTATGCATCGAAACGAGGTGCAGAAAGAAGGAAAAATGAGCAGAAAGACGTGTCCGACAATCCTACCACATCAAAACATGGTTCTGACTGAGATAAGACGCATTCACATGGGAAAAACCCAAAAAACAGACCCGAAAATGGAATCGGAAATTAATATTGGACGAACCGTTGGCCGGAATGACATGCAATAAGAAGAAAAAATGTCCGTAGGAAGGGGTGGCACAGGGTTGTCATGTCAAAATGCAGTTCCGACGGAAGTAGGAGGGGTTCACATGTGAAAAATACAAAAAATACGCCCAAAAACACATTTAAAAATTAATAATTAAAAATCCAGAAGTCAGAATAGGGTGGAAAAAGAAGGAAAAAGGTGGGGGAAGGCACGATGGACACGGCTGTCAAATCAAATTGGAATTTTGATGCAAACAGGACAGGTTCACATGAAAAAAATGTCAAAAAGACGTACGAAAAAGTCTCGAAAATTAATCGGAAGGACATGGAGTAAAAAGGAAAAATGTCAGGGAGAAAGTGTTTGTCAGGGCTATGATGTCAGATCACGGTTTCGAAACAAGAAAAGCGCGTTCACATGGAAAACCGGCTAATTTGCGCAAAATGCGTCAAAAATTAATAACTTGAGAACGGTGCACCGGAACAGGGGTGGAAAAAAAAGGAAAAAGGGTCAGTTCGAAGGGATGAACATGTTTGTAAAGTCAGATTGGAAGTCTGCTGAACATAGGGTGCGTTCACATAGAAACACAGCAAAATAAGGGAAAAAGAAAAATGAAGGAGGAACAGCCCCAAGGAAGGGGTGACAGGAGACGGGTGGGTGGGGAAAGGACCTCATTAGGGTAAAAGTAGGGCAGGCAGAGATGCATTATTAGGTTAAGGCAAATGCAGAGGGGTATGTAATGTAGACGCGCAGGGACGCGTCCCCACACTTAAAACCTTAACGGACAGGGGTAATCGAGCAACAGGGACCTAGGACCACACAACAGACCATCCACTAACGTCCCCACACTTAAAACATGAACGTCACTAAAAAACAGAAGGTGTAGGGTTAGAAAAACTTGGCCCATATAATAGAGAATCAAGGTTAATTGTCGATGGCACGTCCTGTGTTATTGTCGGCTGCTATGCAGAAAGTACCAAGGTTCTCTCCAGCACACGTCCGTCATGGCAGGGACCACACAGCAGCACCCAAGGAGGTAGCTGGTTGAAGGAATCGCAGGAAATTTGTTGATGGTGAGGAATGTTGCACTCAACTCACAATCACTCAAATGGAATGAAAGAACTGTCACTCACCCCATGACTAATATCACTTGAGGAATAATGATTGAAACCCATATCTCATACCCGGTTTAGACATCGACAAGGGGGATGGTGCAAAGGGAGTATGCCAGGGTGCACAGTTGATGGTGCATCAGTGCGTCTAACCCGTCTGGCATAGGTACAAGGAGGAAGGCAAGGGAGCCTTACAATGCAGTGTACAGAACAGGGTGGCGTGTCCTATGATGACTGTATAGACCCACCCCGTGGGTGCATAGGGAAACGGGAACGTACCTGACTCCAAGTGTCGTAACGTACCTCAAATCTCGCCTCTCAGTAATTGATTGAAGAAACTCCAGTCACACTCAGCCCACCCTCTGTCTCACGCTCTGCTGAAAGATACAGAGGGCAACCATGTCCTGAAACCCATTGATGTAATCCTCACGGTCACTTGTGCAAAGGTTGTATGTCTTGGGCACATTTGATGGTGCAACTGTGCATCCCGCCCTGTGCTGGCATACAGTGTGAGAAGGAAGGCTAGGGAGCCTTATGGTGCAGTGCACAGAAACAGATTGTGCTTTGTGCATTGAGAGGCCCTTCCCGTACGTGCAACACTTCATTCACACCTCTCACCTCTCATTTGATTTGAAAGGAAAGACTGGTCACTCACCCCACCCTCTGTCTCACTCTCTGTTGATAGTTACAGAGGGTAACCATACTCACTTCCCCATCCGGTTAGGATGAAAGCTCACATCACTCAAGGGATTATCAATGAAGATCGTTGTGAGTTGTTGAAAAGGCATACCCAGGGAGGTAGCCATCAAATCGAACGTTGTGTTACATAGGACATGGCGTCTGCTAGAGGAGAGTTAAACGCTCTGCAGAAAGGCACAAGACACAGCGTACTAAGGGAGGTAGTTTCGGAACTGGATCCTGGGGATGTCAATTGATGAATCCACTTTCTGGACTGCTGGGTGTTGCCACCTTTTCCACAGCCAGCGTCCCACCCAAGGGTGTTTGCCACCTTTTCTTGGAGTGAGGCCTGCTATGACAGGGAATTTCTTCATTTTCTCCCATAACAATTTTGTTCTCTTTTCTTGTTCTCTTTGTTTTTTTTTTCTTTTTTCTTGTTTTGTTGTTGTTTCTTTTTCTCTCCTATTCTCGAGAGTGTCTCCACCTTTTCTCGAAGAATAGGTCGGTATGACAGGGACCGAAGTCCTTTTCTCCCATGACCAATATATCTTTTTTTTTCAAGTAACAAGGAGAATGGTAGAAATACCATGTATCAGAACCATCCTCGCCACTGTTGCTGGTGGAAAATAGAGGATAAGAGATCAAGGCTGGAAGGTGGGGCTGAGGGGACAGAGGGTTGCGTCCACCTCATTAGGAGCGGCTGAAGAACAGTTATCAGAAGTAGCATCATAAGAGTGACAGTGCCACGCCAACAGGGGAAAGGATTAGGTGATCGTGATTGTCAAGATCCCCAAGGAGGGAAGTACTTCTTTAGGCGATATCCATTGATCAGGAAGGGATCATCAGAGGCATCAACGGTCTACACTTGGATAGAGCCATTAGGGTTGACAGCAAGTACCTTATATGGGCCCATCCACCACTGTTGGAGCTTGCCAAGAAACTTGCCAAATCGTGAATCATAGGCTAGGACCAAATCACCTTCTCTGAACTCCTTGTGCTTGATGAAGGTGTCATGGTAAGCCTTACGTCAAGCTTGCGTGGCTTCCATGCACTATAGAGCCATCCTGCGAGTTTCGTCCAAACATTCCAGGTCCAGGAGACGGCGTTGCAGTGAATCATCGTCCCCCAAACGCTCTTTGGTAGCCACTCGCAAAGAGGAAAATTCCAGTTCAACAGGGAAAATAGCTTCTGTACCATACACCAGTTGGAAGGGTGTCTGTCCTGTTGCTGCTTTATGGGAGGTTCTGTACGCCCAGAGGGCCTCTGTAAGTCAATCATCCCAATCACGACGATGTGCAGCAATTGTTCTTGTCAGGATCGAGCAGAGGATGCGATTGGTGACTTCGACTTGGCCGTTGGCTCTGGGGTAATAAGGAGTGGAGTTGCGATGGCGGATCTTATACAGCTCTGTCAACTCTTCCATGACTTTATTAATGAAATGAGTGCCTCTGTCACTTACCAGCTCTAGGGGACTGCCAAATTGGGTGATGATATTCTCGTACATGAACAGGGCCACGCTGTTACCATCGTCTCGCTTTAGGGCTTTAGCTTCACACCACTTTGTAACATAATCCATACATACCAAGATATATCTGTTCTGCTTCCTTCTAGTGGGAGGATCGATTGGGCCTACGAAGTCGATGCCCCACTTCTCAAACGGCTTCAAAGGAAGAATAGGTTGCGATGGCATGGCACTTGTCTTGGTAGGTTTCCCCATTCGCTGACAAGCATCACATCGCTTACAGTAATCATAGGCATCCTTGTGAATGGTCGGCCACGAGTATCCTGCTAATAGAGCCTTCCTAGATGTTGCTTCTTCTGCAAAGTGGCCTCCACAGGGCTCGTCATGGCAAGCCTTCAGAACAATCCCAATCTCATCTCCTGCAACACATCTCTGAGCACTTCATCTTTGCCTTTCTTGTATAGTGCACCATCTAACATGGTGTAGGGGGCTGATTCTAACATAAGCTTCTTCCTTTCCCGACTAGAAATGCCAAGAGGGTACTGTTGGGTTGCCAACAGATTGGCAATGTCTGCATACCAGGGGTTTACAGTTTCTACCACGAATAGGGAAGCATCAGGGAGGTCTGGATCATCCTGCTCCTCGTCTGTAGTCTGTGGGATAAGCGATAGATGATCAGCCAGAACATGGGAACAACCAGGTTTGGTAATCACCTCAAAGTCAAACTCCTAGAATAGAAGGAGCCATCTCATCATTCGTCATTTCATGCCTGCTTTGTTCATCAGGAAGGACAGGGCCTCATGATCCACATAAAATTTAAAGTGGGTAGATAGTAGGTAATGGCGAAACTTCTCTAGGGCAAACACCATTGCCAAGCACTCAAGCTCTGTCACTGTATAGTTCCGTTCCCTATCAATGACTTTTTGGCTTGCATAGTAGATTGGTTGATCTAATTTGGAGGAGCCCTTCTGGCATAGAACTGCGTCTAAGCCCTCAATGGATGCATCAGTGTGTACATGAAACTCCTTCATCCAATCAGGAGGTTGCAGAATGGGTGCCTCAATCAGACACTGCTTTAGAGTGTTGAAGGCTTTGTCACATTCTTCCGTCTAAATAAACTCTGCATCTTTCCTCAGAAGCTTATGCAAGGAGGTTTCCTTTGTTGCAAAATGGGCTATGAACCTTCTGTAGTAACCCACATGGCCTAGAAATCCCCTCAACTGTTTGAGGTTGGTGGGTGCTGTCAGAGCTGCAATCTTTTTTATCTTTGCAGGGTCATGCAGATGATTTTGGAATGCGGCCATCATGACTCGCTAGAAGGTAGCAGGGGCATTGCAGAGTCCAAACGGCATCACTCGGTAAGCGTAGGTCTCCCATTCTGTGGTGAAGGTTATTTTGGATTGGTCTTCTTCTGCTATCTGCACTTGGTTATATCCGCTGAATCCATCTAGAAGGGAATAAAGCTCATATCCTGCCACTGTGTCCAATAGTTGGTCTGTGAAAGGGATAGGAAAGTGATCCTTCTTTGTCTTGGAATTCAACTTGCGGAAATCCACACAGATTCGCAATTTACCATTCTTCTTGGGTACCACTACGATGGGTGAAACCCATTCACTATTTGCCACTGGATAGATGAACTCGGCTTCTAGAAGCTTCAGCAGCTCTGCTTTCACCAAGGTTGAATAATTTGGATTCATTTGCCTCTGTCGTTGCCGTACTGGTTTGGCATTAGGCTCCAAGTCAATATGGTGCTGACATATTGTGGGATCAATTCCCTTTAGGTCTTTGTAGGACCACGCAAACACGTCCAAATTCTCTTTCAACAAGTTGTAAAAAGTTGACAACTCCTCTTTTGGTAGGCTGGTACCCACCTTCAAGTGGCGTTCAGTGCCATCTGCATCCACAAAAGTTAACTGCCTTTCACCTTCTACTTCACGAATGAAGGTCCAACGGACTGCTTCTGGATACAGATCCGACTCCTTCAAGGGGGTGGTATCCTCTTCTGATGTCCCACTAGACCCAACTTCTTCTTTTGCTGGAGACTTAGGTTGCTCCTTGAGATGTTGGAATAGGATTAGAGCCGTTTCGGGTTTGGTTTCAAGATTAGTTACCTCTTGGCTTGAAGACTTATATTTTGATGACGCATCTAGGAACATCACATAACAGGGACCCTCTGATTCCTGTTGGAATCGTGAGACCGGTGCTTGTTGGCACAGTGCATCATCATCATCTTTTCTTGGCAAAGGTGGGTGAGGGCAGCATGAGCCACTGCTGAAAGACGGCTTGGTCTTCTTTAACCATTTCTTATAAAGATTTTGCATATGAGAAGATCCATTTACCAGACCAAATGGTACCATCGACATTCTGTCCCACAACATGAGCTCGTCTGCTTCTGATGCTTCTGGAACTTCTTCTTTATATATATCTTCTTCAAGTGGGATAGACTCTTCCATCTCACTTTCATAACCTTCTTCTTCAATATCATCTCCATCCTCTTCTATCTCTGTCTCTGTCTCTGTCTCTATCTCCGTCTCTGTCTCTGTCTCTGTCTCTGTCTCTGTCTCTGTCTCTGTCTCTGTCTTTGTCTCTGTCTCTCTCTCTGTCTCTATCTCTGTCTCTGTAAGAGCTTTGTAAGAGAAGAACAGGCTCTCTGTTTCATCTTCTGCTTTTGTCTCTGGCTCTGCTATGGCCACGTAACAGGGAGAGCAGTACATCCATGCTTCTATCTCACTGTCAGAAGTGATTTCGGAAATCGTTCCTAGTTCAGGCATGAAGTATTCACCCATTGATAATGGCTTTGCATCTTTTGGGAGTTGGCTTACAGTATCCACTGTTAAGGAACGTGCCACTATTTTCTTGGGAAGGATCTGTTTCACAGCATCTTCTTCTACTGATGTTCCATCTGTAGCCTCATTAGGGAAGTCAGAAGATAATTCCAAGGAGGTGGATCCATGTCCTTTTTGAGCACCATATAGCTTCAGCACCACTTTATTAGGTCCTCTACCCAAGGTCAAGGTTCCTTTGAACCAATCCGCTGGCTTTAAAAAGCCATGGTCTACACAGTAATAGGGGGTAGGATGTACCATAAGAGTTTGGCTTCACCACCAGATAGGTTAGCCAATAATCTTTTCCAGCCACTATAGTCTTCACATATGGGAGAATGCCCAAAGTCTTGATTTTACTCTCATCCGCCAGTTTGATGAGCCATTGGGTGGGTTGCACACCTTGTAGGCCTAGATCCTTCATTGTCACATCCGTCATAATGTTCACTGATGAGCCACCATCAATCAGTGCATTTACAATAAAGCAGCCTTCTATCCACACGCTAGTCTCTGGGGTACCCGGATCTAGGAAGGCGTTAGCCACATCCACTTCTTTTACAGGCTCTGGAGCTTTGTTGGACTTTGTTGCTGTTGAGGGAGAAATCCTTAAGCCACGTCTTCTTGTTAGTATACTTTTGAACCTTTTTCGGCAACTGGGAGACAACATCAATAATTCTCAGAATGTGAGGTTTGGTTTAAAGGTATCTAGATCTCTAACCAAATCGTATTTCTTAATAAGATCCACTGGCTTCTCTAACCGGTTAGGAAATGGGGCAACACCCATTTTCTTTTTTCTTTTTTCTTCCAACAGGGACATCATGGGAACTTCTTCTGCCACTTGTGGCACTTCCTCCTCTTCTATCTCCTAGACCTCTGGTCCTCTCTCTGGAATTGTCTCTGTGACTCTCTATGGCACTGTGGTGCTCTGCACGGCACTGTAAGGCTCTTTTCAGTTCTGTTCTTCTGTTGGAAGATTGAACTTCACTGTTCTGGCAGGAGGATTATTTTCTTTATGGATAGGTGGTTCCTTCTTCTTTGCACGCGTGATAGCAGCAACTTCCAATTCCACTAAATTGGAGGTAGGCTCTTGGGCCTTGGCCGGATTATCAGTAGCACTGTTTTTCACTGGGACTGGGCTTGGACAGTCTTTTGCAGTGTGGCCTTCTCCTTTGCATCGACTGCATAAGGGCTTATAATCCACTAACCTTCTGGGATTTGGACAATTTGGTGAAATGTTTCTCTTTTATCTGCATCTGTAACACTCCACTTCTGATCTCTGACCACCGCCAGACTGTCTTCCTCTGTAACTTTGAGAGGGAAATCTTTTAGGTCCGAAATTAGGACCAAACTCTCTAGGCTTGGGTCCAATATCCTGTGTTGTCATTTTGGATTCCAACAAGTTGAATCTTGCGTCTTCTTCCTTCCTTCTCCTATCATGCATCTCCTTCAGAGAGCAAATATCCTCGATATGGTTCTTCCGCAAACAATAGGAACATAAAGCTCCAAGAATGGTTGGTTTTCGTGTACATTCAATGGCTAAATGGCCTGCTTGATGACACTTACCACACCAAGTATTTGACTGCATCACATCAATTCCTGCTCCTGCAACATTGGATATGCTAGCGGTATTCACTTTCAGTGTCAGTAGCTGCTCTGTAATCACATCCATCAACTCCTTTTTTATATTTGCAACTAAGTTGGATAAATAATCCTTCAAGCTTTCTCCTCCTAAGATACTAGCAGTAGGGTTTTGAGGAGTCTCTGTAATCACTGTATAAATAGGTTGGGCTGGTGCAGAAGGGTCTCTGTTCTGATTCTAATTTAGAGCTCCTGTTTGAACTATTGGCTGTTGGCTCCAGTTGGTAGGGTTCCACTGTTGCTGCTGATTTGGCATTGGGGAAATTGTTTGGGACCATTGTTGTTGTGGTTGAGCCATCATTTGAGGCATTGATTGTGACCACTATGGATTTGGTGCACTGTACTGTGATACTAGGGGCATCTGTTGGTAGGGGTAGGGGACAGTTCCTGGGACTACATTTGGTGGGTACATCATTCCTGACATCAGAGGAGGTAGGAATCCTCTTCCTCGATTCATCGCCAATCTAGCACCCACTTCATCGTACAGTCTTGCACCTTTTGTTGCAGCTTGCAGTGTGGCTGGTCTTTGCAGCTCCACAAACTTACGGACTTCTGGTTGTAATCCTCTGAGAAACACTCCCTTCTGAATGCCATCATCTAGATTATGGTTAGTCCATCTCTTCAAGATGGATTCCATTCGTGAGACATAAGCTTCTACTCTTTCTCCAGAGAACTGACTTAGGTTCATAAATTCCTCTCGCATCCGCTCTTCAAAACCTTCACACCTGAATTTAGTGAGGAAGGCCAACTTCAGGTTGTCCCATGTGCCAAAAGTTCTTGCTGCTTGTCTCTCATACCACTGAAACGCCACGCCCTTGAAAGTGGCGGGGAATATTGCTAACCAATGCTTAGGGGTTCTGGCATTGTTAGCTACACATGCTACCATAAACTTTGCTACATGAAGATCGGGGTCTTTATTGTACTCTCCCTTAAAAACTGGCAATGGGACTACATTCGCTGGCCTGTCATCAATATTTCCAAGACGGATCTGGCTTGGAAGTGGACCTCCAGCAGGAGGAGGAAGGGTTTGATGTACCATTGGGACTTTTGTAAGAGTTCCGCAAGGGCGTCAAAGGCGGCTTCTGCTGCGAGCTCGTTCTCATCTTTGATTTTTGCTTTCTCTCTTCTCACGTACCTCTGGACTCGTTCTAACGCTTGCCTCTTTATTGCGTCATTCATCAGGGGGTTGCCTCCACGATGTTGTTAGTGCTCCATAGAGGGATAACAGAAGGCTTCAGTCTCTGGAGGACTGTCTTGCCAACATTTCTTCTACTTCTTCCTTTTCAACGTCTCTAAATTCTGCTTTCATGCCACTGCACAGAGGAAGGTATTCAGTTCTGAAGGTGTCAAAATGCATACGTCTGAGCATTGTGGTGGTGCCATCATCATAGTAATGCCAGCTTCTAATGGTTTCAATAGTGTATGTTGTGAAAAACACTCTGTCTACCGACTTCCAGTGGGTTGCCAATTGAACAAACAGAAGATTATCAGTGCACCAAACATCCCATGTATCTTACTGTTGAGCATCCACGAACAAATTCCAACTTTTTTCCTTCTTGTCTTCGTGAACCTCTATAGACCAAGACTCCTAAAGCTTCTTCACAATCTCCCATTTGATGATGTCTGGAAACTTCTCAATGAATGCCAAATCTTCCATGTATGGTCATTCTCTCTGTTTCTGCTCTTCAGTTTGTTCCCAAACAGTTTGCCACCAAGATGCAAGTTTCTGCTGCTTCAACAGGAAGAGGAAATTGTCCACCACATAGAGCATGCATCATGATGGTGATATGTTTCCGCCATTGTGGGATGAGCTTCTTCTGGAAAGTGGCTTTGATCATGAGAAATTCCAACTCTTCAATGAAAGAAGGAACTTTACAATCATCCATTGAATTCTCCTCTTCTTGGCAATGCCATTTCCTTCATTTTCAGCCTTCTCTAGTGCTTGTTGATGGCAAGTTTCCCCAGCTGCGCACCAAAAACATGGAGTCCCAAGAGGAACACCAAGGAAAATGAAATTCTCTTGCAAGAAAATCTATCTTGTAACATCAACAAGCTTTTTTATTAGGTTTCATATGATCACAATGAAGAAAAGAATACCAAGCATAACAAATCTTCATGCAACATCATGTAGATCTCCCACGGATTTGATAGAATCAACAATATTCTTCAACATCTTCACAAAATCCATCAATAGAACAAAGGAAGCAAAGGAATACACCATCTTTGAATGGAAATACATCACATAGTATTCATCTTCAATGTCTTCATAGTCTTCTCTCTCAATCTCTCATATACAATCACACTATTTTCATAGATTTGACTATCTCTGACTCTCTCTCTCTCTCCATCAATAGTACATCATATCCTCACTACAATCACTCAATAATCACCCACAATAATCCTTTTTAGGTCGTGGATGCACCTCCCAAGAGGTATGTTTGATATGAAGAGGCACCAGAGCCACTACAGTGTCTTTTCATAGCTCACCACTATCACTTCACTCCAATCTTTACTTGAGTCTTCAACAGCTACTTCTTTGACTTCTTTTAGCTCTTTTGCACTTGTATTCCCCTCTTTCCAAGGCTAGAAAACTTTTCCAAGCTACACTCTCATCTAACAGAACACATACAGATGTTGAGATATCGAGCTCCACTCGTGATACGCCAGGGTGACCATTGTGTATTTATGTCACCGACTTGTCAGTTGCAGATGCAGTTGGTACACCGCCCCTGAATAATAGCTACATGATAGCTATCCTTATCTACTCTAGTTCATGGCTCAGTTAGTATGCCACCTTAGTTAGTTGAGTTTGGTTTGAGACCCATATCTAGGGTTCTTCTATTTCTTTGTACTTGAGTTCTTTTGGCTTACACAACTAAGAAGAGAAAAACTGTTTTCAGCCTCCACCCTTGTGTGTCTTCCCCCATTGTGCAAGCAAGAAAGCTTCAAGTGAGACTCCTTCCTTCTCTCCCACAATCTTGACATGGTATCAGAGCCTTGTTCGTGGTAAGGAGCTCAAGAAAGCAAGCCAAGCTCGCGGTGTTCTGGTAAGAGAAGCAGTGTTGCTTTCATTTTCTGTTTCGGGAGCAGATCTCTGCAGGCAGCACAGTCGGAAAGTGCAGGAGTGCATTGTCTCAGGTTGAGACGCCCTTCGCGGTGAAGCAAAAGGGCAGTATATGCTGCGGGCGAGGGCTTTAGCCCTCGGCGACCTTGTTTTTTTGATTTGAGGCCATTTCGGGGGCTGTTTTGGAGGCGGAAGTTTTCAGCACGCACTCAGGAAAAGGCCCAGTTTTATGCTGTGCAGCCACTGTTCTACAGGTCGGTGAATAGTTACTGTAAAAATTGCATTGTATGCTTGTGCGCAGAGACATTGGGAGTTACAGAATCATCCCTGTTGCCTATTGATGCAAAATCGTCACTAGAAAGTGACTGTGTGGTCAAATACCACTTTCGCCAATTTTGCAGATTTTCCCTTGTGAGGGTGAAGCTGTGGTTTTTGCAGTGACAGAATTTTTTGCAGTCTTCTGTAATGGCATCTGATTCTCTTTCACAGATTGTCACTAAAAAGCTTGACAAGAACAACTTCCAAGCATGGAAGTTTAGAATGACGAATTTCCTTATGGGAAAAGGATATTGGGAATTTGTTGCAGGAAATGAAGAAGAACCAGTTCTTCCTGATGTTCCCAATCAACAGCAAATGCAGGCATTTAAAGCATGGCATGAGAGAGCCAGGAAAGTTATGTATTGGCTGTCTATCAGCATTTCAGACTCTATGATTGTGGATATTCAGGATGCAAGTACGCCAAAGGAGGCATGGGATACTTTGTCAAAAATGTATAGCACAAATACGCAAGCCAGGAAAATGCAGCTCAAGCAAGAGTTGCACAATGTGCAAAGAGAAAATATGAGCATCAACGACTACCACATGAAGATGAAAAAGATTGCAGATGCACTTGCTTCCATTGGGTCACCAGTGGAAGATGATGATTTAGTTTCTGTGACCTTGAATGGTCTAGGAAAGGATTATGCACAGTTTCGGACATCCATTTCAGTTCATGAAAGATTTCCTGATTTTGAGGAGTTGATTGCTCTTCTAATTTCTGAGGAACAGAGAAATGGTGATGCATATTCTTCAGGAGGAACTTCAAAAGAAGCTGTCTTCTACTCAAATGCTGGAAGAGGTAGAGGCAGAGGTAGAGGAGGCCGATTTGCAAGCCGTGGCAGAAATCAGAATATGCAGCAAACTCAAGAAAACCAGTCCTATGGAGGAGGACGTGGTAACTCTAGAGGCAGGGGGAGCCAAAGAGGTCGTGGTGGATGGCAAAGAGGCCAAAATGCAAACAGTAATGTTGAATGCTACTATTGTGGTAAAATGGGTCATATGGCTAAAGACTGCTATAAAAAGCAGAATGACATCATGAATGGAAAACTGCAACAAGGAAATTATGCATCCTCTTGTAGACAAGGTGATGACAGAAATGAGCATCTGTTTATGGTGCAGCACATGAACAATTCTGTGACAAGTGCAGAAGAAAGCAACGATGTATGGTATGTTGACTCAGGTGCATCAAACCACATGACAGGTCATGCAGAATGGATGGAGGATGCAAGGAAAATGGAAAAACCAGGATTTGTGGAGACTGGTGATGATACTGCACATCTTATTGTGCAGATTGGAAAAATTCCCTTGTCTATGTAGGATGGGAAAAAGAAATACCTGTCCAATGTATTTCATGTCCCAAATATCACCAAGAATCTGGTTTCTGTTGGTCAAATGGTTGAACAGGGCTTGCAGGTCAGATTTAATCCTCATGGATGCTTTGTTGAGGATATGAAAAATAAAGGTCGCTTGATAGCAAAAGGAAAGAAGAAGGACAGAATGTTTACATTGGATGCAGACATGTCTGAATTGAGTGCAGCAATGTTTGCACATGGGACCGGTGTAGTTGCAGATATTGATATCTGGCATAAACGCATTGGTCATGTTAATGTACAGCAACTTAAATCAATGCAGGCCCAAAATATTGTTGCAGGTTTGCCGAAATTCAAGGTTGCAGAAATGCATAAGGTATGTGAAGCCTGTCAATTTGGAAAACAGGCAAGGAAACCATTTCCTAGACATGTTCAAGAGAGTAAGAAGCCATTGGAATTAATCCACTCTGATGTGTGGACAACTAAAGCTGCATCTCTTGGAGGCTGTCATTATTTTGTCAGTTTTATTGATGACTATAGCAGAAAAGTTTGGGTGTATTTTATGAAAAAGAAAAGTGAAGTTTTTGGGCATTTCAAAACTCTTAAAGCGATGGTTGAAAAAGAAACAGGCCTGCAGATAAAATGCCTAAGGTCAGATGGAGGGGGAGAGTACCTCTCAAATGAGTTTGCAAGGTTCCTGCAGGAGCATGGCATAAAGCAGCAATATTCATGCAGTCATACCCCACAGCAAAATGGAATTGCAGAAAGAAAAAACAGGCATATTGGAGAGGTATCTCGTGCCATGCTCAATAAAAAAGACTTGCCAGATTTTTATTGGGCTGAAGCAGTTGCTACAGCAGTCTACATAATGAACAGGACTCCCACTACAGCAATACATGGAATGACTCCAGAGGAGAGGTATACTGGTAGGAAACCAGATATTTCTCATTTGAAAATTTTTTGTTGCATTGCCTATGTACATGTGCCAGATGAGTTGAGATCCAAGTTGGATCCAAAAGCTGAGAAGTGCATCTTTATTGGTTACTCTCTGCAGCAAAAAGGGTATAGATGCTATAACCCTTTTACTTGTAAGTTTACAGTGAGCAGAGATGTTTTTTATGAGATGAGTAGATGGTATAAACTAGTAAATGTGATTGATGATGTAGATGCACAAAATGCTAATGCTGCACAAAATTCACAGCAGCAATCACAAAATATTAGTGGACCTAGAGCGTCCTCTAGTAGTGGTTCACATTCTTCGCCATGGACAGGCAGATTGAGATCAGGAGAATCTTCTCAAAGTAATGCAGATAGTGGTATGCAGGTATCACGAAAAGGAAAAGAGAAGGTTGATCAGCCCATGTTTGATGTGAATGCAGGTCACTCTTATGTGGATGGTGAATCCAGTGGCTCAGAACAGAGCATTGATGATGAGTTGGGTATTCCTTCTATTGTTACACCTGGAGTAAGGAAGACTAGGGATGTTTTGAGAGCACCTGGGAGTGAACCTACTTTGCGCAGGTCTACAAGAGCTAGGTATCCTGTGGATAGGCTGAAATATGATGGATTTACAGCCATTCGCTATGCATATATGGTTAAAGTGATACAGGAACCAGAACCCACTTCTTTTGAGGAAGCCATGGAAAAAGAAAAATGGGAGAAAGCCATGGATGAAGAAATGGATGCCCTGGAAGCAAATGCTACATGGGAATTGGTACATTTGCCTAAAGGTAAAAATGCAATTGGCTGTAAGTGGGTTTATAAGGTGAAGCACAATGCAGATGGTTCTGTGAATAGATACAAGGCAAGATTAGTAGTCAAGGGGTATGCACAAACATATGGCATTGACTATGAAGAAACATTCAGTCTGGTTGCAAGGATGGCAACCGTAAGAGCAGTCATTGCTATGGCTGCATCAAAGGGATGGTCTTTATATCAGATGGATGTAAAGAATGCCTTCTTGCATGGTGATTTCCAAGAAGAGGTCTATATGGAGCAGCCACCAGGTTATGTGCATGCTGTTCATCCTGAGTTTGTTTACAGGTTGAAGAAAGCCTTGTATGGCTTGAAGCAAGCACCTAGAGCATGGTCTGACAAGATAGGACAGTATCTTGTCACTATTGGCTTTCAGATTTCCAAGGCAGATTTCTCACTTTATGTGAGAAAAACAGAGAAAGGTATTATGCTACTTGTCATTTATGTTGATGATTTGATTATGACAGGTGACAGTGGTGAAGATATCCTTCATGTGAAAATGCTATTGAAGCAGAAGTTTGAGATGAAGGATTTGGGAGAGCTGTGTTATTTCTTGGGCATTGAGGTGATTAGATCACCAAGTGGGATACAGCTCTTGCAGAGACAGTATGGATTGGACATGCTGTCCAAATATGGGATGACAGGCTGTAAGCCTATTTCAAATCCTTTGGAGCAGAATGTGAAGCTGAGCACAGATGCAGGTGAGCTTCTAGAAGACCCTACTATGTACAGACGCATAGTAGGAAGTTTGATTTATATGACTATTACCAGGCCAGATTTGAGCTATGCTGTTGGATTGGTAAGTC
This sequence comes from Lygodium microphyllum, assembly GCF_053477565.2. NCBI lineage: Eukaryota > Viridiplantae > Streptophyta > Polypodiopsida > Schizaeales > Lygodiaceae > Lygodium > Lygodium microphyllum. The sequence goes on along the minus strand of NC_141137.1, from coordinate 47,247,011 downwards.
AGTTTATGCAGGCTCCAAGGAAACCACATTTGGATGCGGCTAGACGCATACTCAGGTATGTGAAGTCCACATTGCAGTATGGACTATTTTATGAGACTGGGGTTCAGATATAGTTGCATGGATACACTGATGCTGATTGGGCTGGTAGTATTTCTGATAGTCGATCTACCAGTGGATATGTGTTCTCTTTTGGGAGTGCTGCAGTCACTTGGAGCAGCAAGAAACAGCCTACAGTTGCCTTGTCGAGCACAGAGGCTGAGTACAGGGGTGCAGCAATGGATGCATGTGAGGTAGCTTGGTTGCATAAGCTACTTTATGATATGCATCAGTCTACAGATGGACCAGTTGTCATTTATTGTGACAACATGAGTAGTATACACTTGGCAAATAACCCAGTCTATCATGCTAGAACAAAGCACATTGAGGTGCATTATCACTATGTGTGAGAGAGGGTTTTACTAGGTCTTATTGATCTAGTTTATGTCAGCATAGAGGATCAGGTAGCTGGCACATTCACGAAGGCATTGGGCGCAGAGAAGCTGCGCAAGTTCAGAGACCTGCTTGGTGTGCAGGAATTGGGATTGAGCTCAAGGGGGAGTGTTGAGATATCAAGCTCCACTCGTGATACGCCAAGGTGACCGTTGTGTATTTATGTCACCGACTTGTCAGTTGCAGATGCGGTTGGTACACCGCCCCTGAATAATAGCTACATGATAGCTATCCTTATCTACTCTAGTTCGTGGCTCAGTTAGTATGCCACCTTAGTTAGTTGAGTTTGGTTTGAGACCCATATCTAGGGTTCTTCTATTTCTTTGTACTTGAGTTCTTTTGGCTTACACAACTAAGAAGAGAAATACTGTTTTCAGCCTCCACCCTTGTGTGTCTTCCCCCATTGTGCAAGCAAGAAAGCTTCAAGCGAGACTCCTTCCTTCTCTCCCACAATCTTGACAACAGAAGCATACAGAAGGTCTACAGAAGCTCAACAGAGAGTTACAGAAGGTCAACAGAAAGCATCAGAACCACATAACTCATACCAAAACCATTTCAAACCATCAAAAATCATTCAATAAGCTTTCAAACAATCTCAAACCCTATCAATCAATATTCCATCCTTCCATACAGAGAGAAACAGAACAAAACAGAAGCTCAATAGAAGCTATCATGACCAAATTGAATTAAGAGAAATTTTTCTCTTATTTCTTGGCTGTGGTAACTTATCCTTATCAAAAACTCAATTTGAAGCTCTATTGAAGCAAGTTTCTTTGCCCTACAAGCCTTGTAATTGACTCATAAGCTTTTGTCCCTAACATTCTACATTGAATGTAATCATGCAAACTTGATTCATGCTATGGCATCATGTATGAATGATGGGATGTAGAGTTGTTTATGATACATGACAACATATTGTACTTGATTTTATAATTTTTTATTGCTCTTACAGTCAAGAAAACAAGCTTGATTTGAGTTAGAACTTATGAGATAATACTCTTGTGATCTTTGCTAAGAACATGCAGTTGGAAGCTCTATTAAAGAACTTGGCTTGAAACCTTCAACCCTTCTCTTATATCTACCATCTCCGGAGTCTAAGCTCTTGAACCCCAATACACTCTTCTCTCTCAAACCCCTATGATTGACCCTGAAGTACCTCTTGAACCTTTAAACATTCACTATAATCTACTTATCTCTTGAAGACACATCTCTATCTATCTTTTTCAGTTTTCTTGACAAACCCCTGTGGTGACCTTCAACCCTACGTGCTACGACAACATGCACTTACATACAACCTTTCACAAACTTTGCACTAACACACCATCAGTTGCATTCCACACTTAATCCTAGTGTACCACATTGCACTAAATCCTCACCTTGGAGCCTCTAGTACACTATCCCTAGTGCACTATATATATGTTCATTGTGTATAACCTCACTTAGTATATTCCACCTTGCACACAATCTTGATCAATCCCTTACACTAGACATACACACCATTGTGTACTCAATCTTAGATTGAATTCGTTAGATCCCATTGTATGCCCATTGTGCACTACCACCCTTGACTGCACACATAAGTACACATCACTATGCTAGATCTACAAGCACTTGCAAGAGTCTCTTTCCTCTCAATTCCAACCCCAATACCCACCATGTTTGCAAGGGAGAGTCAAAGAGGAGGAAGAGGGAGGAAGATTTTGCAATGCACTAGTGTGCATTTGTATGCATACATGCACTGGTATGACATGGTGTTACTAGCATTGTTGGCAATGGCATTGGCACTGACACACACGTGTGCACTAGCACCTACCTGTCCACTTGTGTACTCTTGTGTGCACTTGTGCATATGCCCTTCAGTAACTCTAGGTTCTCTGCTCATAAAGCTTATGTCCAGCTTGTTGAGAGATAAGCATGTGAGCCCTATGTATGCAAGGGTGGATAAGGGTAGCTGGGTGTGAATGGATTGGAGGGTAAGGGAAAACCCTAACCCTAGCCATACAAAGGCTATTTAAACAACTTGGAGGCCACTCTCAATGTGCGGGAGAGTGTACTAGTTGTAATTTTGAACAACTCATTAAGCAAGATCTTCTTGTACTTGAGCTCTCTCTCCCTCTTGTGCACACTTTCTCTTGCTCTCACTCTGATATTGCAACATGGTACTAGAGCCACCTTCAAACAAGCTTTCTTCAACTCTATTTTCCACTAAGTGCACATGAGCATGCCACTTTCTCATAATACCCTTTCACCTCCATAGCTGTCAGCATACCTACCTCTAATGGAGGACTTAGAGAGAACAAAAGAGAGCATATCTTACATGGCTTTCTTCTAGAGAGTTGCTCCCTAGCCCAAGGGGCTTTAGCATGCCAAAACAAAATCCAACAGTGGGCAACATGGAGATTGAACTGATGGCATGACCTGTGTATGACACATCCATTGTAGCCACCATAGAAGTTTGTCACAATTCTTTGGAACCTAAAAGGGTTTCTTGAAATGCCTTCCCTATTGGTCACATAGAGCAAAACCCTAGCTATGTACCCTGCTATGGCGGCCATAGCCCTATTGGGGGTAAAGGCGCCTCTGCCTAGCCGCCCGTGTATCACTACACTGATGATAGTCACCGCCACTGCATAGTGCAGGTGGTGGGCGCCCATCACCGTCACTTTATTCTTTATTCTTTTAGTGACAGTTTGAATAAAGGAAGGCCCGGTCACACATTGTGACTGTTGGAGTTCCCATTTCTTGTCTCTCTCTTTCTTGCTTTTGCTCTCCCGCCATAGCTCTCGAGTGCAAGATTTGATCCTTCTCTCCTTTCAACTGGTATTAGAGCACAGATTTCGACTCTTGAGCTTGGCTCGTGGCATTCTCAGCTTTCCATCGACTCCCCACTTGCATTGGGTCTCCTACCCGGCAATCATAGCTCATTCTCTTGAGCTCCCGTCACTCCCCAACTTCCCGAGCTTCTTCCTGGCCTATTGAGGAACCATCAGGTCATTGACATTGAGGTATTGTTTCATTATTTCAAAGATTTATCTCAGTCCACAGGTCTAGGTAAACAGGGTTTTCACACGTTGTGGGCAGCCATAGCTCACACCTCTTGGAGCTTCCTTCACCTAGATCTTGCTTCTAGCCTATCAAGGCTTGCTGAGGCTTGGTGTAGGCCTTCTTTGGCCCCTTTGGGCCCCATTTTTGACACGCGGGATAGCAGACCCCCCCAACCAGCTCATGTTTTTTTTGCGCATGCTGTTTCAAAATCTGGCCCAAAAATCACTCTTTTTGTCATATCTCGGGCATTCGAAACCCGGTTCAAGCAAGGTAAGAGTTTAACTTGGGCTTTTGGCACGCTCCGAACGCGATGGTGATATCGATTTTCCAAATTCTGATGACAAAATATTTTGCAACAGATTTTAGGTTTGAGACAACATGTATTTGTATGACTATGGCTTATGTAATGCTTCTACTGATGTCTATTGATACCGAATCACTTGTGGATGTTATGCCTCTTATGTGAGATGCATTTGGAGCTGATTTAGCTCAGCCATTGACTGTTTTGAACAATTCTAGATCTGTCCAAAATAGGGCAGCCACCTGTTACTTCAATTTTATGCTTACAGGTCTTGGCATTTGATGCCCGATTATGCCCGATTGGTGCCTATACATACGGGAATGTATGCCTATGCTTTGCCTATGGATTTGAGCTTGGATTGAGCACTGATTTGCTCAATTTACAGAGGTTATATGATGCTAAATACTCTTGGACTGAAGCTATCTTTCATGCTTTGACATATGCCTATTGGTTCCAAATGTATGTCTTGGGTTATGCTATGATGTATTGATCATCGACGGATGACTTCGAGCTTGTCATTGGATCCAGATGCTTTATGAAGCTTGAGCTTATCTCAACCCACACTTATTGACATTGGTTTATGCTTGACAGTGGTCATCGCTTTAACAGTTTTATGCTCTTTGGATACATGCTTACTCGACACCTACGGCTTGATGCATTTGTCTTGGCACAATGTACCATGTACTTGTTGAGCTTCAGTGCTCTCTGAAGACTTGGCTTGGATTCTCATTTGCTATTCCGAAATTTTACATTGGATGTCACTTTGGTTGTCATAGATATTTATTGGGATTTATGTCTTGCTCATGGATGCTACCTACAGTTGCTTTGTAGCCATCATGATCTTGGGATGCTATTGAGGCATTGACTTGGTTACCTGTCTTTGGTACTCTGACTTAGTTTGATTGAGCTGTTGAGCTTGTTTATCCACCTCTTGTGCCAGTCGGCGGAGCATCTTGTATGCTTGACCGACATTGAGCATGAGGTTTATGCTATTTTGAGCATTTTGCAGATACTTGAGACTTTGGGATCTCTTACACTGAAATGTTCCATGGTTCATGCACTGATATCTTGGAGTTGCACTCTTGTGAGCATACACCTACTACTGTCAGGTCTTGCCAGTGTTATGTATACTTTGCCCTATTGTCCAGGGGATATGCCTACTCACTGAAGAATGCTTTGGTGACATGTTTGGGTGTTTTCTCAGGGCCTTGATGACTGTTTGGTGCTGATTTATGGCCGTTTATGTGGTTGGTCATGTCTTGGTTGTCATTTATTGACTTGGTGCAGTGATTTGGTCAGAAATTGACTCTCACAGTACCCTGCTGTCATTTATTACAGCAAGCATATAACTCCGGATTGACATGGATTTTTCATGCTGAAATATTCTAAAATGATGTACTTTCACTAGTACTTGGCGGGCAGCAGCTTTGATTACACTTTTCTCGCCATTTTCTCTCGATTTTGGTGATTTTTTGGTCATTTTCTACAATAAACAGCAAGCAGTTTTGAACTGTCTACAGTCTTCCAGCCTGCATTATGGCGAGTTCATGTTATTTTCAACATCACTAAGCTTGATTGTACGAATTACTCTTATTGGAAAAGCCAGATTTGGTAATTGTTGGTGCAAAAATCACAGATCAAACCTTTAAGGTTGAGCGAGCATCCGCCTGCAACTATGCCAAATGAGGAATGGCTTGAGCTTGATGAGTTATGGAAGTCCACTATTGTATTATCTCTCATAGAATGGGTTCATTACAATGTATTTGAGGAAGAACAGAGTGTATGGCAGTTGTGGGATAAAATCAAGAATCTCTATGACAAGAAAAGTCCAGTGAGTCAGATGTATTGGCTGAAGCAGCTTATGGATCTATGCATGAAGGAGAATGTGACTATGTCTGCTCACTTGAGCCAATTCCATGCTATACTCAAGAACTTGACTTCGCAGGACATCACTTTTGTAGAGGATGTCACTCCTATTTTCTTGCTTGGTACTCTTAATGAGTCGTGGGATGTATTCCACATTGCATTATGTGCCTTTACTGCTACCTTGAAACTATCTGATGTTGAGAGTGCTCTTTTGCAAGAAGAGGTTAACCGTAAGAATTTGGATGTCTCTCATGTGTCGCGTGCTATGACAGTTAGAGGCAGGAATGATGGATATGGAAAGCATGGCAGTGGTAGTGGCCGTGGACGGGATTCTCAGAAATCTCGATCCAAGTCTCATGGGAAGTCACGTAGCAAATCCCATGGCAGGAATGCAGATGTTACTTGTCACCATTGTGGAAAAAAGGGCCATATCAGGCCACAATTCCATGAACTGTGCAATGAAAGGCGCAAAGATAAGGGGAAAGACAAAGTCTAGGATAAGTGTTTTGATCGCAGCATAGTGCCTACAAAGTCCAGTGTTAAAATTGAAGAGATCAATGTTATGCAGCCTGAGGATGTTGATGATGATGATTATATCCTTGCAACTTCTTCGAGTGCTTCGCAGATGACAGACATACACTCTATATGTATGCACAGTGTTGGCTCTTGGACTCAGGTGCGTCCTTTCATGTGACACCTTGCCAAGAGTGGTTTCATTCATACCATATTGTTTCAGGTTTTGTGTGCTTGAGTGATGACAGTGCTCTTGACATTGTGGGCATTGGTGATGTTAGGCTGCAGTTTCCTTCTGGCAGCAGTTTTGTTATGCAGGATGTACGTCATGTACCTGCTTTGACACGCAATCTCATGTCAGCTGGATAGCTTGATGACACAGGTTATCATGTACCTTTTGGAGACTTTGCATGGAAGATCACTCGTGGCAAACCTATGATTGCAAGAGGTGCCAAGGCTGGTAGCCTCTATCCCCCTTGATTGTATCGGTTTCTTCCCTTGATCATGTTTTGTCTATGGGTTCTATCCCACATGTATCTCTTTGGCATGCCCGTTTTTTGGGCCATATGTCTTTGAAGGAAATGAAAATGCTTTCTGATTTGCAGTACTTACCGCCCCTTGATTATGCATATTTTGATTCTTGTGAGCATTGTCTTTATGGCAAGCAGACTAGGTCTATGCATAAGAAGTGTGGTAGGCCATGCATGAGTGAGCCCTTGGCATTGGTACATTCGGATGTCTGTGGGCCCATGCCTTGTCAGTCTATCGGTGGTGCCAAGTATTTTGTTATTTTCATAAATGATTTTTCACGAAAAGTTTGGGCTTATCCCATTAAGCTAAAATCTGATGTCTTGGCTGTGTTTCAGAGATGGCTTGCATTGGTTGAGAACCAGTCTGGGTATAGGCTAAAATGCCTAAGGACAGATAATGGGGGTGAGTATGTCTCACGTGCTTTTGAGCAGTTATGTGATGAGAGGGGTATTAAGCGTTAGTTGACTGCCCCATACATCCCCCCCCCCCCAAAATGGTTTGGCTAAGCGGATGAATAGAACCATCCAGGAGCGTGTATGTAGTATGCTTAGCCACACAGGCCTACCACAGAGCTTTTGGGCTAAGGCAGTTAGTATAGTTGTGCATATCATAAATAGATCACCTTCTAGTGGTTTGGATTTCCAGGTTATCAAGGAGGTATGGACTGGAAAACCTCCCTCTTATGCGCATCTCTGTGTCTTTGGATGTGAGGCATTTTGCCATGTGCCCAGGGACAAGAGAAGTAAGCTGGATTCTAAGAGTGTCAAATGTATTTTCCTTGGTTATGGGGATGCAAGCGAGATGGGTTACCGTCTCTGGGATCCACAGACGCGGAAAGTCATCCACAGTCATGATGTAGTCTTCCATGAAGACAAGATGCATAGGCAGCCTGAGAGAGTTGTTGAGATCTGTAGGGTTATATTTCAAGAGGAGCTGAGGGCTCCTGCATCGCCAGTTCGAAAGCCTATAGCTGCAGCAGATGCTCCTGGTCAGGGTGTTGGACAGGCAGCTGGGTAGGCAGCAGAGCCTGTCGTGTCTGCTAGAGACAAACGTCCACCTGCTAGAGACAGGCAGTAGAGCCTATCATGAGACGACGGTCTGCTAGAGACAGACGTCCACTTGGTAAATTTCAGCCCTCGATGCATTATGTCTTGGTTACAAATGCAGGAGAGCCTTTCACTTATGATGAGGCTATGCACAGGGGTGATAATCACTCTTGGGAGAGGGCTATGCAGTCTGAGATACACTCCTTGCAGCATAAGAATGACACTTGGAATTTGGTTTCCTTGCCTAAGGGCAAGAAGGCTTTGCCATACAAGTGGGTGTACAAGCTGAAAAGTATCCTTGGACATCCCAAGCCGGCATACAAGGCTAGATTGGTAGCAAAGGGTTTTAAGCAGGAGCATAGTGTGGACTTTGATGAGGTCTTTTCTCCTGTGGTTAAGATGACCACCCTGCCCTTAGTCTTGGCTTTAGTTGCTCAGCTTGACTTGGATTTATACCAGATGGATGTCAAGACAGCTTTCTTACATGGGGACTTTCATGATGAGATTTATATGGAGCATCCTAAGAGCTTTGTAGAACCTGGCAGGGAGTACCTAGTGTGCAAATTGAAGAAAAGTCTTTATGGCTTGAAGTAGGCACCTAGGGAGTGGTATCATAAGTTTGATGCCTTTATGCAGTCACAGGGCTACAGCAGGAGTGCTATGGATCCATGTCTTTACACGAAGAAAGCCCAACGGTGATGGTTCTTTACTGATTTTGGTACTCTATGTAGATGATATGCTAATAGCAAGGAAAGCTCATGATGAGCTAGATGCTCTTAACACTCAACTCAAGAAGAGCTTTGAGATGAAAGATCTGGGACATGCCACTCACATACTTGGTATGTGCATTAGATGCGACAGGCATCAAGGACTCCTCTACTTGTCACAGAGGGAGTACATTCATAAAGTCCTTGAGCGCTTCCGCATGCAGGACATAAAGCCTATTGGCTATCCATTGCCTTCTTATGTGAAGGTATCACAGGCTGATTGTCCACAGACACATGAGCAGAGGGCCAAGATGGCCAAGATTCCCTATGCATCCGCAGTGGGCAGTCTTATATATGCCATGATAGCCACTCGTCCAGATATTGCCTTTGCAGTTGGTGTTGTGGCATGCTATATGGCTACACCTGGCAAGAAGCATTGGGATGCCGTGAAGGGTATCATGAGGTACCTGAAAGGCACTACAAATATGTGCATGTGCTATGGCAGCCAGGATACAGGAGTCATGGGGTACACTGACTCTGATTATGCAGGACATGCAGATAGTAGGAAGTCCACTTCCGGCTATGTCTTCACCTATGCTGGAGGTGTTGTTTCTTGGATGTCCAGGATGCAAAAATGCACGGCCCTTTCTACTACAAAGGCTGAGTATGTTGGCGCCACTAAGGCTTGCAAGGAGGCCATTTGGTTGGATCGTTTGGTTTTACTGATATTGGTATTGATGCTATCCCTACACTGCATTCGGATTCTATGAGTGCTATTCAGTTAGCCAAGAATCTGATCTTCCATGCGAAGATGAAACACATTGAGGTGAGGTATCTGTAAAATATTACATGGCGCAGTGAACAAAATCTGAGAAAGAGATAGAGAGTACACAACAAATAAGAGGAGAATCAGTAAATTCTTTAACTCCAAACAACTAATACAAAGATGGCTCTGTCCACCCGTGCGCTTCCACTGTGTGAAGCTTAGATTGAGATCTAGACAGAAGATATGTGAAGAGCTTAAGGCTAGCTGGAATAACAACTCTGACTGGGTGAAAGATGAGTGAAAGATGGCTGCGAAGGGGTTTAGCTTTTATAGCCCGCGAAGGTTGTTAGGTTGGCCTGCTGACCGACCTACCATATGAGCCTCCACTAGTCGGCCAGGGAATATTCCCTTTACCATCGGGGCCCCTTTTAACTCCCTTACACCGCAACTCGATGCAATGCACCTCGAGTTGCTACCAGCTTAACCACTCCATCTAACCCAAAGATTAGACCCACAACAGTCACCTTTTTGCCATCCGGTCACATAGACCTCATCTGATATACAAGTCAGGACTCAACCAATGTCCGGGCTCACATTTGGCTTCTCCTCATAATGGGGGCCTTACAACTTTGAGCACCATGGATCATTGGTAGCACCTAATGAGGGTGGGGCATTGATCATATCTAACACCCCCCCTCAATGTCCACCTATAGGTGAACTATCTCCTCGTCCCAATGCCGAGTATCTGAAGATGAACTTGAACCAGATCCTTCGTAAGTGCTTTGGTGAAGATATCTGCTCCATTCTCCTCTGTTGGACAGTAGACCAATTCCACTATCCCATCTTTCATCAAATCACGCACATAGTGATACTGGATCTCTATATGTTTGGTGCGTGCATGAAACACTGGATTTTTGGCAATGGCGATGCAACTCTGATTGTCACATCTCAGCACAGTTGGTTCTTCATCCTGCACTCCCATATGCCATAGAATCCTTCTCAGCCATACGGCCTCACATGCAGCAAAACAAGCTGCCTTGTACTCTGCTTCGGTAGAAGACAATGCCACTGTTGGTTGCTTCTTACTAATCCAAGAGAAAATTCCTGAACCCAAAGAGAAACAATAACCAGAAACTGACTTCCTGGAATCAATGTCTCCTGCCCAATCTGAGTCACAGTTCCCCACAAGAGAGGTTCCGAAACTGTATGTGATACCATAGTCAAGAGTTTTCTTCAAGTAACTGAGCACCCGCATCCCAGCCTTCCAATGACTCTCATGAGGTTTGTTTGAGAACCTGCTCAAAACACCAACACCAAAACTGATATCTGGTCTGGTGTTACACAAGTAGATCAGACCTCCTATACCTCCCAATGTCTACTAGTGCTGATGTATCCTCGACGGATAACTTTGCATTCACCTCCATAGGTGTAGCTATCTCCTTCCACCCGGTCATGCCAAATGCCTTCAAGATCTCCCATGCATACTTCTTCTGAGAGATGAAGATCTTTCTTGGATCTTGCCAGACTTCAATCCCCAAACAATAGTGCAGCAAGCCCAAGTCTGTCATTTCAAACTCAGAACTCAAAGTCTTTCGAGTTTGGTTGATCATATCTTCATAGTCACCTGTAATAAGAAGGTCGTCCACATATAGGACAATCACTACAGACTTTTTACCATCCCTGTAAACATACAAGTTAGCATCTGAGGCACATCTTTTGAAGTTTAGGTTTAAAAAGAACCTATCTATCCGCTGGTACCATGCTCTGGGGGCTTGTTTCAGCCCATACAATGCCTTCTTCAGTTTACACACTTTGTTCTCAGAATGGGGGGCCTCAAACCCTGGTGGCTGAGTCACGTACACCTCCTCCTTGACGTCACCATTTAAGAACGCTGACTTAACATCCATTTGGTACACTGGCCACTTCTTGTGGGCAGCCACTGCAAGTACCGTGCGAATAGTGGTCATTCTGGCAGTTGGGGCAAATAACTCTTGAAAATCAAACCCTTCAACTTGTGAAAATCCTTGGGTAACCAGTCTAGCTTTGTACTTTTCTAAGGTACCATCAGCCTTGTAATTTACCTTCTAGATCCACTTGGTGCCAATAACCTTCCCCTTTGCTGGTCGATCCACTAGCTCCCAAGTGTCATTCTTCATTATGCTGTCATACTCCGCCTACATAGCAGCCTTCCATGATGGATCTGCAAGTGCTTCTTCTAAGTCAGTTGGCTCCTTTACTTCTCTCATAATCTCAACCATCAAGGCCATATTGACTATGTGAGCAGAAGCCCTCCTTTGCTCCTCTATTCTCTGAGACCTCCTTGGTCCGTCTGCCTTCTCCTCAACAGATGCAGGCATAGGATTATTGTGGTCATAGAGCTGCTTCACCCAGCGCGGCAATGGCTTTTCCAGTGGGGTGATGTCAGGTTGGTGAACTTTTTCCTCATCATCTGAAGATGATGCTTCCTCCTCCTTAAGGATAGGGATAGCTCTCGGGACAGGTTCATAGTGGACTACTTCTTCACTTGATGATAAAGTGGAAGAACTTGCCTTCTCCTCCTCCACTGTATGCGGCTCCTCCTTGAACACCACATCACGGCTCACGATGATCTTCTTTGCCTCTTGGTCATATAATTTGTAAGCCTTGTGCTCATCACTATAACCCAAGAAGATACATTTTCTGCTTTTTGGTTGTAACTTGTTTCTCTCCTCATCTGGAACATGTGCATAACATTCACATCCAAAAATTCTGAAATGTGAGACAGATGGTTTCTTACCAGTGTAAGCCTCATGAGGTATTTTTCCCTTGAGAGCCTTTGTATAGCTCCAATTTAGAATGTAGACTGCAATATTAACAGCTTCAGCCCAAAAATGGTTAGGCAATCCCTTGCCCTTTAGCCAATGGTGCGATTCTTGCGTTCCACAACACCGTTCTGCTGAGGTGTGTGAGGCGTCGTCAATTGACGCTTGATCCCTTTGCTCTTGCAAAAGCCTTCAAACTCCTTTGAGTTGAACTCACCACCACCATCTGTTCTAAATTTCTTCACACTTTTCCCTGTTTCATTCTCAACAAGTGTTAGCCATTCTTTAAACTTACCAAAAGCTTGAGCCTTATCACGAAGAAAGTACACCCACATCTTCCTACTGTAGTCGTCGAAAATCAACATAAAATAAGAAGATCCCCCCAAGGCCTGTGTAGGCATCTTACCACACAAGTCAGCATGCACCAACTCTAGAGAAGCCTGTGCACTATTCTTGCTTTCTTGTGGAAATGTCTTTCTTTGTTGCTTGCCCATCATACAAGCTTCACATGGTTCCTTCAATTCAGTTATTGTAGGTAGGTGAGCAACCATACCTTGCTTTTGCATCTCCTTCAATATTGCAAATCCGATGTGTCCAAACCTTTCATGCCAAAGCTTACTTGTGCCCACTCCAGCGGTGGCTGTAAGAGCACTTAGCTCATACAGGTTGTTCCTTCTTTTTCCTTTGCCAACAATTGTGCCAGCACTATCAATAATTTCTGCACCTGTCTTCTTGAACCTCACTTCATGACCAAGATCACTTATGGCAGCAACTGATAAGAGATTTCTCCTGATTTCGGGAACATACAACACATTTGAAAGCTTTTTGACTTCACCATTTGCAACAACAAAAGAAATAGTACCTGTGCCCGCAGCAGGGCATTTAGCATCATTTCCAACCGTCACAGTGATGGATTCTTGTAGAGGCTGCATAGAACTGTATAGACCTTTCTTGTTGGTCATGTGACGGGAGGCCCCACTATCCAACACCCATGAGTCAGTGGTAGATTCTTCTTGCGCTGAGGAGCACACTTCCTCAATGGTCGCCATGAATAATTCCAACTCTGCTTCAGCCGTATTGGCTATCTCTTTCCCTTTACTTTTAAGGGTACCATTCTTTTCATCTACCTTCTTGGCACGACAATCTGCAATTGCATGTCCTTTCTTCTTACAGTAGAAGCACTCTCCTTGAAACTTCTTCTTGCCGCCCTTCTTCTTTTTGTCGCCATCATTTTTGGTGGAGGAAACACCTTTGCCTTTTGCATTGGCAGAGAATGCAGCATCTCCATTGTTGCTTCCTTCTCGGGCTTTCAGCCTCAACTCCTCCTCCATTAATAATGCACAAAACTCCTCAAAAGTCAAAGCTTGAGGTCTCACCTAAGTATTAAGGGCAGTTACTAGTCCATCAAACTTTTGTGGACAAATTCAAAGACACCTCCGAGCTAGCTCTTCACTAGTCTTTTGTATCCCAACGCCAGCCATCTGGTCGCACAGATTCTTAATCCGAGTGATGAATGATTCAACTGTCTCTCCTTCAGCAAACTTCTCCGCTGCTAGTTGATTCTCCAAGTTTTGAATCCTTGTTTGGTTTCGTGTTCCATACTGACTCCTTAGTACATTCCAAGCATCTGACGCTTTGGTTGTATGCTGAATCAGAGTCAAAACACTGTCAGAACAGCTTGTAACTAAGGCACACAATGCATCTGCATTCCTTCATTTCCAAGCTCGTAGAAGATCTGCATTCGGAGGAATCATCACACTAGGATTTGATGGGTCGGGGGTAGGCTGTGGTTCTGCGTCAGTCCCCAGCACAGTCTCCAGAAGCTCATAAGAATCAAGGATAGTTGTAATTTTGAACTTCCACAAGGTGTAGTTTGTACCATCTAACTTGCCTTCGCTGAAGGTTGGTGGACAAATCCTCAGTGTTTGCATAGTCGGTACAGCAGCACCACCTCCTGCACCGCTTCCTGATGCGCCAGAACCGTTTCCCGGAGTCGACATAGTTTCTCTTTGCTGTTGAAGCCTTTGCCTCTTGCATGCTCTCCGATCTCTAGAGCCCCTTGGGCTCTGATACCATGTAAAATATTACACGGCGCAGCGAACAGAATCTGAGAAAGAGATAGAGAGTACACAACAGATAAGAGGAGAATCAGTAAATTCTTTAACTCCAAACAACTGATACAAAGATGGCTCTGTCCACCCGTGCGCTTCCACTGTGTGAAGCTTAGATGGCTATCTAGACAGAAGATAGGTGAAGAGCTTAAGGCTAGCTGGAATAACAACTCTGACTAGGTGAAAGATGAGTGAAAGATGGCTGCGAAGGGGTTTAGCTTTTATAGCCCGCGAAGGTCGTTAGGTCGGCCTGCTGACCCCAACCTACCATATGAGCCTCCACTAGTCAGCCAGGGAATATTCCCTTTACCATCGGGCCGGGAGCAGCATCACTTCATACGTGGGGTCGTTGAGACAGTCTGTTGACCTTATCAAGATCTCGACTGACCAGAATCCTACAGATCCGCTCACAAAAAGCCTCTCTACAGAGCGCTTTGCCTTCCTTAGGAGGTTGATGGACGTGGAATGAGATGATATCTTTCCTCATCCTGTTGTACATGTGTACATGTTGTACTATCTTTTTCTTTTTCTTTTCACTCCTCACTAGGGCAGATTCGCCTTTAAGTGGGAGGTTGTTGGGGGTAAAGGCGCCTCTGCCTAGTCGCCCATGTATTACTACACTGACAATCACTGCCACTGCACACTGCAAGTGGCAGGCGCCTGTCACCGTCACTTTATTCTTTATTATTTTAGTGACAGTTTAAATAAAGGAAGGCTCGGTCACACATTGTGACTATTGGAGTTCCCATTTCTTGTCTCTCTCTTTCTTGCTCTTGCTCTCCCACCATAGATCTCGAGTGCAAGCTTCGATCCTTCTCTCCTTTCAAGCCCAAGCTTGAAAACTTGATTTTTTGGATTTTTCCACTGAGATCATTAGCATTTATTTTAATCACTAATTTGAGTCCCAAATGGTCTGTTGCAAATCTAGAAGCTTCAACTTAGGTCCAAACACACCTTGTGGACATCATTAAGCTCATAAGAAAGTCGAGTTGTGCACATACACTATGAGATGAGTACTTGTAAGCCCTAATGCTACATTTCATTGTCATGATTTTGGTTATTATCAATATGTGGAAGATGTTTTACACTAAATCTGAGTCTTGAGCACATTAGTCTCTATCTTAAGCACATGTATTGAGTGCTTAACTATCATTGTAAGGCTATGTATAGATTATAAACACATAGACCATTGTCCTCATCCCTCATCTCATCTTGTACCATATCACATTTAAGCCTGCTACTTATTAATCACCTCTTTTGCTTCCACACTTATTGGCCATTGTGTAAAGCACTAGACAGTGCCATTGCCTAGTGCAATCCATAAGACCTTCCTATTATGGCCATGGCCTATGCTAATGTTAGAAATTAAATCCATAACTTTGATGCAAAAGACTTTCATCCATGGTAGGTATTAGTGAAGTATAAAATGATGGAACGAGGCTACTGGCCCTTCATCAAAGGGACCAAGGTTATTGACCCATCAAACCCACTTGATGTAGAAGATGATGAAAGAGCCCAAGCCATGATCATGCTTCATCTAGATGAATCCTTAATTTATCACATTGACCAACTCTCCACTACCAAGTAGAAATGGGATGAGCTTGAAAAGCTTAATGGCATTGTTTTGTGAGTGGTGTTCAAAAACAAATGTCTCACAGAGCCTGAAAATGAATGACAAGGAGTGCCGGTTATTAAATTGACTTTGTCTAAGTACAACACAAAACAAAAAATTTTGATTCTTTACAACCAAAACACCAGCACAAACAAACAATTATGCCTTTTATAGCCTCAATTTCAATGAAAACACATACAATGTAGAGCATATGAGACCTTGAACAATGTTTAAAATGTGAGTTTTCGAAAAAATATTTGCATAAAGTACCTCTTCGGAATTGTGATAATACTTCGAGCCTTAAGCATCAAGTTTCGTGGAAAATTCAACACACTAAACCCCACAAGCTAATAAGTGATCCTCCTCTCGTCACACAAGAGAAATAAGAATTAATGGATGCATGTGACCACCCTTAGCCCAAAAGCTTCAGTGCACCATCTTCACCATGATCACCACCTGATCGATGCTGCAGATGTTGCGATACCGTCTTGCGTAAAGCAACATCTCTTAGTGACCTCACGAAGGTGCTAAACTTGTATGCTGCTCGAGGCACAATAATGCTGTCCTTCACAGCTTGACTTTCTTGAATAAGGCGTTGCCGCCTTGCCCTTGTCGTTATTGTCGACTCCATGGAAGAAAATCGGATGCGTGATGCCTCTGTCTCAAGGTCACCGCCTTGCTAACCAAGCAAGCCAGCCTCGTCGACCACCATCAAGCTCCAGCATTGCTCAGTCTAATGGAGCTCCTATTCTTGGTTGTTCTCTGCCATCATGTCTTAGACACCTACATGACCCACCAGCCTTGGGTAGCTTTCCCCCTGGCCACCACCACAATCTCGCCTACGTGCTCACACTTGGAGCTGTCTTTCGAACGTCGCATTAAAGTTGGCACCCTATTGTATTATCAATAGAAATTGATGGGGTTGTGACGTCCTGGCACTGAACGCCTACACTAGTGCAGTTCACAACCTTGCAAGCTCAGACCACATCCTTGAAGACATCCCCTGTCTTTCAACACTTGTCAAGCCTGATATTGTTCACTTTTCCTAGTATTTGCACAACACAATCTCTGCAACCAAGATTGTAGATCCACTACCAAGCATTGCACTTGCTTACCATTGAGCTCTTGTTCCCAACTCGATTCTCTATAACCCTGTTTTGATCCATTTGTAGTTCAAATTTTGGTGTCCCTGACCTTTTAATGACAGGAGCAGTGTGAGCATCTATGGATCCCTTAGGACTGGCAACTGGAACTACACCACTAATAGACCTGGTGCAAAAAATGCCCTCTTAAAATTGATAAATGTTCTTGATCTCTTCCACATTTCCACATTCCAACCCCCGCTCCAATATATCTACTCCTCTTAACTATCCCTTGTAATCTTATGCATACTTTCCTCATGAAAATACATATGACAGTATCATGGGCTTCTACCCCATCTTTTCATTTGTATTCTTGCCTCCAAAGAGCTCTTTCAACTCATCAATTGTCACATTTTATGAAAGAAATATAGATCTTGGAATAACATTTCTTGTCTTTGACACCTTCTAACTTTCATAATACATGTATATTCATCCAGCATCCCATGAGCATTTATATAGCGTATAAGATTAATAACATCCAAATCTCTTTTTTCTTGACAGCAATCTTCTTATTTACATGAACCTGATTTTTTCTCAGTGCAATGTTTCCTAGCATTATTATGCTTTAAAATTTGAACTTTATGCTCAACATAAGATTTGAAGAAGTGCAAGGCCAAGAATCCATGCCATGCAATCACTCAATCAATGCTACATGCGAAAAGATGTATGCATAGAATAAAATAGTACCCAGCCTATCTACATGTGCTCATTATCATGCAAGATGCAAACACAATTCCTTGATTACTTTGGATCCTTAACCTCACCTCTCATCATTCAGCGAGACAAACTCTAATCCACCCTCCCAAAATCTCACATTCTCTCAAGAAAATAGTGGTCATCATGATGTTGACCAAGAAAACAACCTATCTCACAACTGAAGGTGCCCTTCACAACCCTCAAAACTCACCCAACTACCTTTCCCACTCATCTAGCAGTTCCTTTTTAAGTGATGAATATCCCAATTCTCGTGCGTGCTAAAAGAACTATGCATGCACAATGAAAGGTGCTCTCTCAAGTGCACATGCATCTCCAATTTACTGCATATAGCTACAATAGGCATCATGACATGCTAGTGCTCAACAATGGTGCAAAATATGCATCAACCCAACCCATGGCATGGAAGTAATTGATAAAAAATCAAGACATGATCACCAAGTGTAGTCCATTGGATAAGTGCAACGTGAAGTGCTCTGAACCCAAAATGAATGGAGGTAAGCCCTGAAGTGGAAGCACGAGAGTGGGAGCAAGATCCATGGTAGAAGGAGCAAGAGCAAGAGAGAGACACACACACACACAATGTGGGAACTACAACAGCCACAATGTGTGATTGGCCTTCCCTTTATTTAAATGTCATTAAAAGAATAAAGAATGAAGTAAAAGTGATGAGCCCCCGTCGCCTGCAGTGTGCAGGCGCAAGTATTATCAGTATAGTAATACGCAGTGCGCATTTACCCCCAACAACCTTCCACTTAAAGACAAATTTGCCTCAGTGAGAAGTGAAAAGAAAAAATAAAAGACATTACAACATATACATAGATACAACAGGATGAGAAAATATGTCATCTCATCCAACGCCCATTGATCTCCTAAGGAAGGTAAAGCGCTCTGTAGAGAGGGTTTTCATCAGCAAATTTGTAGGATTCTAGTCAATTGAGACTTTGACAAGGTCAATAGACCTATCCTCAATGACCTCACGAATGAAGTGATACCTTACCTCAATGTGTTTCGTCTTCACATGAAAAACCAGATTCTTGGCTAATCAGATAGCACTCATAGAATCCACATGTAATGTAGGAATAGCATCTCCAATACCAAGGTTAGCAACCAAACGACCCAACTAAATGGCCTCCTTACAAGCCTTAATGGCTGCAACATACTCGACCTCTATAGTAGAAAGGATCGTGCATTTGTGCACCTTGGATATCCATGAAACAGTATTCCAGCAAAAGTGAACACATAGTCAGAAGTGGACTTCTTACTGTCTGCATGTCATACATAGTTAGAGTTAGTGTATCCCACGACTTATGTATCCGGGCTGCCATAACATATGCACATATCAGCAATGCCCTTCAAGTACCTCATGATACCTTTCACGGCATCCCAAAGCCTCTTGCCAGGTGTAGCCATATAACGTGCCACAATACCAACTGCAAATGCAATATCTGGACAGGTGGCTATCATGGTATACATAAGACTGCCCATTGTGGATGCAGAAGGAATCTTAGCCATCTCGGCCCTCTGCTCATCTATTTGTGAAAAATCAGCTTGTGATACCTTCATATGAGAAGGCAATGGATAGCCAATAAGTTTCATATCTTGCACAAGGAAGAGCTCAAGGACTTTATGGGTATACTGACAGATCTTTCATCTCAAAGCTCTTCTTGAGATGAGAGTTAAGATTATCTAGCTCATCATAAGCTTTCCTTGCTTAAAGCATATCATCCACATCGAGTACCAAAATCAGTAATGAACCATCGCACGCTTTCTTCTATACAAGCACGGATCCATACCACTATGGCTATAGCTCTATGACTACATGAATGCATAAAATTTATGGTACCATTCCCCATGTGCCTACTTCAAGCTATAAAGACTCTTCCTCAATATACACAATAGGTGTTCCCTACCAAGCTCTCTGCAAAGCCCTTAGGCTACTCCATGTATATCTTATCATGCAAGTCCCCATGTAAGAAACCCATCTTGACATCCAACTGATACAAGTCCAAGTCAAGCTGGCGAGCCAAATCCAAGACTAAGTATAGGGTCGTCATCTTAAGCATAGGAGAGAAGGCATCATCAAAGTCAATACCATGCTCCTACTTAAACCCTTTGCTACCAATCTGGCCTTGTATGCCGGTCTGGGGTTCCAGGGCTACTTTTCAACTTGTATACCTACTTGCAAGGCAAAGTCCTCTTGTCACTAGGTAGGAAAACCAAATCCCACATACGATTCTTATGCAACGAGTCAATCTCAGACTACATAGCCCTCTCCCAGGAGTGATTGTCACCCCTGCACATGGCCTCATCATAGGTGAGAGATTCTCTTGCATCTATAACCAAGACATAATCTATGGAGGGCTCATAGCACTCACGAGGTCATCTATCACTAGTAGAACACCTCAATGCAGGCTATGCTATCTGTCCAACATCCTGTCTAATATCTTGGCCATGAGGATTGGCTACTGATGTAGGCTATCTAGCTAGCTTGTGTGGGAGTAGGGGGCTCCTCTCTTGAGAGATAACCCTGCATATCTCAACAACTTTCTCAAGCTGCATATGCATTTTGTCCATATGGAACACAACATCATGGCTGTGAATCACTTTTTGCGCTTGCGAATCCCAAAGACAATATTCCATCTCACCTACGTCTCCATAGCTAAGGAAAATGCATTTCACACTTTTAGGATCCAGCTTATTATATTTTTCCTTGGGCACATGGTAGAAGGACTCACATCCAAAGACATGAAAATGAGCATATGAGGGAGGCTTTCTTGTTCAATACCTCCCTTGCAACCTCGAAGTCAATACCACTACAAGGTGACATGTTCGTGAGATGCATAGTAGTAGAGATTGCCTCAGTCCAAAAATGTTGTGGTAAGCCTAATTGGCTAAGCATAATGCAGATCCTCTCCTAGATAGTCCTATTCATACACTCAGCCATACCATTTTGGGAAGGGGTGTAAGGGGCGATCAACTGACGCTTAATACCCTGCTTGTCACAAAACTACTCAAAGGTATGTGAGACGTACTCACCCCCGTTATCAGTCCTTAGGCATTTCATCCTATGCCCAAAGGACTGATTTTCGGCGAGAGAAAGCCAACCCTGAAAAACAGCCAAGTCATCAGATTTTTGCTTTATGGAATAAGTCCAAACCTTACATGAATAATCATTAATAAATGTGACAAAGTACTTCACATCCCCTTATGACTGATAGGGCATGGGTCCACGTATATCTGAATGCACAGGAGCCAAAGGATCACCCATGCATGGAATACCAGAATTTTTATACGAATTCCTAGTCTACCTGCCATATAAACAATGATCACACGACTCAAAATGCGAGTAGTCAAAAGGCGAAAGATATTGCAAAGCACTAAGAATTTTTGTTTCCTTAGGTAACATATACCAAAGACAAGCATGCCAGAGAGATGCATGTGGGATAGAACCAACTGACAAAACATGGTCAATAGTACCACATACAACCAAGGGGTAGAGGCTATCGACTTGGCATCTCTTACAAGAACAAGCTTGCCATGAGTTATCTTCTATGCAGAATCACCAAAGCATATATGATAACTTGCATCATCAAGCTTCCTAACAGACATAAGGCTTTTAGTCAGTGCAGGTACATGATGTACATTATGTAGAACAAAAGTGCTACCAAAGGGAAATTGTAGAGTGACATCACCAATTCCAACAATAGCAAGAGATTGATCATCACCTCAGCGCACATTACCAAATACATTGTGATAGGTATGAAACTACTCAGGGTAGGGGATCACATGAACTGATGCACCCGAATCCAGGACCAACCTTGTGCATGCATAGATTGAGCCTCAATCAACTAAGAGGCATCACATGAAGAGGCTACTAAGATGTAGTCACTATCAAACTCCTTAGGTTGCATGACATTTATCTCATTAATCTTTATGCTGGACTTTGCAAGTATAATATTGCGATCATTGGATTTCTTCTGCACTTTTTCTTTCCCCCTTTCTTTGCGCTTGTCATTGTGCATCTTATGGCATTGTGGTCGTACGTATCCTACTTTCCCACAATAATGGCATGTAAGATCAGACTTATGTCTACCGGACTTGTTGCATCCACGTGACTTAGACAATGACTTCAAAGAGTCCTTCCCATGACTATCATTATCTTTCTTGCTGCTTCTGGCACCTCTAATGGATAAAGCATGTGAAGTGCATGAAGGATCATTGTTTTTCCTATTAATTTCTTCAGTCATCAAAAGGGCACTCTCTACATCTTTCAATTTCAGCCCATCAAGTTTGTTAGTATAGATCACAATGTGAAATACATCCCAAGACTCAGGTAAAGTACCAAACAAAAACAAAGGATGCAGATTATCCTAAAACTCAATACCCCATTGAAGAAAATTCTTCATGATAGAATGAAACTGGCTAAAGTGAGCAGACAATGGGATAACCTCCTTCATGTGGGAGATCCATCAACTGTTTAAGACAAAACATATGTGAAGGAAGGCTCTGCTTTGCATAAAGTTCCTAAATCTTTTCCCATGCACTCTGATCTTCATCTTCAACAACATTATTGTGAACCTCTTCACAAAGTCATAAAATGATAGTGGACTTGCATAGTGCATCTAAATCAGTCTAGTCATCTCCATGTTCTCGAGTTTAATACGTGTTTCTTAGTGGCTTAATCTACAATTTCTACACCAAAACAAACTTTCCATATTCAAGACTTCCAGTAGCCATAGTTGGTTCCATCCAACTTGATAATGTTAAACAAAGCCGTATCTTTGAGATGACCAACCATAATGAGTCAAACAAAGGCATACTATGCAAAAAAATCTTGATGTAATTAGTAGTAAACAAGCTAAAACCACTGCCAAAACAAGCTCAAAATAAGAGAAACTGCTAAAATGACAAGCTATCCAGCAAATAGTACCAAAAGTACGTCAAAATGACATGATTAAGCTTAGTAAAATACATCACAGTTTGCATAAAACAACTTGTTGTAATAAATCATAGCAATGAGAAAAAGAGAGCAAACAATGAGCTAATGGTGATCCAATGTCAAGTATGACTGCCAGGTCAAATCTGCATGAAGTGGGCGTGTAACAAACACAGTAGGAGCCAAGAACCATGAGCCAAACACCCAAATGTGTCAAAGCAATCGATGTTAGTAGAAGGATACAAGCCCTGGCATAAAGATCTCAGAGAGTAAGCGAAGCTAGGTGTATGCCTAACGGATAGGACCTGACAAAGGTCGGTGTATGCTCAAGGATCAAATCATCCCAAAAGCATCCAATGCAGACAAGTATCTATCAAGAGCATAGACACATAAGAGATCCCTGTCTCATCTATTCAAAAAGCTCAACTACATAAACCACAAGCTCTGTAATATCCAGAGATAGCATGAAGCTCCCATTGGTAAAACAATCAATGTCAATTAAGCAATCAAGCTCAAATATAGCATGTGAATACATAAGGCATCATGGAGCCAAGACCGCATATCAACGGAGCATCTAGAGTAAGGGATCAATCAAGCATCACCTATAACATCCCAGTACATCATGTAATAGTCAATGTCAAATCCTTGACAACCCAAATAAGCATTGAAGAGCTCCAAAGTATGCAAATGAAGGCCCAACTGAAGCTCCAAGTGGCTATCAAACATAGACAATGTAAGGAGAATGCATTTCTAACATATGCATCAAAGCATGTACCGAAGGGTCAAGCATAGACCATAGACATAATGACTATCACAAAGTATGCCATTTTAGACCAATGTCAATCAAATGCCAACCAAGACGGACCTCGATTGAAGCCCAAAAGTCATTCTAGAGCAATATACGACATGTGGCAACCTTGATATACATCTATGTAGTCATATGAGTCACCTAGGAAGCACTCGTGACCAATAGGTAGAGCATACACTAACCAAATAAGCTTCAGCCCTGGTTATTATAGCAGTAAATTCACTATCCAAACTAAGTAAATTAGTCCTCAAATCAATCTCAAAGCCACCTCAAATCATGGGTACATGATATATCAATGTACTAGCGTCAATGGTACACATCAGTAGCGCATATAGAACACCTGAATAATGGCTAGGAGCAATAGGCATATAAAATCCCAATTAAAAGAGGTTCAGCTGTGCTATATACAACAGTGAATACATTGTCAAACCAAGCTATTTCAGTATTAAAATCAGCTCTAAATCCAATCCATAATATGGGCATAACATTCCCATACATGTAGACATCACCCCAACATAACCGAGCATCATAAGACCAACAAAGGTGACCATAGAAGCATCAAATAGAGTGTTGCAATGTATTTCCAATGAGCAAGCCTTAGCCCAAAATAGAGTAAATGAAGTGGTTAAATCAGTCCAAAATCAACTCCAAGCAATGACATAGCATCCCCGAATATATAAGCATCAATTGGGCATAATCGGGCATCATCCAACCAATGGTAATGAGTGTAAACATCAAAGATAAGTGCTACTTTGTTTTATGATAGTTTGTGGACTATTATAGTAGTCCAAAATTAAAGCTTAGCACTCAAATCAAATGCCAAGAGTGAAAGGATCAGTGCCAAGTATCAAAACCAAGTGTATAAGTGCTTGTATAGTTGCCCAAAGAATAAGATATGCTGTAGGAGATGAAAAACATGAGTTGCTGCTAAAAAAAGGGCATGTTTCACACAACGTGATGCTGCACTAGTAGGGTGAGGGCTATGGGGGGCTACTCCAACTTGCTCGAGAAGGCTCAAAGAGTGCCCAAGAAGAATGCAACTGATAGGAAGCATGAACGAAGTGGCTATGGTTGCCAACAAAGAGATTATTTTTGTTGGTATTCGGATGGAACCTGAGAGTCTGCCAACTTGAGCTCACGAAGAAGAAGGCTCTGATACTAGTTGAAGGGAGGTGAGCCCATAAGTGGAAGCATGAGCGGGAGCAAGAGCTATGGTGAAAGGACCAAGAGCAAGAGAGAGAGACACACCCAATGTGGGAACTCCAACAGTCACAATGTGTGACCGGCCTTCCCTTTATTCAAATGTTACTGAAAGAATAAAGAATGAAGTGATAGTGATGGGTGCCCACTGACTGCAGAATGTGCAGGTGAGTATTGTCAGTGTAGTAATACACGAGTGACTAGGTAGAGGTGCCTTTACCTCCAACTCAAAATCCTCGTGATATGCAAGATTATTGATAAGAAAATATACATGTTCCACGATGTTCAACAGCTACCAACAAACTCTAGCTCCAACTTGTCCAGAAAACTCCAATCTTAACTAAGGCTATCAAGTTTTCATACTCAAAAATCCAAACAAAATGACAAAAACAATTCCTGATCTAGACCAACATAAAAAATCTAGCTACAAAACAACAAAACAAATAGTCAAACAAACAGCTAAGCTAACAAAAATTGTACATATCTATATTTTTCTAGGGGTTTTCAATTTATGAAAAAGTGCTTGACAATGCTAAAGGTTAGAACTCAATTTTTTCTTAAGCTCAAATTTTTCAGCTTGGAGTATAAGTAAGGAGAAGACCTAGGTAAGTTCATCTCTCGCATGAAGGGGCTCATGGCACAACTATCCTCAGTGCAAGCTCCAATTCATGATGAAGTTGCAATTCTCTTGAAAGCTATAAACTCGATGTAAAGAAGGTATTTCCAACCCTTGTAACTACTCTTACAAATATCCCCAATCCAACCTTGGAAAGCACCATCAAATCTTATTTAGATGAGGAGAAAAGAAATTAGAAAGAAGGCATTAATGGTAAAGCATCTACTTCAACAGTCCGTGAGCAACTATTGGCTCATATTGTCTCCACCAAATGCTCCTTTTACAATAGAAAGGGACATCTTGTTAGCAACTGTTGGAAAAAATATCCTGACAAAATGAAGTGCAACAAATGTAAGAAGACCAAGCATATTACTAGTAAATGTCCTACCATCCCTAAAGTACCAAAAGAATTGGAGACCAACTTTGTCTCCAAAACACCTGATGATAGATTTTTCTAAATCTATAAATCCTCTACTTATAAGCACTCTTGTAGCCTAATTTATAAAGACATCCCATTTGTTTGAGAGGGAGCACATTAACATGTCTTATAGTCTAATGCCACTTTGCCATTGAGGGGGGTGTTGAGAGATAGGCATGTGAACCCTATGTATGTAAGGGTGGATAAGGGTAGTTGGGTGTGAATGAACTAGAGGGTAGGGAAAAACTCTAACCCTAGCCATCTAGAGGCTATTTAAATAGCCTAGAGGTCACTCTCAATGTGTGGGAGAGTGTACCAATTGTACTTATGAACAACTCATTAAGCAAGATCTTCTTCTTATACTTAAGCCCTCTCTTCCTCTTGTGCATAGTTTCTCTTGCTCTCACTCTGATATTGTAACACAGCCTCCCTAGCACACTTGTGTGTGCTTTTGTGCACTTGATTGTACTTAGATACACTTGCACTTAGGTGTACTTACACTAATACACTCGCACTTGTGTGCACTTGTGCAAGCATCTTTGGTCACCCTAAACCTATTGTATAGAAGCATGCACCAAGTCTATCCTTGTGCATTTGCATACACTTGAGAACTTGTTCTTTTGTGCACTTGTGTATGCTTGAGGACGTGTGCATATTGCACTGACATATAGCTCCACCTTAGTGCACTATTCCTAGAGCAAGCAACACATGAAAACCTAGCCTTCAAAGTGTACACGCACAAGTGCACATGCACTGTTGGGGGGTAAAGGTACCTATGCCTAGCTGCCCTATATTAGTTACACTGATAGTACACACATCATGTATTAGTTATCCACACACCTATACATACAAATGGTGGGCACCCATCACTACCACTTCATTCTTTATTATTTCAGTGACATTTGAATAAAGGGGAGGCCGATCACATATTGTGACTGTTGGAGTCCCCACATCTTGTGTGTCTCTCTCTCTTGCTCTTGCTTCTTCCACCATAACTCTTGCTTTTGCTCCATGCTTCCCTTCAAGGCTCGATCTTTTCAACTGGTATCAGAGCCATCTTCCCTAAGACCTTGAGCCACCTAACCCATTGCAATTTATAATCAATGGCAACCATGGCTTCTTCCATTCCAGGTGAGCTTTGATCTCCCGCTTCTTCCAACTTGTGTAGGCTTCTTCCAAGCCGCCACAAGTAGACTTTTTTAAGCCCCCTAAAGTGCTTCCCCAACCCCATTCCCATCGGAAAATATACCAACAACAACAACGTGAATTGTGATTGCTGCTACTACCCACTTCATGACTCTCTTTAGCATATCCTCTAGCTCCTGTGAGCTCCACATCACTTTGGCCTTCTTCCCCCAACTCCCTAGGCTTGGAATTGTGCATCTTGGGCCTCCTTTCATGCTTCCAATCTATGTTCTTGCTATTTATGAATAGTAGACTTGTTGCCACATATCTAAAACAGTGTCTACGTATTTCTCTATTGATGTTCATCTGATATTGGCACATTGGTAGATGTTTGGCTACTACTTGGAGATGCTTTGTGGGCCACATTAAGCTCTTTTGGATCAGTCTACAGAGGTTATTTCATTGCTAAAATAATAAGATAGCATATTATTTTATCAGGGATCTTGTATGCCTATTGCCATTGAATGCTTCTCGAGAACTTTGGATGCTACACTAGGGTATACCATGAAATATGAAAAAACTTGATAGACATGTTAATATAGGTATACATTGTCATATTTCTTGGTGTTGATAATGTTAATCTTAAATTTCCAATCTTTACTTGTGCACTATTCTCAACAAGATAAATTTGTTCCATTACCAACAAATAATATCAAAATGCAACACATTTTTCCAAATCATAAGAAAAAGTCAAAAAAGGCCCTTAGTCCACTATCTACTATCCAAGACTAGTTCATTTGCAAATCAACAAGCCCCAAATACCAAACTTTAGCTAAGTACCTTCTTGGCTTTTTTCTTTTTGAAAAAAGAAACAGCACGTGCACTCCAACGAACATGTATGTCAAGTTTCATTGCATTCTAATGTTTAAAAAAAGTATGCATGCTCCTTATACCCCCGTAGACATGTCAACTTCTATCACATTCTAATGTTAATGTCTTAGTCATGAAGTTTTTTGCATGACACAAGCATGTGACAATCATTTAAATAGGTTCAGGGTCTAAAGCTAAATTGACCTCTTCTTCTCATTTTCACTTCATTCTTTCACTACTCTCCATTTTCTTCAGCCATGGCATGCACTAAGCAAGCTATAAAGGGCTTCCCACTCAAAAAGGTCCCCATGCCACCACCTAGGCCACAAGGAGCCAAAAGTGTTCTTATGCCACTACTTGGAGCACATGGTGGAGGCTCTTCGCATGTACAAAATGGCCTAAGGAATCAGACACTACCACAAAAGGGGAGATGGAGACCCGATACAGTGGCCTTGAGAGAGATTTGACACATTGTGGGGGTATAAGCTACTCAAACCCAATGCCAAATTCCAAAAAATGGTGGTTGAGGTTTTATAAGGTATTTATTGTACCATCCTTAGTATATTTTGGTAACAAGTAGGGACATCAAACTTAGTTGGTCATGAAATGAAAAGCTTTGAACTATTAGAGAACCCCTCATGAATTAAGGAAGGGATACCTCACACATTATATCAAAGCATAAGGTTCAAGTTCTTATTGTAAGAATAATAAGCCTAGATAGGACCAATAATAGCAAAGTGATAAAGTAATTGAATAATTGACTTATAAGATATTAAATGGATTTTTGTAAAAGTGAATCAACCATAGTGTTGTTCCAACTAGGAAATGGAGGAGGTAACTCAACTTATGGAGACATTTCCCCTTATTTAGCAAGTAGCGCATCAATTTCCAAACTACCAATTTCAAGTAGTAGTATTCTATAGATGTTTCCCCTTATTTATCAAGAAGCCCATCAACATCCAAATGATCAATTTCACGAAGTAGAATTCCATATTCTCGAGATGATAATCATTCCTAGCATATTCTACACTTACCAAGGAGTTGGTCCTAATATAATCTCTCACCCCAAAATAACTCTCATCTCGGTACAATGGGACATGAAACCTTGGTCCATTAGGTGGAAAGGCTTAACCTTATCTGATTATTTCTCTTCTATGCATCTTATGAATATCTCTTTCTTCTTAGATTATGAGCCAATGCCTCTAACCTTATGGATCTATGCTATGTGACCTAAATTCTTTTATCTGTGATGATCGCCTTGATGCCAGTGACTCCACTTGCATGATTTGGTATATGGGATCAAAAGTGCCAAGTCACTATATAATATGCAACATCCTAGAGGAACCTCTAGCTTATAAAGATATACCAGTAGAAGACTACTATAGGAGCTAGTACTAAGTATAAGTCATAATGACTAGAACTTTATGTCTAAGTTAAGTTTTATTTATATTGATTATAACATTCAAAGGAAAGGTTATTGAAGTTTGACCTTCAAAATTATCTTTTCATCAATCTTAGGTTGCTAAAGTGAGTTGAAGAACTCAAGTTGATCAATCTATTAATCTTTATAATCTATATCATGATAAGGCAAAGTTTATAAAGATAAGGTTTGTCATGAGAAACCAATGGGCTTATGAGCACATAACCAAGGTTATTCCACTTGAATAAGTAGTGCTTATGGATGAAAGGTGGAGTGGCTATCAAGAATCTAATTGCATCTACTTATCCCAATCTTTCCTAGGTGTTATAAAGTTCTAAAACCACATTAAGTTTTCCTTACATATCTTGAGGAATTTCATGATTGTAGGCTTCCTTAGTGACCTTAAGACATGGAAACTTATATAATGCATAAAAATTTATAAAGATATTTCATTTATGATTCCGTGAATTTTTATACAGTAGCACCATTCTAAGATGAAAACCATGAATGCCCAAAATATTTGGTTTGTATAATTATGTATTAGACCATATGCCAATCTTCAAATCTAGAATTATGATGACCACTCTCGAAAACCACTACATATCCTCATTATATTCACACTCCAAAATTATTAGTTGCAAGGCCTTCCTTGGAGAAATCCAAGGCAAAATATCTAATTACTTTCTTTTGTGTTATTGAAAATTTTCATAACCTTGTATTATCGTGAGCTTTGGTTAACTCTGTATATATAGGTAAACAAGTTACTAAAGATGACAGAAGAGACAATGCAAGAAAGGAAGACATTGAGATTGCTTGCCTTAACACTTCTTCAAGCCAAGAATCGGGTATTACCAACTTTCTTATGTTGATAATGAGTCGTTTTTTGAAATGGTTATACTAACTAATGATATTTGATCACTTGAGTATCAATAGGAGTGATACGCATACCATCATATGATGATATCTATCGGCCACCCATGTTGAAATTTAGAGAAGAGGGTAGACTTTATGGAAAAAAGCTATTGGCTGAATACTACTTTGCATCAATCCTAATTAACTTGGCAATCTTACTAAGAATCTTAGGAGAATGGATTGGTGGAAGAGCTTAACTAGTCTGACCATTTCTATTTGAAGGAATGTTCACCAATGTCATGGTCGCAAGTGATGATTAAACAAAGACTCTACACCATTGGGTTTACAATTGAGAAATATTAGTTCTTTTTTCAAATTGGGCAATTGCTAATGGAAGGCAAGAGAAATGCATATGTGCCACTATGGTATTTGAAATTACCAAGAAAATATAGGGTCTTGCAAATTCTCTGTAAAAAATTACACAACATAGGGTACAAAATCTAAGGAATAGAGAGTATACAACAAAAAAGAGAAGGACATAAACTTCTTTAATTCCAAACAAGCTAATACAAAGATGGCTCTATCCACCCATGTGCTTCCATTGTGAACCTTAGATGGTGATCTAAATAAATGATAGGTGCAAAGCTTAAGGCTAGCTAGAAAAACTATGACTAAGTGAAAGATAGATACATTATGGCTTTGGAGGGGTCTTCCTTTTATAGCTTAGGAAGATGGTCAAGTCAACTTGTCCGACCAACCATATTATGAAACTCCCCTAGTCTACTAGGGAATATTCAAAGGCATATTCTCTTCATCGTCAAGGATCACAACCCAATGTAGTGTGCCTCAAGTCGCTACTAGCTTAACTACTCTATCTAACCCAAAGGCTAGACCCACAAAGATTTCCTTTTTACCATCCAGTCACATAGACCTCATCTCGTATACAAATCAAGACCCAATCAATATCCATGTCCACACATGGCTTCTCTTTATAATGGGTGTGTTACAACTTTGAGCACGTGGATCATTGGTGATATCTTACAAGGGTGGGACATTGAGCACATCTAACACTCACCTCCCAATGTCCATCCACATGTGAACTAATCCTTGGCCAAATTCTAAGTCTATAAAGATGAAATTGAAGTAGATCCTTTGTAAGAGGTTTTGTGAAGATATCTACTCTATTCTTCGCTATTTATAGTAAACAAGCTTTACTATCCCATCCTCCGTCAAATCACACAATGTGATATAAGATCTCAATATTTTTTGTATAGGCATAAAACATTAGATTTTTTGCAATGGCAATGCAACTCTAACTTAGCACTATTGGTTCTTTGTCACGTACTTCTATATGCCATAGAATCCTCCTTAACCATATTGCTTCACATGCAGCAAAACAAGCTTCCTTGTACTTTGCTTTGAGAAAAGACAATGCCATTGTTGGTTGCTTCTTACTAATCTAAGAGAGGATTTCTAAATCTAAAGAAAAATAATATTAAAAAACTGACTTCATGAAATCACAGCCACTTGCCCACTCTGAGTCATAGTTTCTTATAAGAGAACTTTCAGAATTGATATGATACCATAGTTAAGAGTTCTCTTCAAGTATCTAAGCACCTGTATTCCAACTTTCCAATGACTTTGTCATGGTTTGTTTGAGAATTTTCTCAAAACACCAAGAGCAAAACTGATATTTGTCCTAGTGTTACACAAATAGATGAGGTTGTCAATCAGCCTCCTCTGCCTCCTAATGTCTACAAGTGTTGATGTATCCTCGACGAATAGCTTCGCATTGACATCCATAGGTGTAACTATCTCCTTGCATTTTGTCACGCCAAATTCTTTCAAGATTTCACATGCACACTTTTTCTAAGAAATGAAGATTTTGTCCATCTCACATACATACTTTTTCTAAAAGGAAATAAATATTTCATTCGTTAAATTTCAATCCCCAAACAATAGTGCAACAAGCCCAAGTCTATCATTTCAAACTCAGACCTCAAAGCCTTTCGAGTTTAATGGATCATATCTTTATAATCACCTATAATAAGAAGATTATCCACACATAGGATAATCACTATAGACTTTTTACCAACCTTACCATCCCCACAAACATACAAGTTAGCATCCAAGGCACATCTATTAAAGTTTAAGCTTAAAAAGAGCTTATATGTCCACCGGTACCATACGCTAGGAGCTTATTTTATCCATGCAATATATTTTTCAACTTACAAACTTTGTTCTCAAAATGAGAGACCTCAAACCCCAATGGCCAGGCGACATATACCTCCTCCTTGAGATCACTTTATAAGAAATTTGATTTAATATACATTTGGTAAATGGGCCACTTCTTATGAGTGGTAGCTACAAGTATTATACAAATAGTAGTCATTTTAGAAATTGGAGTGAATGATTTTTGAAAATTGGATGCTTCAACTTATGTAAATCCCTATGCAACTAGTCTAGCCACTAGCTTTATACTTTTCTAAGCCACCATCAACCTTCTACTTTAGCTTCTAGATCCATTTAGTGCTAATAACATTCCTCTTCTCCAGTCAATCCACTAACTTCCAAGTATCATTTTTTATTATGATTTCATGCTAAGCTTACATAGTTGCTTTCCATGCTGGATCTATAAGTGCTTCTTCTAAATCAGTCGGCTCCTTTACTTCTCTCATAATCTCAACCATCAAGAGTATATTAACAATGTGAATAGAATTCTTTCATTAGTCATCTATTCCCTGAGACTTCATTGGTCCATCTACCTCTTCCTCAATAATTATAGACATAAGATTATTTCAATCATAGAGTTGCTTCACCTGTTAGGGCAACTTTTCCAATGGTATGATTATAGGATGGTGAACTTTCTCCTCATCATTCGAAGATGATGTTTTTGTCTCCTTAAGGGTAGGGATAAATCTTGGAACCAATTCATAGTAGATTACTTCTTCATTTGATGATAAAGTAAAAGAACTTGTCTTTTTGTCTTCTATTGTATGTGGTTGCTTCTTAAACACAATATCATGGCTCTCTATGATCTTATTTGTCTCTTGATCATACAATTTGTAAGCCTTTTGCTCATTATTATAACCCAAGAAAATACATTTGATACTTTCTTATTTTAACTTGTTTCTCTTATCCTTTAGAATATGTACATAACATTTACATCTAAAAGTTTTAAAGTATAAGATAGATTATTTCTTTACTAGTGTAGGCCTTGTAAGGAGTTTTTCCCTTGAGAGCCTTTGTGTATGTTTGATTAAGAATATAGCATGTAGTATTCATTACTTCAACCAAAAATTGATTAGACAATCCCTTGCTCTTAAACATGCACCTTATCATTTTCAAAATGATGCAATTTTGATCTTTGATAATGCTATTCTACTAAGGTGTATAAGCTATTGTCAATTCAAAAGTCTTCAAACTCCTTTGAGTTCAACTCACCATTGCCATGTATTTTAAATTTATTTACGCTTTTCCATGTTTCATTCTCAATAAGGTTTAGCCATTCTTGAAACTTACCATAAGCTTGAACCTTTGTTAACAAGAAGGAAATAAAGAAAAAATGTCCATAAATTTATGATAAAGAAATAATTTTTTTGTAGCATTTTATGCTATTACGTTGATGAAAGCCAAGCTCCTACCCATAAAGTTGTAATAATCCACTAATGTTTCAAAGTTATTGGCTCGTGTATTAGTCAATTTTTTGTCATAAAATGATATCTACATAAGCATGTAAAAAAAGCCATGAGTAGTTAGGAAGACCACAAAATGGGAAGGATATCCAAGGGTAATACGAAAATCCTAACCCTCAAGTTTATTGTTTAAAGTATGAGAAATAATAAAACAAGCTATTCATGCACATGCAAACTTTGTGTTTTTACTTCATTGCTCTTACTTTTTACATCTTAAGAGAGCAAGAGTGTGTGAGTAAGTGAGAGAGTGAGAGAGGGAGTGAGGAACCATGGCAAATGAAGCTCCTTACATTTCTATTGAAGCTCTCTAGCCTTCCCTTATACCTTCTATTGTGCATGTGGAGCAAGAGGAGACAAGAATCGAAGGGGTGTGCACTTGGATTGTGGAGTTTATAGTCATCACACAATAGTAATCTCACTATAAATGAATTGAGCTCGTGTGCACTTGGATTGTGGAGTTTATAGTCGTCACACAATAGTAATCTCACTACAAGTGAATTGTTGAGTTCATCAATCATGTGAATGGCTATGTGAGAACTAGCTCAAGGACTTCATAGGTTAAAGCTCTTAAAACAATAGGAGTGTGTCCATCAATCCCAATGTTGAGCTTATATAGCACAATATTTTAGTTCTAATGATGACCAAGGGATGCATTGATGATGAAGCATCTCGTGAATGTCAAATCATGGAATAGGATATAGTACTTGTGTGCTAAGTCCAAAACAAGGGTGCACAGTTAGATTGCAGTCTTAAGTTTCATGCTTAATAAAACTATTCTTACCATTCAAAATAAGTCATAAGGAGAAGTGTAGTTGGGAAAACATAAGCATACACCCAAATTGAAGAAAAGCTTAAACATTCGAAAGCTTTTAGGCTTTTCAAGTTTGTAAACTACAAAAGCTTTAAAAAGCTTAAAGGAAAGCTTTGAACGTTGGGAAGCCTTAAGCCTATATAAAGAGGGGACAGTTAAGTAGTATAGGCCATTCTCTTCATTAGGAAATTCGTCTCTTATTTGAGGAGAGAGGAAGGTCATACACAAGTGTGTGGAGACACATACGTCAATTCCTTGGTCATCGCCTTTGCAAGCTAAAAGGTTAGATTCAAATCTTCATCATTTATTCTTTTTAGAACTAGTTTAAACAATGTCCTTCATCTTTTTAGTTTATTAGGGTTAGATTCGAATATTTGTCATTCATTCTTTTTAGGATTAGTAAATAGTAGTGAAACAAAAATAAAATAAAATAATATTTTGAATGTATGGTGAAAACGAAAGCATAATGAACTTTCGAACATACTAAAAAAAATGAAAACATAAAACTTTAACAAACTGGATATTTTGAATGGACATGGAATTGCATATTCTTCCATAATTATTTAATCATGAAGAGATTTGTGCCAACTCTTTGGCATGCTATATAGCATATTTTCTCGTTTCATGTCCTTCGTCTTTTTGGTTTATTAAGGTTAGATTCAAATCTTCGTCATTCATTCTTTTTAAGATTAGTAAATAGAAGTGAAACGAAAATGAAAAAAAAAAATCTTTTGAACATATGGCGAAAACGAAAGCATAACGAACTTTTGAATGTATTGAAAAAAATGATAACATAAAACTTCAACAAACAAGATATTTTGAATGGACAAGGGAATGGCACCTTCTTCCATAATTATTTAATTACAAAGAGATTTGTGCCAACTCTTTGGCATGCTATATAGCATATTTCTTATTTGATGTCCTTCATCTTTTTAGTTTATTAAAGTTAAATTCAAATCTTCATCATTCGTTCTTTTTAGGATTAGTAAATAGTGGTGAAATGAAAATGAAAGAAAACAATCTTTTGAACATATGGCGAAAATAAAAGTGCAACAAACTTTTGAACATACTGAAAAAAATGAAAACATAAAACTTCAATAAACTAGATATTTTGAATGAACAGGGAAATGGCACCTTCTCCTATAATTATTTAATTATGGAGAGATTTATGCCAACTCTTCGATATGCTATATAGCATGTTTTCTCATTTCATTTAGTTTTTTTTAGTTTTTGAAGTACTGTTATTGCTTATTGATTTTATTTATTTATTTTATTAAAATTACTATTATGAAGAAAAAATCATCATCTTTTTTAAAATTACTATCTTTTTTAAATGTAATTACGAAGTATAGCATGTTTTCCATGAACAAGTGTACTACAATTTTATGATAAAAACATATTGTTCTCATCAGCATCAATGGACGCTATGAAGAAATAAAGTCACAAGGCATCCTTCAAGACTTCTAGAAAAAGGAAAAATATGGCTTCTTAAAAAACATCATTAAAACCATTTGTTGCAACTTGGTACGATATAGAAAAATTTGAATCATCTTGGGTGACAAAATGTGAAAGCATCATTGGAAGACTAACAATGTGTGCATCATCTGGTATAGTCACAATGCAACATCATGCCGTCAACTCGCAAAAGAACGATCCATCTATAGAAAAAATACAAGTTACAATAGTTTTATTAAGCACTATTCTCATCCTTGCATGCCAACAACATGGAGTCAACATGATGATAACTACATGGATCGCTTTCGCAGTCATCTACTAGAATTGACTTGACTAGATTCGATATTGCAAATGTGTTTGCTTTCAACATGATAAACAATCCACTGATCCAAAAGTACATGGCTATAGT
This sequence comes from Lygodium microphyllum, assembly GCF_053477565.2. Classification (NCBI taxonomy): domain Eukaryota; kingdom Viridiplantae; phylum Streptophyta; class Polypodiopsida; order Schizaeales; family Lygodiaceae; genus Lygodium; species Lygodium microphyllum. The sequence continues at coordinate 47,210,749 of NC_141137.1, read as the reverse complement.
AGAATATCCACATCCAAGGACAGGGCTTTGCATCCTCAACAAGCAATCCATTGAAAGGATTATAGAGCTCCATCATAAAAGCTCTCCATTCGACCCAATGCTCCAAGTAGATCACGAGAATGAAAGATGTTAAGTTTGTTTGAAAATGTAGTCGAGCCAAGCTATGACATGCATTCCAAAGAACCAATCAACACGAGTTCACATGCATCATATTACGGAATAATAACCCTCTCGTTGAAAGAACGACATTCAGGACGGATGACTTGCTTGCAAGAATCTCACCCTGCCTAGATATCACCTTGGAAAATGCAATGATTCCATTCATATTCCCACTTGGCCATGGCGCTTACGACCAAAAGAAATGTGAACGTTCAAAATCATAGTGCGCTAGCTTCACCCTAATGCATAGTCCCTCTTTCCTTTTCTCTCTTTCATTAGGCATTGGCACTAGCACTGGCACTTCTCTACACTTGATCCTCGCACACCTTCTACCACACATCGTTGTTCAAGGATACAATCATAGACACTCACAAGTGGTTGGGCAGTCCCTCTTTCCTTTTCTCTCTTTCATTAGGCACCCACCCTATTCGCAAGAGAGGGTAGACAAGCGGGAAAAAGGAATGAGGCACCTCATAGTGCCTATGTGCCATACTGCCATTCACTAAAGTCTCTACACGTAGATCCTTACCCTCACGTGCACTCGTGTGGACTTATGTGCACTCTTGTGCACAGGCACTTACAGTAACACTCACACACTCGTGTACACTCCTCCGCACTCGCACTTAAACCTTGCACTATGCACATACCCCACTCTTGTACACATGCACCTTATACTATGGTGCACATACCAGAAGCACCTCTTGTACTTGCACAATACCCATTGACACCCTTGCATCCATCTTGCACCGTAGGACATAGCATAGTGCACTACACTTAGGCACACTTGCACTATAGTGCAATCTAATGCACTTAGCCTAGGTCACTACACAATAGCATCACTGTAGTGCACATATAAGAGCCCATCCTTCCTTCACAACCCCAACACCCAACCTATTCCCAAGAGAGGATCAAGGGCAAGTAAGGGAGGACAATGAGGCCTTGCATGTGCACTTGTTATATCCTATTGGATACACTTGCGCACTTGCACCACCACCTAGTGCATTTGTGTGCACTTTGACTAGCATATGCACTAGTACACATGGATACTAAACCCACCTTCCACTTGAGTGCTCACTCACTAACACCCTCGCATATCACAGTGCACTAGCTTCACCCTAATGCACTAAGCCTAGTGTATAGCACTAGCGCACGTACATTTCAACACAACCCATCACCCAAGTGCACTAATATACCACTAGTTGCATTGCACTCTCCATCTTAGTGCACTAACACTATCCTTGCACATCCTCTAGTGCACTACATCCTACACATAGCCTTGCATAATCACTTGTAGTACACATAGTACACATTCATCTTAGGATCCTCACCCTAGTGCATCCCTATGTGTTCACCATTGCACACCATACCCACACATATAGGCATAGGACATATAAGTTGACTCACTAGTGCAAGAGAAGCTTAGAGGAAAAAACATAAACCAAAAAACCAAAACATAACAACCAAGGAAAACAAAGGGAGCTCATTGTCAAAAATCATTGAACCCATTAAGACAATATTATTGATTTGAGTCTAGACTATCTAAGATGTTATAAGTTGGTTGCTTTGTGAATTCACAAGCTATGTGAGAAAAGAGAAAGCTTGTTTGTGCATAGTGCACATAAGCCAAACGAAGTTTAAGAAAACCTTGCTTTCTAAGTGATCAAAAAACTATAAGAGCGATAGGATAAGGATAAGAACCACAATAAGGGGAATAATCAATGATAACGAAAAAAATGGATTGACAGACAAAGATAATCTAGGACTTAAATTCGCACCGTAGATACATGCATTTGTGGAGTGGATGTGACCTTCTGACTTCCATTGCAAGTAGAGAGCTTAGTCCTAGAAAATCTATAGATGTTGAAAACACCCTATTCATGACCTTATCAATCAAGTTATTCATTTAGTCCACCTAGAGGCAAGAGATACCACACCAATACAATGGAAAGAGCCAAAGATTCAGGAAGAGCCTCATATGACTTGCATGCCACAATCAATACCTTCCAACATACCACTAGTTTTGATGTCTCTAATATGACCCCATAGGCTATGGAACATAAGTACATAAAGTTGTAGGGCCAAACACTAGTACCCTAAATCGTTTATTGAACATCAACAATGACTTGCAACCATGCAAGTAGAAATAGGCAACATTCAAAGAATGTTATTGAATACCAGAGCTGCAGAGTCCTCATCACAAGTTTCATTATCAGATCTGGTTCAACAATGCATCTTTGACCACATTGATATTCTATAAGTAGACACACACATGCTCAATCTCTATTAACAAGAATGGCAAACAGCCTTACAAGTAAGGACCAAGCTAAAATCCCCTTGGTGGCAAAACAACTCCATAAGTATCAAGTAGGGGATGACCCTTGTAGCTTCATTGAATAGTTTGAGCAAGTATGTGATGTGAATTATCTTACAGGTGGCGCTAAGTACACACAAGCTTTCGAACTGTGCCTCAAAGAAAATAAATGCACATGGTTCACCAAGTTAGATGCCACCAAGAAATCCTCATTGTACTGCATCTTGATGGATAATAGGCATGTGCCTATTTTGATGTTAGGATGAGAAAGAGGGTGAGGAATGACCTAGCCTCAAGAGACAATTCCTAGCTCAAATTGCGGACAACCAGGACACATATCCTTATGTTGTCCCCAACGACAACAACAATCTCAGGAAAACAAAGCAAACCAACTGCGTCTAGAGTGTGGAATCACCCAAATGTAGACCAAGATGGCCCAAGATGCAAAGCTAGCAATAGCAAGGCAATCGTCCCCTCACTACCCTTGAGTCTCTGCATAGTGGAAATGATCAAGGATGAGGATGGTATTCATATTCTAGTCATTGCTATCACTAAGGCACAAAGCAAGAAAGCTAGAATTTCCATTGAGAGACCAACTATAGTAAATGGATCAATAGTAGGAAAGAAAAATGCCAAGAAAAGAAGGAAGTGTGTTGATCTCAAACTCAAAAGTGAAGGCCTAACCATTTTCTAAGACATTACTCCTATATCTAGTACATGTCACAATAATACCACAAATCGAGAAAGCTACCATTGAAAAGGCAAAGAAATATCCCAATCCAAAGCAGCAATTGATCACTATAGATAAGGTCAAGAAATGGGTCAACGCAGCGCAAGTGAAACTTCTAGCAATCGGGATGGCCATAAAAACCCTTAGGCTTCCCAGCCTCTCCCATGCTTCACATGCATCTTCCCCTACTTCACCTCCAGACCTTGGTAAATCCACTACTGAACTGCTATATTTATCCAATACACACATTAACAAGAGCCTATAAGTATGAACAATGCAATGTATTCTAAATTTCAATATTGAGAGATAGAACCTAGTATCATCTCAACCTTCGCATCTATGAATGTCTCAATTCCGATTAGAGTCCTAATGAAAGGAAGCCCTACCATATGGTAAGCATTCAAATGTTGGATGGACAAAGTTGAACCCGTTCAATCACCATGAAACCCACAAGCCAATCTCTCAATTCCATCAACATTGGGGGGTTTAGGAGTCAGCACCTTTTGGGAAGGGGCCGATGAGCATCACGTCGTCCTTTTAGTGGAAGTCCCCCGATGACTTCATTAGATGGGAAATCATCTGATACACAAGCTGGCATTAGCATAGTTAACCACGATGTACTCCATGCATGGGAAAACCCATCAACTAAGCTTATCCATTTCAATTTGATTGACATTAATGGATTCAAAGTTCGACTACAAGGTGTGCTAAAGACTAACTAGTCAAGATTGTCGAAGCACAATTCTTGATAACTAATTCATCTCATGCATAAGCTTCTTTAAAATGTCACATTGAGAATGATTAGAAAGTAGGAGAGTGAAGAAGCCACAAAATCTCCCAAAATCATTTACGCAATATAAAAAGTAAGATCAAGTTATTGTAATGCTTGATGCAAAGAGGGAAGGGTAAACCAACAAACCCATTGAGAACCCATAAGGAGGTTAACCTTGTTGAACCTAGAGAAACCCCTAAACTAGTCTTTATAACCAAGTAACTCTATAGAAAAAGAGTAGTGATTAATCGATCTACTCAAGAAATATCACAATGTGTTCACTTGGAATTACTCCAACCTCAAGGGCATTTTGTCTCAAGTAAGACCATTCTTTTGAAACTTAACACTAGACCCACTAAACAAGGACCCTACCCCGTGAATCTTCACTATACACACCACATATCAGAGTGTTGGGGTAAAGGCGCCTCCGCCGTGTCGCCCCATGTATTACTACACTGACAGTACCCGCCACTGCACACTACAAGTGGCGGGTGCCCGTCACGTCACTTTATTCTTTATATTCATTTTAGTGACTAGTAAATAAAGGAAGGCCCGGTCACACATTGTGACTGTTGGAGTTCCCATTTCTTGTCTCTCTCTTTCTTGCTCTTGCTCTCCCGCCATAGCTCGCGTGCAAGCTTCGATCCTTCTCACCTTTCAACTGGTATCATCATCCAACTGTCCTGCAAACATAAGACTGCGCGTAAGCGCAGGTACATGCCGTACATCCCTGAGCAAAAAGGAACTGCCAGTGGAAAACTGCAACTGAATATCTCCACAGCCCACAATATCAAGAGACATGTCATCTCCAAGTCTGACTGATCCAGATATAGTACGGTAAGAGTGAAACCACTCACGGTAAGGCGTCACATGCAAGGACGCACCTAAATCCAATAACCAGCACTATGCATACATACTAGGTATCTCAGTCAAGTGTGAGGCATCAGAAGAACTAGCTGCAAGTATGAACTCATCACCACCATCGGAATCCTCGATCTGCGTGACATTAATTTCCTCAATCTTGACGCTGGACTTCGTAGGTACTATGCTGCGATCAGAGGACTTCTCCTGCACTTTCTCTTTCCCCTTATCCTTGCACTTCTCATTGCGCAACTCATGACACTGTGGTCTGATATGGCCCTTTTTCCCACAATGATGACAAGTGACGTTAGCGTTGCACCCACGCGACTTTCCACGAGATTTAGACTGACCCTTCTACGAGTCACGGCCACGGCCATGACCACGATCATTCCTGTCATTTCTACCTCTAACTGTCAAAGCATGTGAAACACGAGAGGCATCCAAGTTTTTGCGATTAACCTCTTCATGCAGAAGAGCACTCTCAACATCATTCAATTTCAGAGTAGTACTAGAGGCACATAGGGCAGTGTGGAATACATCCCATGACTCATTCAGAGTCCCAAGCAAGAAAAGAGAAGTCACTTCCTCTCCAAAGGTGATATCTTGCAAATTCAGGTTCTTCAGTATAGCATGGAACTCGTTCAAGTAAGCAGACATAGTCGCATTATCCTTCATGCGCAAATCCATAAGCTGCTTCAACCAATACATCTAACTCGCTGGACTTTTCTTATCATAAAGATTATTGATCTTATTCCATAGATCCCATGCACTCTGTGCTTCCTCAAATACATTATAATGTACATGTTCAGTGAGAGACAATACAATCGTGGACTTGCATAGCTCATCAAGTTCAAGCCAGTCGTCATTGTTCATAGTTGCAGGTTGTTGCCTGCTCAACCGAAGTGGCTTAATCTGAGATTTCTGCACCAAGACCTGCCAAATTTGACTCTTCCAATAAGAGTAGTTGGTACCATCCAACTTTGTGATGTTAAATATGGCATTATCAGTCGAAGAGGACGCCATAATGCAGGCTGAAAATGCACGGACAGTCTAAAACTGCTTGCTGTTTTACTGCAGAAAATGCCCAAAATCCACTGAAATGAGCTCCAAATGGCGAGAAAAGTATGCCAAAAGATACTGCCCACTTAGTACTAGGTGCGGTACACTGAATCAGGATATTTTAGCATTAAAAATACTGCTTAGTCCACCAATAAATGCTTGCTGTAATAAATTTCAGAACTGCAATAATGAGAGCAAACTATCCCAAAACTGGATCTAATGTCAACTAGACAATGCTAGGTCCAAAGCCGGCATAAAGAGGACAAAGCAAAGACAAATGACAATGAAAATACATGAGCATAACACCGAGAGATGTCAAATAGCATCTGCCAGTAAGAGGCACACCCCCAGACAATCTAGGCAAAATGTACCTGCAACTGCCAAAACCTGACACAAATAGGTGTCTGCTCAAAAGAAAGCGGATCCAAAACTGAGACTCAGCTCATAAGCATCCTGTGAACCAAGACATATACTCAATACAACATCCAATTGTCGGAGTATAATCCCAAAGTCTCAATACATCTGTAACTGCTCAATGACATAGACTGCTCCAATACATGTAACTACTCCAATAGCATGTAATCCTTGCTCAAGGTCAAGTAAGCATGTAAGATGCTCCCACTGGCACAAAAGGCATACAAACAAGCTCAAGGGCTCAAGCAAGCCAAGACAAAGTACCAGTGATGACAAGTGACCAAGTCAATGTGTCATACGCATCCCAAGAGCATGACATACATGAAGCAACTGATGGAAGCAACCAACAAGCAGTACATAATCCCAAAATAAGATCTCTATCAACTCAATGACATCCAATAGCAACCAAGTAAATGATCAAACTGAGTCGGAAATGCTCAAATACATCCAAGGCAAAGCTCCCAATGTCGGTAAAGCATAGACGAACCAAGCGGCATATATCACGAACCAAAGCATGTAATGTATGAAGCCTAACTCTCAAGCATAGACATGAGGCATAAGCGTTCCAAGAGCATGCCAAGTCGGTCCAAATGCCAGTGAATACCAACCAAGATGGAGCTTATGCGTAGCTCAAATACATTCCATAGACTCAAACATGAGCTCAAAGTCGTCCCCAAATGTCAGATACATGATGGCAAATCCCAAAGCATACGTCTGGTACCAGTAGGTAAGTGACAAAGCATCCAATGATGTAGTCTTCCATAAAGACAACATGCACAGGTAGCCTGAGAAGGTGGTTGAGATCCGCATAGTGATCTTTCAGGAGGAGCCTAGAGCTCCTGCATAGTCAGTTGGACAGCCTACAGTTGCAGCAGATACTCAGGGTCAGGGTGTTGGACAAGCAGCTGGGCAGGCAGCAGAGCCTGCAGTGAGACGCTCTACTAGAGACAGATGTCCACCTGATAGATTTCAGCCCTCTATGCATTATGTTTTGGTTACAGATGCAAGAGAGCCTTGCACTTATAATGAGGTTATGCGCAGGGGTGACAGTCACTCCTGGGAGAGGGCTATGCAGTCTGAGATCGACTCCTTGCATAAGAATGAGACTTGGGATTTGGTTGCCTTGCCTAAGGGAAAGAAGGCTTTGCCATGCAAGTGGGTGTACAAGCTGAAAAGTACCCCTGGACACCCCAAGCTGGCATACAAGGCTAGATTGGTAGCAAAGGGTTTTAAGCAAGAGCATGGTGTAGACTTTGATGAGGTCTTTTCTCTTGTGGTTAAGATGACCACCCTGCGCTTGGTCTTGGCTTTGGTTGCTCAGCTTGACTTAGATCTATATCAGATGGATGTCAAGACGGCTTTCTTACATGGGGACTTGCATGATGAGATCTATATGGAGCAGCCTAAGGGCTTTGCAAAACCTAGTAGGGAGCACCTAGTGTGCAAGTTGAAGAAAAGTCTTTATGGCTTGAAGCAGGCACCTAGGGAATGGTATCATAAGTTTGATGCCTTTATGCAGTCACAGGGCTACAGCAGGAGTGCTATGGATCCGTGTCTTTACACGAAGAAAGCCCGTGATGGTTCATTGCTTATTTTGGTACTCTATGTGGATGATATGCTCATAGCAGGGAAAGCTCATGATGAGCTAGATGCTCTTAAATCTCAGTTGAAGAAGAGCTTTGAGATGAAGGATTTGGGACAGGCCTCTCACATACTTGGTATGCGCATTAGACGCGACAGGCATCAGGGACTCCTCTACTTGTCACAGAGGGAGTATATTCATAAAGTCCTTGAGTGCTTCCCCATGCAAGACCTAAAGCCTATTGGCTGTCCATTGCCTTCTTATGTGAAGGTATCATAGGCCGATTGTCCGCAGATAGATGAGCAAAGGGCCGAGATGGCCCAGATCCCTTATGCTTCAGCCGTGGGCAGTTTGATGTATGCCATGATAGCCACTCGTCCAAATATTGCCTTTGCAGTTGGTGTTGTGGCACATTATATGGCTACACCTGGCAGGAAATATTGGGATGCCGTGAAGGGTATCATGAGGTACCTGAAGGGCACAACAGATATGTGTATTTGCTATGGCAGCCAGGATACAGGGGTTTTAGGGTACACTGACTCCGATTATGCAGGACATGCAGATAGTAGGAAGTTCACTTTTGGCTATGTATTCACCTCTGTTGGAGGTGCTGTCTCTTGGATGTCCAGGGTTTAGAAGTGTACGGCTTTGTCTACCACTGAGGCCGAGTATGTTGCAGCCACTGAGGCTTGCAAGGAGGCCATATGGCTAGGCCATCTAGTTGCTAGCCTTGGGATTGATGCTATACATACACTACATTCGGATTCTATGAGTGCCATTCAGTTGGCTAAGAATCCGGTCTTCCATGCGAAGACAAAACACATTGAGGTGAGGTATCACTTCATACGTGGTGTCATGGAGGACAAGTCTGTTGACCTTGTCAAGATCTTCACTGACAAGAATCCTGTAGATCTGCTCACGAAAAGCCTCACTACTGAGCGCTTTGCCTTCCTTAGGAGATTGATGGGCGTTGGATGAGATGTTGCCTTTCCTCATCCCTTGTACCTATGTACAATTGTACTGTCTTTTTCTTTTCTTTTATCTCTCACTGGGGCAGATTCGCCTTTAAGTGGGAGGTTGTTGGGGTAAAGGCGCCTCCGCCGTGCCGCCCCGTGTATTACTACACTGACAGTACCCGCCACTGCACACTGCAGGTGGCGGACGCCCGTCACGTCACTTTATTCTTTACATTCATTTTAGTGACTAGTAAATAAAGGAAGGCCCGGTCACACATTGTGACCGTTGGAGTTCCCATTTCTTATCTCTCTCTTTCTTGCTCTTGCTCTTGCTCTCCCACCATAGCTCACGTGCAAGCTTCGATCCTTCTCACCTTTCAAAGAGGAGCTTGAGAAATTGTAAAAGGTAGGATTCATTTATGAGATTGAGCATATGGACTAGGTATCACCTATTGTCGTGGTATTTAAGAAAACGGCAAGATCTAAGTATGCATTAACTATAAGAAACTAAATGTTATTACCAAAGGAGACCATTATCCACTACCTTACATAGATTACATGATCAAACGCACAGGAAGAAAAGAAGCTTATAGATTCTTGGATGGCTTTTTGGGCTATAACCCAGTGCAAGTGCACCCGAATAATTGGTCTCACACTGCTTTTGCTACCAAATAGGGGGTGTTTTCCCATGTTGTCATGCCTTTGGGTCTAACTAATGCATCCGGCACCTTCCAAAGACTCATGTGTGCTATCTTTAAAGACATACTAAGGCATTGGCTTGAAGTCTTTGTGGATGACCTTTGTGTCCAATCCAGTCAGAAGGAATACCTTGAAAAGCTTTGACTACTCTTCAAGCAATGTCGCCAATACTACCTATCCATGAATCCTTTGAAGTACCAATTATGGGTTAAATACAACATCATTTTTTGCCATGTGATATCTAGGAATGGCATTGCAATGGATACAACCAAGATCAAGGTGATAATGGATCTCACACCATCCACCAACCACAAAGGCATTCGATGCTTTCTTAGACATATTAGTTGTTATTACCACTTTGCACATAACACGACCATTATACAAGCTACTAATTATCTAAGAATAGATATAGAAATGCCATGCTTTATATGAAGCTTTGAAGAAGGCTCTTATGATAACACCCATTTTACAATCCCCATATTGGACATTCATAATTGGACAATCACTTTTCATGTGCATATCGATGTATCCAAAATCACAATTGGAGCTATGTTGTGCCAATCCAACAAGCATAATATGGACTTCGGAGTGAGCTTTGCTAGTAGACAGCTCACGAAAACTAAAATGAATTACTCCACATGATAAAACAAAAAGGATTAATGATGGTGCACATGATCATGAAGTTTCGATACTATTTGTTGGCTATCCCCTTTGCATTCTTCATATACCATCATGCACTCAACTCTCTTACTTGGTCAACAAGCTATGGGCTATAGGTTACATTGCTAGATGGCTTCTACTACTGCTAGAATTTGACTTTATATGGCTCTATGCAAGGAATAGTGGCATTTTATTGCTGACTACATGTCTCGTGTTACGA